>NC_138131.1:63126469-63654792 GCF_964188305.1 Podarcis bocagei
AGAAGGAAGAGGAAAGTGTTGAGGACTTAAGGCTGATTCGCAGATCACAAAGAGCCACAAAAGGCAGACCTCCAAAGAGATTTGCTGATGAATATGCTAAGACAGCAGTAGCAGCTGTTAAAAGCTCCAAGAAGGTATTTGAACCTTCAAGTTTCCAAGAAATCCAGGATTTGGATTCTAAGGAAGCTGAGCCATGGTTAAATGCCATGAAGGCTGAGCTTGATTCCTTAGAAAGGAACAAAACATGGGAGCTAGTTCCAGTAGTTCCAGGAATGAAACTGCTTGGAAGCAAATGGGTCTTCAAAGCGAAGACTGATCAAAATGGCAAGATAGTCAGACACAAAGCCAGATTGGTAGCCAGAGGTTTTGCACAGGTACCAGGTGAAGACTATCACGAGACCTACTCACCCACTGTGAGATATGAGAGCATTAGGCTTATGCTCAAGCTAGCTGCAGAGGAGAATCTACACGTTAGTCACCACGATGTGAATACAGCGTTTTTGTACGGATCTCTAGGTGAATCACTTTATATGCTTCCACCTGATGGCGTACAGGTAAAACAGGGATTTGTTTGTGCTCTAAAGAAGTCCCTTTATGGTCTCAAACAAAGTGCACGGTGTTGGCACACAAAACTCACTGAAGCATTGTTTTCTCTAGGTTTTCAGCAAGGAAAAGCTGATCCATGTGTGTTTGTCAAAGAGGAGGGGCAAAAGAAGCTGTATTGTTTGTTTTATGTTGATGATATTTTATTCTTTTGGAAAGATGTCACAATGTACAATAACGCCCTAGCTCAACTGAAAGAGCACTTTGACATGAAAGATCTTGGTGAGGTAAACAACTACCTATCTCTGGAAATAGAAAGAGATCAAAGTGGTAACATTCTAGTACACCAGTCACGGAAAATTGCTGATGTGTTAAGCAAACTAAACCTGATGGATGCTAACCCTGTAGACACACCGATGACAACAGGTTATCAGGTAGAAGACACTGAAGAAGCATTTTCTGACACTACACTGTACAGAAGTGTGCTAGGTAAGCTAAACTTCATTGCCAGATGTTCAAGACCTGACATTGCTGTTAGCTGTAATTTGCTAAGCAGACAAGTTAACAATCCTACTGTTAAGGATTGGAAAGCTCTGAAATGCATAGCACGCTATTTGAAAGGCACTATGCATTACAGACTGAGATTTAACAATCAGAAGTCTGGTGGTCTTGAGATTTTTGCAGATGCAAGTTTTGGAAGTGACACTACAGACAAGAAAAGTACGTCTGGAGTTTGCTACATGTACAATCAGGGTCTATTTGATTGGTCATGCAAGAAGCAAACAACAATTAGCTTAAGTACTTGTGAAGCTGAACTAAATGCACTGTCTTATTCACTTAAGGATTGTGAATGGTTGTTACAGTTGTGCAAAGACATGAAAATTCCTGTCAAATGTCCAATCCAGGTTTACCAGGACAACAAAGCATGTTTGGCTTTGCTGAATTCGGAAGGTTGTAAGCAAAGCACGAAGCACTTGCAATTGAAGGTGCAACATGCTAGGGAACATATTCAGAAGGGACTCGTAACGGTGTCCTATATGCCAGGTAATGAAATTCCTGCTGATGTATTGTCCAAGATTGTATCACGGGATCAACACTGTACCTATGTACAGAAGTTGGGTTTGTACTGATATTGTACGAACACGCTGCCCAGTGATGTTCACAGAAAGGGGGAGGATGTTGGTTTCTGCTCTCTTCACTGTGCAGCGAAGTGCTTGTCACAAGACAATGTTTACATTCCACAGTCAGAGCACTGTTGGGTTTTCCCACGGGAATGGGAGACTGGATGTGATGTACACTGGTTTCCTGTTTTTCACTGCTCTCTCGGTGTTCTTCGTTCCGAGGAGAAGGACGGTTGCTTCTCTGCTCCAGCAGAGGCAAGATGCATGTTTGTAATTTCTCAACATTGAACTGAAAATAAAGCAACGTTAAGCATGTGGCACGTACTGCTCATCATTCCGTTGTGCACAGGACTCTGCAATTACAACACAATTGTGTCCCAAATGTTATGGGGTGGTGTTGAAGTAATAAGAGCTGGAGAAGGTAGAGGGAAGTAGAAAAGAAGGTGAGAGGTAGAGGGTAGAGAATGGAATGTTGGAACAGGAGAAAAGTTGGGTAATGGGTTGTAAAGACGATTGAGTGTTTTATGCTGATATTATCACTGAATTTAATATATTCATATGCTATTATTGAGAGTAATTAATACAGCTAATTATATGAGCAATAATATGCTATTATTGAGAGAGTAAATTCTTTTTATTCAGAGAGAATTTACTCAATACAGTAAAAGCCAAATAGATAGAGGCTGTGTGACCAGCAACACACTTTAGTCACAGTCCTACATGGAGGAGTGGTGTGATCCACACTAAGACTCTTGGTTGAGGTTTCATGAGTAAAACCAGCTTTTAAAGAATTCTGAATTAAGAATTAAGAATATAATATATTATAGAACAGCCTTCTTTTTTGGCTGGCTGGACAGCTAACCATCCATAAATTAACAGCAAGAGTAGGGACCTGGAATATTGTTTGTGCTCTTTTTAGTATGCCCCTCCAATGAAAGATACTCCTTGGATATCTATTAATTGAAAATTGAGAGGGCCCTTTTTGATTTCTAAGTGTACATGCCAGGAGAGGTCTTAGGCAAAATAACTTTTATTTCCCTGTTCACATTAGGCTGTGAAAAGTGTCCAATGCTTTGAAATTTTCCTGCTCTGAGACACACATATACTCAGGGTAGTTGCCAGAATCAAAAGGTGTCAAATGCATTAGTAACAGCAGAATCAAGATGTTGATAGACAAATACCTCAATGCTTATTGATACAATTACCCCCCCCCCACTAGAGGACTAGTGTGTAGATCCAACCCAATATTTGTGTGTTAATAATGTCTACAGCTTCAAGAGCAAACAAAAGCTCTATTAGAGGCTCTTTCCTTCAACTATACAATCTTGCAGGAAGTGCAGAGAAAGTGGAATTGGGTTTTCAAACCAAAATGCTAAGTAAACTGAATGATGTGAACACTGGCCCAACTGAATGCATGAATGTGTGAATCCATTTAGGAAGAGTGTTGGGGTGAAATAGCAAATGTGTGTATTGGGAAACTGGGACCTTAATTCATAAAGCAAATAACACCAAGCAAGCTTTGTCCTTCAGCAGAATACACTTAAGATACAGTGTACACAAAGCTACAGTGATACACAAAAGCTACAGAGCTTTTCTCTAGTGTAGGATTTGTTTACATCCTCTGTAGCATACGCAAGCAGGACCAAAAATGCAGGAGGAATCAGGTGCCACATTTTGAAGTAGGTGAAGGCCCCACTGCCTGTATTCGTTCGTTTGTGGTGTGTGCCTTTCTTTGTGGTTTCAAATATGAAAGTTATCAGGCACTTCTTCCTATCAGGGCTGCTGATGTCATATGCTTTCATAGCCTTCTCCGACATGGTGGTGTTCCCTAAAATGTTCCTAGTGCTCTAGGTCAGATATATAGTTTCACATTATGAAAAGGAACAAGCAGGAACCTTTCCCCTAAACGGTGTCTTGGACCTGCTCTCTCAACCCCCCCCCCCATCTGCTCTACATAGGATTGAATTAAATATATATGCAAAAAAAAAGAAAGAAAGAAAAAAGTTGGTGTTAAAGAGTTGAATTGCACTCTGTCCCCTTCTGTGTGTAATATACAGATGCAGAAATGAGTTTATATTTAGTCAGCATGAGTTGCTTATTCCTCCTGTTTAACAGGAATACCCTTTCTGACTGTCATCATATGTTTTCGTATAAGAAAATTCAGCCATACAGCAGGTAGCACTTAACTTATTGTTGTACCATAATTCTAACTGAACCACTGTCCCAAGTCAATTAAGTACGTGAATATGTATATCAAGATTAAATCATTTGCAGATAAATAATAGATAATAATAGGGAAAACTGGGGAGGACTGTCCTACAGTTTATTCAAAAGGTCAATCAACTTTCAAATGCAGCCCAACAGAACACCCTTTCACAGTAAATATTCTGCAGAAAGAATTTAAAACAGAAGCATATCTTAAAAGGCAAAGGTAGGATAATCAGGGCAATATGCTACCTTCCAAGAGGATCTCATTCTTTTGTGATTTAATCTCTGCTTGCAATTTGTGTGTGTGTATTCTACAATCACATTTATCCCTGCAGAAGAGCCAGCATCTGGTACATGTTTTGTATGTGCTTTTAAGCTTTCTGTTTGTGTGAATGATTTCAGATGCCAGATCATCACCTGTGTTACCTTGTTAACGTACTTCCTCTTTGTGTCAGTGTCACACACACACACACACACACACACACACACACACACACACACACCGAGAGAGAGAGAGAGAGAGAGAGAGAGAGGATGAGAGGGGGGAATGATGTTGGGATTGAATAATTTAGAAAGGACTTAAGAAAAGGAGGTGAAGTAGACAAAAGGACAGTAAAAAAAGGGTGTTTCAGTATATAAGATCATATAGCGATAAAGTGGGCGTAGCGCCTTTGGTCCTGAGGGCAGCAGAGTACAGGGATGGGAATTGGCTGAAGAAACAGAAGGCATTAAGGGGGTAATGGGGCCCTTTGGATGTCCAGCAGTCCTTTGTTGGGCTCAAATTGTCGTTTTTGTGTGTGTGTTGAATATATGCTATATGGTGATTTGTGGACCTAGTAGGTATCTAAAGCCATTTGCACACGGTGAAATATGTTTTTATCAAGGTAATTTTATCAAGGTAATTGTTAGACCCTGTTGATGACCAGCCCATAGCCTATTTGTCTGGAAAATTAACCACTACGGAACAAGGTTTGCCTCCCTGCATGTGAGCAGTAGTGGCGGCTGCCACTGACTAAAAGAGAACTGACAGGTTCACCTTTGGACAAGAAACTACGTGTGTCACTCCTCATGCTGTGCCAGCATTGGTGGACATGAAAGGAACTTATTTTTCTATCCCAAGCAGAGATGATGAAGCGCCTAGCAGCTGACTTATACTGCCCATGCACCCGCGATTGCAGCTGAGAATTACTGAGACTCTTAACCTGGTTACCTATGGGAGAGGATGGGCCTCCAACACCTGACTGCATATATTCCAGCAGGCCTGATTTGAAGGATGAAGCAAGCCCCAGGCAGTATGAGATTGGACTGCTACGATTGATCTACACCAACCCCTTCGACTCACCATCTCTCGGTGCCCTACAGACACCGCCTCACGCTTCTCCTCATCGCATCGGCTCGGCGCCCACCAGACGACTGCCTTGCTGGTGCCACCCCTGGAAACTGGCATCTCTACGCACGGCAAGAGAAAATTCCAGTGTGGACTAAAAGAGGACATTTTCTTTTCTTTCCCCTTGAATGAATATGTAGCTTTGTATATTGCTTTGTGGGAGGTACCCCAGGTATTAGAAGAAGGAAGGTATTAGGAAATAGATATATATCCCTGTGCCCAAATGATGCAGGTAGGGCTGAGGGGGGACATGGTTTTGGCCGGGATGGTGATCTTCTTATTTCTGGCCATCACTGCGCCCACACCACTTAAGGTAACCCAGCGGCTAATGAGAGAATGGGGTGCCCGCAACACGCAGAAATGGACGCCTATTCTGCAAAACCGAACCAATTGCACGGTCTGCACCCGGAACCTCTCGCACTCTGTGACCTACAGATGCTTTGGGAAGAGTACCCCTCCTCCCTGTGCCTTGGAATGAGTCCTCAGTTACGGCCCCAATTTTGGGTTCCGCCGGATTTTGGGCTGCATTAAATTTGACAGAAGGAGCCTGTGGCTTTAACATTTCTGACCATGGTGTAGCTATTCGACACCTGGCAACAGAAAGAGAGAAAGTAGCCCATGCTCCTGCCCCAACCAGGAAGGGATGGGACATGTCTTGGTTGACTGAGTGGCTTCCAAACCTTGGGTGGCTTAGAGGACTTGTAATGATGTTAATGGACTAATCTTGCTTCTTTTCTGCTCCTGTATACACTGCTTAAAGCAATGCTTGCAAAATATGATGCGTAAAATGATGTCACGAATGATTCGGCCCCAGATTATAGCAGTGACACCAGTACCTTGGGACGAGCCGAAAGGCTGTCCAAAAGAAGAGGAGGGAATGAAGGAATGGGTTTCCCAAACCCAAAACTGACTGTGCAGGCATTTTTAAACTGCACCAAAATCCCCATTTCTCCTTAGCTAAAATGCATAAACTTTAGCTGTTGAGCAAATGCAAAACAAGAACACAGCTCTCTTCCTTATCAGTTTGACAGCAAGACTGGCCTTGACTTTACCAGTAGAACAGACACAGACATATCTTATGTCCTGGCCACAAATGACGCAGAGACCCAAGTCTGGGACTAACGCCAGAGCATGTTCTCGGAAGTAGTGACCTCTTGCTCCAAGATAGGAGTAGGAACAGGAATATCCTTTTATGGTCAGAAGTACAGGAAGGAAGATCCTTTTATGGTTGACAGTACCAGAGCAGGAACATATGTGATGTCAACCTGTGTACGTACGCCAACGTGGTTGGGCTCCTAGGGGAGGAGTGAGAGGGTGCCTGGAGGATATATAAACTGCATGAAACCTGTCATTTCTTTGGACTTGCTGTGGACTCACCACGCAAGTGCCTTCTGCTATCCGGAGAGCAGAATAAACTCTTTCTTTGAACCAACTCGGTGTCATTTTGACTTCCTTCCTCCTGTCACGGAGCAACGCAGACCCAATCGGTGAACTCCAATAAGGCTACATTTCTACTCCAATAAGGCTACACTTGGAGTAAAACTGGCCTCATCTTCACTATCATCCCCCTCAGATTTTCGCCCCCTTAGAGGAGAGTAAGACTCATCCTTTGATGTTGGTGAAAAATGACTGGCATTCTGTTCACTAGCCTCAGGAGATGCAGATTTTACAGCCCTGTCACCTTTCTCTTCAGTGTTTACATTGTCTGGTTCCCTTTTAACACTCAAATGTGAGGAACCACCCTTTGATGCCTGGAACCAAACCTCTGAATTAGCATGTAGCCCACTATTTCCAACCACAAACCTCCACCCTTTGCCCAAATCCTGGTAACCAACAAACATAAGCTGCTGTGCTTTAGGGTCACCCTTTCTGCACTGTGATCGTGGCACATGAACCCATGCCTTCACACTGAATGTGCGCAAATGATCAGCTTTGGGCTTTTTTCTGAACAGCATAAAATAGGGTGTTGTTCCAATCGTGCTGTGGACCAAGCAGTTCTGAACATAATTGGCTGTCAAGATCGCCTCCCATCAATAGCGTTTGGACAAGCCAGAATCCTCTAGCACTGAGTCCATCATTTCTTGCAGAGACCTTTTCTTTCTCTCTGCCTCTCCATTCTTCTCTGGACTATGAGGGTTTGTCTTTCTGTGCCCAATTCCATTCCTTTGTAACCATGATTGGAATGCACCTGACAGAAATTCGCCTCCACGGTCAGATTGAAACTTTTAAACTTTGTGTGGGAATTGCCTCTCAACATATGCCACCCAGTCTTTAAACTTAGAGGAAAACCTCTGCCTTGTGCTTCATGGGATAAACCCAACTAAACCTTGTGGCATCATCAATTATAGTTAGCACATACTGGGAATTACCCCTGCTGAGTTTAAAAGGACCACACACATCAGCATGAACAAGCTGAAAAGGTTTCTCACTCACCTTCTCACTTTGAGGATAAGACCCTTGGTGGCTCTTGACCTAGAATCATAGAATCATAGAGTTGGAAGAGACCACAAGGGCCATCGAGTCCAACCCCCTGCCAAGCAGGAAACACCATCAGAGCACTCCTGACATATGGTTGTCAAGCCTCTGCTTAAAGACCTCCAAATAAGGAGACTCCACCACACTCCTTGGCAGCAAATTCCACTGTCGAACAGCTCTTACTGTCAGGAAGTTCTTCCTAATGTTTAGGTGGAATCTTCTTTCTTGGGACTTCCGGGTTAGTGTGATTGGTCAATGGCGGATTCCCTCCGAGCTCCGGAGGGAATCGGCTCTACTGAAGACGGGTCCTGCCGCGGCGGCGACGCGGGGACCCTCAGAAACCACAGGCGCTGAAGCCTGTGGACTTGGTGACTCGGTGGGCACCATTTGCTCCCCCCGACCCACAAAGAAGCCTTTTTAAAGGGTTTGGAGAGGATGCGGGGAGCGGCGTGGTGCTGTGAGTAGACCGCTACTTCAGTGGAGTGAAGCCGCGAGCCATGGCCGGAGAGCACTGACTTTTTTCCTTGAACATTTGGACTGAAAAAGAAATAACCCGTGAGTAGTACGGAATTTGGATTTAAAAAATCTCTTTTTCCTTGAATTTGGAACGATCGGGGGAGTGCTAAAAGGAAGTCCGCTCCCCCCTCCCTGCAGATATTTAAAGCAAGAATTGGATAACTGAGGTGGAGAGACCATCTCTCTCTTTGTGAGACAAGAGTTATTAATTCCACGATTGGCATTAGAAGTTTTGTGCTGGAGGATGAGAAGTGAATCTTAGAAGTTGATGTGAACCCCCCCCCCCCCGGATCCGTGAGCGATCCGTGAGCGAGCCTGCTGAAGAGACATAAGGAGTTTGACAGCTGTCAAAGGAGCTGTCAAACGAGCTTTTAAAGCTAGAAAAATTTGTTATTTACTATCTTTGTGGACTAGATGAGTTACATTTGATTTCAGGTTGTTGGAAACAAAGAAGAAATAAATAAATAAGATTACTGACTGTTGGAGAAGGACTACTAAGTAACCAGAATCCCTCTAGGGGGGATTCTGAGACATTACAATGGCTGCAGATGGAAAATTACAAGCCGAGTTAGAAAAAATGTTTTCTCTCGTGGGAATGTTACAAGACCAGAGCACAGCTATGGCTACAAAACTTGTGACCTTGAATGTTAAAGTAAATAATCCTGTTGACTGTGTTAAGGACATGATAAAAAACAACTCTGCAGCTGAATCAGAAGAGATCTTTTCAGAATTAGAGGAGAGAGAAGGAGGAGCGGAAATATTGCTGGTGAGGGCCAACCAGAACCCTACAATTGTGGAATATAAAGAAAACAAGGAAATTGTGGAATATAAAATTTGGACTGAAATTGAGAGTGAAGTAGGGAGTGATCCCCTTATGGGGGGATCGGAAGAATTATGGATTGCAAATTTGTCCAAGAAGAAAGGGGAAGCCTTTGGGACATTTGGAACATTTGGACTTAAAAGAAGCAAGAAATATGATTGGGGCTCCGTTTTGGAATATGGAGGGCTGGCTGGAAGAAACTTGGATCTTACTGGGATAGAGCTCCTTCGAGACTCGACGACCAACATAAAGGACTATCAACAAAACCGGCGGAGAGGGACTGATGGAGATTTGAAGGCCTCGGACGTGAGAAATCCAGGCTAAGAACTGATATTGTGGACATTTTCTGTTTTGGGGGATCGAAACCGGGAAAGAGGGGGGGGTGAGAGCTTCTGAATCCAAAAGGAGGATAACTGTCAGGGGCTCAGGGACAGAGGCACAGGGGAGAGAGGAGATGGAGAGCGAAGGGGAAGGATCTGAGGGCAGCATAGGGGAGTATGACAGTGACCCGAGAGATTCCATGAGCTTCTCCAGCGAATCAGAAGATTCCCAGAAGGAGGCGCCGATGGTCAGGGCGAGGGGGGTCCCAGGGGGGACGCACCAGAAACAGGGGGCCAGCGGGGACTCCCAAAGCAGCAGCTGGAAATCAGGACCAGCTTCCCCACCAGAGCAGAGTGGGGGGGAAGAGTCCCAAGTGTCAGGTCCAGCTAGCCCCCCCGAAGGGGGAAGCAGTGACAGGAGCAGTGAAACGGTCAGGAGGAAGGTTACCGGCTGGGCGCGCGCGCCAAGTTCAAATGTACAGGCGCGCGAGACAGCAGGCAGCCCGGATCGGGAACCAGGTCCTAAAGCCCGCCGGAGGCAGGGGGAAGAATCAGGGGACTCAGCGTCAGAAGAGTCTAGAAAGGGCAAAACCCCAGCTGACAGGCGGACCCAGCGGAGGAAAGAGCAGAGGAAGAGGTGGAGCAAGGCTAGGGTCTTAAACTGGTGTATGGGGGGCGGAGACTCAGACGGAGCTTCGGCGGTCTAGAGTCTCAGATGTAGAGCTGCACGCTGCTAATGTGAAAGACAAACTGAACTTCAATAAAGACTTTTGTATATAACAACGGACTGGCGTTGGTCCTTTGTGAGCTGGGACCTAGGGCAGCTCTGACAGTAAGCTCCGTCTCACAATTATTATTTTTTTTGCGAGCTCACGAAGATAGGCGACGATGACTACGGAGGAGAAGGTGGCAGCACTGCAGGAAGCAGTCACGAGGCTTTACGCAGAAGTAGAAACCTCCAGAAAGAGAGAAGAGGAAGCAGAAGCGTGCTGCCGAGATCTGCAAACCAGGTGGGAACATTTGGGCAAAGAGGGGCTGCCGGGACCCAAGCCGGAGGGAGTTGGCCTCGGGAAACGGGGGGGCAGCATCGTAGCCCATTTCGACGGGAACCTGGAGCAGTATCCTAACTTCAGAGCAGACGTAGTTTTTGCGCTCAAATTACTTCAGAAATACTTTAGAGATGAGGAGGAGAAAGTGGGCTTCATTATAACTCATCTGCATGGGGAAGCTAAATCGTGGCTGCGCAATTTATGGCGCGAAGATGATCCCGCCCTCCATGATTCAAAAGCATTTATCGCGGCTATGGACTCTTGTTTTAAATCAACGGTTTATGTGGATGTGGCCAGGAGGGAAATGCACGGACTGAAGCAAGGCAAAGCCACGGTGAGACAATATCACTCCCGCGTTTTTGCGCTAGTTAATGTGCTGGGCTGGGAGAAGGACTCAGCTGCCGTGAGGGATCTGTTCTGGGAGGGGCTAAATGGAGCCATGAAAGATGAGCTGGCAAGGGGGGACAGACCCAACAGTACCACAGAAGTCGTCCAGAGAGCGCTGGCGGTGGGGGTTCGCCTGGAGGAACGCCCGTGGAGCAGGGATGACGGACGGATGGCACGCACGCCAGCCAGAACAACTCCCTTCCTGCCCAGAGAGACAGGACGCGCGCAATCCACGCCTCCACTGGGGGGGGGGGGAGAGCCGATGGAGATAGGTGGTGCTAGGGCTCAGACAGCAACCAGAGCCCAACCGCCAGGAGCAGTCAAGACGAAGGCTCCTAGAGGGAACAGGAAGTGCTATATCTGCGACAGTGCACAGCACATGGCCAAAGAGTGTCCCCAGAGGATCCAGAAGCACACTGCAGCCTCAGCAACAGTAAGAGGAGCAGTGAAACAGGGGGAACAGCTGCAGGGAAACGACGAAGCCTGGCTGGAGGCAGAGGCACTGGGGCCCAGCCAGGCGAGTCAGTGAAGCAGCCCCCAGAGATTTTGCAGCCCACGGACCCCCTCCCGCCCAAACCAGTGGTGCAACTCACCGCATCACTCCAGCTGCCAAATGGATTCACCCTGGAAGTCCCTATTACCATTGACTCTGGTAGTAATGCAGACTTTGTGGGGGTGGATTTCCTCAGGCGACATCGCGTAGAGCTCCTACCAGCCACGATGCCCCTAAACGTCGTCACGGTCGATGGCAGAGAGCTGCTGGGAGGGCAGGTGCTACAGCAAACACCACCTATGGTGCTGCAAATTGGAAATCACCGCGAAGTCATCAGCTTCAACGTCACCCACCTGTCGGACACACCCATATTATTGGGTATGAGTTGGCTGGATAGGCACAGCCCGGCATTAGCGTGGTACCAGTGGCAATTGACCTTCTGCTCCTCCTACTGCGCGGAACACTGCATCCAGCCCGGTCAGGAAGAGGAGGGACAGGAAGATGAACAGCAGCTACACCTAGGCATGGTGCTGGCGGTACCCGACAAGTACAAGGCGTTTTTGGAGGTCTTCTGCGAGAAGGAAGCGGACAAGCTGCCTCCCCACCGGCCCTACGATTGCACGATTGACCTCCTACCGGGGGCGACGCTGCCGACTGGAAAACTGTATTCCATGTCTGAGGACGAACTGCAGGAACTCAGGGAGTTCATAGATCACAACCTGAAGCGGGGATTCATCCAAGAATCCAAAACAGTGGGGGGCAGTCCCGTGTTTTTCGTGAAGAAGAAGGACACGCCCCAACGCAGACTCGTAGTTGATTACAGAATTATCAATTCCAGGACAAAGCCCACGGCATTCCCCATGCCCAAAATTGACGACCTGCTCGCGACGGTGAGGAAGGGACGGATCTTCACCAAGTTGGATCTACGAGGGGCGTACAACCTTATACGCATGCGGGAGGGCAATGAGTGGAAGACGGCCATGTTTACGCCTTTAGGCACCTATGAATATAGAGTTATGCCGTTTGGTCTGCAAAATGGCTCCCATTGTTTCCAAGCCTTCATGCACCACGTGTTAGCGGGCCTCCTCTACAAGAAGTGCGTATGCTTCCTAGACGACATCCTGATCTTCTCGGAATCGCGGGAGGCTCACGAGGGAGACGTCAAGGAGGTCCTGCAGAGACTGCGGGAGCACAGACTTTATGCCAAACTGGAGAAGTGCCAGTTCGATGTGACGGAGGTGGATTTCCTGGGCTACAAGCTGTCCGACAAGGGACTCGCCATGGACAGCGCCAAGGTCCGCTCGGTGTTGGACTGGAAGAGCCCGCGCAATCGGAAGGAGGTCCAGAAGTTCGTCGGCTTCGCCAACTTTTACCGCAAGTTCATCAAGGGGTTCGCGAAGGAGACGGCGGCCATCATGGACACCCTCAGCTCCAAGAAGAAGAAATTCACCTGGACGGACCAGGCGGAGCAGTCCTTTCAGAGACTCAAGCGTCTCTTCACGTCCAAAGAACAGCTGCTACACGTGAACCCCGGCAAACCAATGAGGGTTGAGACTGACGCATCAGACAGAGCGGTGGGGGCGGTCCTGTTGCAGCAAGATCCGCAAGGGAACTGGAGGCCCTGCGCATTCTACTCCAGGAAACTCAGCAAGTCGGAAAAGAACTACACCATCTGGGACAGGGAGTTGCTGGCCATTCATGCAGCATTCAAGGCGTGGCGGCACTTCCTCATCGGAGCCAGACACACTGTGCAGGTCCGCACGGACCATAAGAACCTGGAGTACTGGCGCACGGCGCGGTTCCTGAACCAGAGACACATCCGCTGGGCGGAGTTCTTCGCGGATTTCGACTTCAGGATAGAATACATCCCGGGAGACAACAACGTCATGGCGGATGCACTATCCAGGAAACCGCAGTATCTCGAGGAAGCGGCACCGGTGGCGGCCAAACACATTTTCGCACTGACGGCGTGGGCATGCACTTCAGCCACAGTGGACCTGGACGCAGTGCGTCGCGCGCTGCAGACAGATGCCTTCGCACAATCCAAGATGGAGGAGGTGAGAAGAGGCACAGCGAAGGACGACGAGTTCCAGATACGTGACAGACTGCTCACCCGCAAAGGAGCTCTCTACGTGCCTGGAGACGACCTCCGAGCGAGGGTCCTGCAGCAGTTACACGACGCGCCCACTGCTGGGCACTTCGGCAAGGACAAGACGGCGGAATTGGTGGCCAGGGACTTTTGGTGGCCCCAGATGAGGGCAGAAGTCGTGGATTACGTCTCTAGATGTGACACATGCCAAAGGGCCAAGCCAGTGCACAAAAAGCCGGCGGGACTGCTGGAACCGCTACCGACGCCGCTCGAACCGTGGGAGAGGGTGGCCCTGGACTTTGTCACAGATCTGCCCAGCTCGCGAGGCAAAACAGCGGTACTCGTGGTCGTAGACCTGTTCACCAAGATGGCGCACTTCATTCCCTGCGCGAAGGTGGCCACAGCGGAACAGACCGCCAAACTGTTCATAGACCACGTGTTCAAAGTTCACGGCTTGCCACGGTCCATCCTGTCCGACCGGGGGCGCCAATTCGTCTCGAGCTTCTGGCAGAAGCTGCTGGGCATCCTGAACGTCAAGATCAACTTAGCGTCGGCACGACACCCGCAGACCAACGGACAAGCGGAGAGGGTCAACGCCATCATGCAGCAGTACCTGAGATGCTACGCGAATCAACAGCCCTCGACCTGGGTGGACTACCTTCCGTTGGCCGAGTTCGCCTACAACAACACGAAGCACGGGTCTACACGGGTGACACCGTTCTTCGCCAACAATGGGCGGCATCCCAGAACCTTCCCGGGGTTAGAGACGAAGGGGGAGGGGGAGCCACAGGGGGCAGAACACTTGGCAGCAGAGTTGCAGGAGGTCCACGAGCAACTCCACAGGACCTTGGAACTAGCAAAACACGCCTACAAAGTGCAGGCAGACAGGCACAGGAGAGTCGGGGAAGACATCCAGGTGGGGGACTGGGTCTGGTTAGCGGCCCAGGCAGTGCCGGCCAGAACGTTAGCTAAGAAGAAGCTCAAACACAAGCAGCTAGGGCCTTACCAAGTCGAGGCACAGATCAACCCAGTAGCCTTCCGGTTGACACTCCCGGAGGGCTCCAGAATGCACCCGGTATTTCATAGGTCAGTCCTCACACCCTACAAGGAACCCCACAGGTTTCAGGTGCCAGGGACCGCACCTCGCCCACTCGGGAAGTCGCCAACGGGGGAGGGGTCACCGAGGGCGCCGCCACTCAACGAGGTCACGGAGATTTTAGACTCAAGATGGGGGGAAGAGGGAGTTGAATATTTCCTCGCCAGGGAAGGCACCCCGGCCAGCGCCAACAGGTGGGTGCCGGACTATGCCTTGGAGGAGCACTACCTCAAAGACGAGTTCCATGCACTCTTCCCGCACAGACCTATGCCGGCAGATTATTTCGACGACTGGCTTTTCATACCCACACTTTCAACCAGCACGTTCCAGGGGTTCTCAACCGCTGAGGAAACGGTGCCAGACACAAGCTCCCCGGAGGGATCACTCTCGGGGTCTGCCACGGATCGCTCTTACTGGTGGGACACTCAACCGGAGGTGGGGTGGAGCAGGGAATTGATAAGGGGGCCCTGGCATGCAGCATCACCCGAGGTAACAGGGGGAGAGACGGACATGGACGTGTTGGGGGAGGACCTTGGGTTCGAACACGAATGCAGGGAGATGGACGCAGAGGAGATCGACGTCGACGAGCCCATTACGGACGGGCCGGATCCGACTGGGCGGTTGCACGCCAGGGGGAAGGAACTGTATCCAACACTCACCCCCTCAGCACTGGAGCACCCGAAACCCGCACCCGAAGAGAGGGAGGGGGAAGGGGGGGCTTCGAGGGGGGGATGGATGTCAGGGGCTCAGGGACAGAGGCACAGGGGAGAAAGGAGATGGAGAGCGAAGGGGAAGGATCTGAGGGCAGCATAGGGGAGTATGACAGTGACCCAAGAGATTCCATGAGCTTCTCCAGCGAATCAGAAGATTCCCAGAAGGAGGCGCCGATGGTCAGGGCGAGGGGGGTCCCAGGGGGGACGCACCAGAAACAGGGGGCCAGCGGGGACTCCCAAAGCAGCAGCTGGAAATCAGGACCAGCTTCCCCACCAGAGCAGAGTGGGGGGGAAGAGTCCCAGGTGTCAGGTCCAGCTAGCCCCCCCGAAGGGGGAAGCAGTGACAGGAGCAGTGAAACGGTCAGGAGGAAGGTTACCGGCTGGGCGCGCGCGCCAAGTTCAAATGTACAGGTGCGCGAGACAGCAGGCAGCCCGGATCGGGAACCAGGTCCTAAAGCCCGCCGGAGGCAGGGGGAAGAATCAGGGGACTCAGCGTCAGAAGAGTCTAGAAAGGGCAAAACCCCAGCTGACAGGCGGACCCAGAGGAGGAAAGAGCAGAGGAAGAGGTGGAGCAAGGCTAGGGTCTTAAACTGGTGTATGGGGGGCGGAGACTCAGACGGAGCTTCGGCGGTCTAGAGTCTCAGACGTAGAGCTGCACGCTGCTAATGTGAAACACAAACTGAACTTCAATAAAGACTTTTGTATATAACAACGGACTGGCGTTGGTCCTTTGTGAGCTGGGACCTAGGGCAGCTCTGACAATAACTTTATGATTTTTAAGTTTAGTTTGTTTGGTAACTGATATTTAAAATTGGGAAATTTGTAGAAGGGAACCTACGTCGACCTTAGAAAAGGATGTAAAGATTATAATTGATGTATAAGTTAAAATTGGTTAATTAAGAAGAACTAAGTTAAAAAAAATGATTACAATAATATTGTGAAGATGAAAGTAAGAACTTGCTGAGCCAACTATTGGAATTGGGATATATGAAGGGGGGTGCGGGGAAGTCAGAGAATGTGGTTAAGAAAGCAAGGATTTGAAATTATACATGTTTGTCTTTGTCTTTGTGTGTTTGTGATGTCAATATAAAATGTGAAAACCCAATAAAAATTTTATTTTTTTTAAAAAAAGGAATCTTCTTTCTTGTAGTTTGGATCCATTGCTCCGTGTCCGCTTCTCTGGAGCAGCAGAAAACAACTTTTCTCCCTCCTCTATGTGACATCCTTTTATATATTTGAACATGGCTATCATATCACCCCTTAACCTCCTCTTCTCCAGGCTAAACATGCCCAGCTCCCTTAGCCGTTCCTCCTAAGGCATCGTTTCCAGGCCTTTGACCATTTTGGTTGCCCTCCTCTGGACACGTTCCAGTTTGTCAGTGTCCTTCTTGAACTGTGGTGCCCAGAACTGGACACAGTACTCCAGGTGTGGTCTGACCAGAGCAGAATACAGTGGCACTATTACTTCCCTTGATCTAGATGCTATACTCCTATTGATGCAGCCCAGAATTGCATTGGCTTTTTTAGCTGCCGCGTCACACTGTTGGCTCATGTCAAGTTTGTGGTCAACCAAGACTCCTAGATCCTTTTCACATGTACTGCTCTCAAGCCAGGTGTCACCCATCTTGTATTTGTGCCTCTCATTTTTTTTGCCCAAGTGCAATACTTTACATTTCTCCCTGTTAAAATTCATCTTGTTTGTTTTTGCCCAGTTCTCTAATCTGTCAAGGTCGTTTTGAAGTGTGATCCTGTCCTCTGGGGTGTTAGCCACCCCTCCCAGTTTGGTGTCATCTGCAAATTTGATCAGGATGCCCTTGAGTCCATCATCCAAGTCGTTGATAAAGATGTTGAATAAGACTTCTCCCACTTTCTGGACAATGAAGTTGTCTGCAAGGCCAGTATGGAATCTGTTTGACCTTATGCTCTTGGCTGAGTTCGACATCCAACAAATATCCGGGTAATTGAAGTCCCCCATTACTACTATCTCTTCCTTTTGCATGCTTGGCCATCTGTTCCAGGAAGGCATCATCTATGTCCTCCGTTTGGCTTGGGGATCTATAGTAAACTCCCACATTGAGGTCTCTGTTATTCTTCTCTCCCTTAATTTTGACCCAAATGCTCTCACTTTGGCTTTGAGGTTCTAAATCCTGGATCTCTTCACAGGTATACACATCCCTGACATATAACGCCACTTCTCCTCCTTTCTTGTCTGGTCTGTGTCTCTGAAATAGATTGTATCCCCTCATTTTTACATTCCAATCGTGGGACTTATCCCACCAGGTTTCAGTGATGCCTATTATGTCATATTTAGTTTGCTGTACCAAGAGCTCAAGCTCATCTTGTTTATTTCCCATGCTTTGCACATTAGTGTACAGACATTGAAGTCCATTAATCACTCCCCCGTGTCTCTTATTTAAGGATTTTTTCCTCCCACCACTAGGTCTGCGTGCTGTTTGCTCCATTTGGTCTATGACATTTGGATGATCATCTTCATCAATTGATAGACTCCTACCTTCAGGAGCACTGTCTCCCTCCCCCACATTAGTCAGTTTAAAGCCCTCCTGATGAGGTTTCTGAGATTCTTGGCAAAAAACTTTCTCCCAACCGTTGTGAGGTGCAGCCCATCACTTGCCAGAAGTCCATCTTCAAGAAACTGCAGTCCGTGATCGAAGAATCCAAACCATTCCTGTTTACACGATTTGCGAAGCCAGCTGTTCACTTCCACAATTTTTCCCTCTCTCCCTGGGCCACGTCGTTCAACTGGGAGGACAGATGAGATGACAATTTGTGCATTTAGTTGCTTCAATTTCCTGCCGAGAGTCTCGTAGTCTCTTTTGATCTTCTGGAGGCTATTGCTTGCAGTGTCATTGGTTCCCACATGAACCAAGAGGAAGGGGTATTTGTCAGTGGGTTTTATGATTCCTTGCAGTCGTTCAGTTACATCTTGAATCTTAGCCCCGGGGAGACAGCACACTTCCCGAGACATCTTGTCAGGCCCACAGATCACTGCTTCTGTTCCCCTCAGTAGGGAATCCCCTGCCACCACTACACGCCTCCTCTTAGGTTTGGTCGGGGTTCTTCCGTGAGCTGTCCGTTCCAAGGTCGCCTGCACATTCCCTGAGGACTGACTTTGCTGCTCGTCTTCATATACCTGATCGACTGTAATGAGGGAGAGATCCTCAAATGGAGTCTGCTCTTCGTCTTCCATGCTAGGGGAGAGGACCTCAAAGCGATTGTGTATTTCTAAACAATCAGAGCGAACCCTGGGCCTCCTACTTCTTTGAGTCACGTTTCTCCATATATCTGGCTCCTGTGTTGGTGAACTAGCCTCCTTCTCAGGGGAGTCCACTGTCTCCTCCTTGGTGGAGACGGTGTGCTCTGTTGCTTCCAAGAAGATCTCCAGCTCTCTAATTCTTTGGAGCGTAGCTACACGTTCCTCCAGTTGCTGGACTTTGTCTTTTAAGAGGGCAATCAACATGCAATTGCTGCAGGTAAAGCTGCCTGCAACCTTTGGCAAGATGGCAAACATTGCGCAGGAACTGCAGGCGACTGCAGCTGTTCCCTCCCCCTCCATCTTGAGAACGTGTCGTTGGGGGTGGCTACAGCGGTCCTCCATCATAAAAAGCATGAAGACAGGACAAATAACTTCGCCCACAAAAAAACACAAAAAACCTAGGTCTTCCCCAACAAATGTTTGAGACTAGCTCCCCTAAATCTAAAAGATGGATCAAACTGCGCGCGCCGCTGCCCTGCTAGCTCTGATAAGCTCCTCCCACAGCTAATCACCTGCCTCAACAGAAACCCTGCCCCCTCTGACCTTTGCACAGGGAGAACAGCTAATCAGCCACAAAGAAACACCCACACAAGAAAACCCTTTTTGTTTTGTTTTATAAATATTTATTGAATTTTCACAAATTATAAAAACACACATATTACACAATACAGACATGCACACACAAAAACAAACAAACATGTATAATTTCAAATCCTTTTTTTTCTTAAACCTTACTTCACCGACTTCCCCATACCTCCCCTTTCTGCATTCCAATTTCCAAATTTGTTTCAGCAAATCCTCCCCCTTAATTTTATCCAATTGTTTCCTTTTCTTTTCTTTTACTTAATCTTTTTCAGCTGTAATCCCTTACTTTCTATAACCACACCATTTTAACACTCATTAATTTTATAATATTTCTTAAGATAAATTTTAAATTTCTTCCAATCTTCTTCCGCCGTCTCTTTCCCTCTGGTCTCGGATTCTGCCAGTCATTTCAGCCAGTCCCATGTAGTCTATCACCTTCATCTGCCATTCTTCCAGAGTGGGTAGATCTTGTGTCTTCCAATACTTTGCGATGAGTATTCTTGCTGCTGTTGTTGCATACATAAAAAAAGTTCTATCTTTCTTTGACACCAATTGGCCGACAATGCCCAAGAGAAAGGCCTCTGGTTTCTTAGGAAAAGTACATTTAAGTACCTTTTTCATTTCCTTATATATCATTTCCCAGAAAGCCTTAATCTTCGGGCACGTCCACCAAAGGTGATAAAAAGTACCTTCAGTTTCTTTACATTTCCAACATTTGTTATCAGGCAAGTGGTAAATTTTTGCAAGTTTGACTGGGGTCATGTACCACCTGTAAATCATTTTCATAATATTCTCTCTTAAGGCATTACATGCCGTAAATTTTATGCCCTTGGTCCACAACTGTTCCCAGTCAGCAAACATAATGTTATGACCAATGTCTTGTGCCCACTTTATCATAGCTGATTTCACTGTTTCATCTTGTGTATTCCATTTCAGCAACAAGTTATACATTCTTGACAAATTCTTAGTATTGTGTTCTAACAGTTCTGTTTCTAATTTTGATTTCTCCACCTGGAAGCCAATTTTCCTATCCTGTTTGTAAACCTCCATTATTTGGTAATAATGGAGCCAATCTCGTACCTTGACCTTCAATTTCTCATAACTCTGTAATTTCAGTTTATCTCCCTCCTGTTCCAAAATTTCCCGATATTTTGGCCATTTGGCCTCCATATTGAGCTTTTTCACAGCTTTAGCCTCCATTGGCGACAACCACCTTGGGGTTTTATTTTCCAACAAATCTTTATATCTGATCCAAACATTATATAATGCTTTCCTAACAATATGATTTTTAAACGCTTTATGAGCTTTAACCTTGTCATACCATATATATGCATGCCATCTGAATACATTATTAAAACCTTCCAAATCCAAAATATCTGTATTCTCAAGAAGTAGCCAGTCTTTCATCCAGCAGAAAGCTGCTGATTCATAATACAGTTTAAAATCCGGCAGGGCAAAGCCCCCTCTTTCCTTTGCGTCAGTTAAGATCTTAAATTTTATTCTGGGTTTTTTGCCCTGCCAGACAAACTTCGAAATATCTTTCTGCCACCTCTTGAAGCAATCCATCTTGTCCACAATTTGCAATGTTTGGAATAAAAATAACATTCTAGGCAGTACATTCATCTTGATAACAGCAATTCGGCCTAACAAGGAAAGCTTCAAATTTGACCATATTTCTAAGTCTTTTTTTACTTCTCTCCAGCATTTCTCATAATTATCTTTAAATAGATTCACATTCTTAGATGTCATGTTAATCCCCAAGTATTTCACCTTCTTAACCACAGTTAAACCTGTTTCATTCTGGAACCTCTCCCTTTCAGTAACTGTTAGATTTTTCTCCAATACCTTGTTTTTTTGTTTGTTCAACTTAAATCCTGCAACTTGACCAAATTCTTGAATTAATTCTAAAACCCTTTTCGTACTAGTGTCTGGCTCTTGTAAAGTAAGTACCAAGTCATCTGCGAAGGCCCTCAATTTATACTGTTTGGCTCCGACCTGTACCCCTTTAACCAGCTGGTCTCTTCTAATCATATTTAGCAAAACCTCCAGGACTGATATAAAAAGTAATGGGGAAATTGGGCACCCCTGTCGTGTCCCTTTTTCTATTTTAAATTCTTCCATTATCACATTATTTACAATTAATTTAGCCTTTTGTTCTGAATATATTGCACCCATACCATTCTCAAATCCTTGTCCTACCCCCATCCCATGTAGATTCTTCTTCATAAAACTCCAAGAGATATTGTCAAAGGCTTTCTCCGCGTCCACAAATATCAATACTGCTTTAGTGTTTATGTTCACTTCTAATAATTCCAAAATGTCTATTATATTCCTCATGTTGTCTGACAAATGTCTTCCTGGGAGAAAGCCTGCTTGGTCCTTATGAATCTCTTCCACCAATACTTTTTTCAATCAATCATGAATATTCTTAACCTTATCACAAAACTCTTTAAACCTTGCTAAGGTTTCTCTGGGTGATCCCAATATATATAGCCATACATATTGAGAAAAATGATCAACAAATACAAGGTAGTATGTTGCATTGCCTCTAGATGGTGCTAGAGGACCAATTACATCAGCACACACTCGATGAAAAACACTGGTAATCTTTTTTTTTATATATAAATAATTTTTATTAACCGGCCAATCAAATCAAATTAAATCACATCACATAAGTTCCGAATTACAAAGCCGAATTTTAAATTTTGTTGGGGGGACCCATATTTCAAGATCCGAAGGGGGATTCTGATCATCTTCTTGCTACTGCATTAATGTCCAAATCAGACCAAATCAGTCCAAACAGAGTTCATAATTCTATCCACTCTTATCTTGCTGTTTCCACATCACATCTTGTTCATATATTTTCTCTTTTTTTTCTTTACGATCTCTTCTGATAGTCTCCTTAAGCCGATAAACACCAATATTAATCCTGTGTGAATTTTTCCGTTCTTCCAATCCTCAAATCGAGATGGTTTTCATATATCATCACCTTCATAGATAACATCACTCTTTCCATCATTATCTCACAAAACTGCCGCTCTTGAGTCCCTCTGAGGGGTTTCACCCACAGTATAAAAGCAGCTCTATTTCTCTATTTCTCCTCCCAGACTCAAAACCTCCGGCAGAACTTCCCAATATGGCGACGGCAATTTTAACTGCGTCATTCCAGAGCTCTTGTACATTCCACGCTCTTCTTAAAACATGCTTTGGTTCGAAAGTTTATCTTCACACAGTCTTAAATCCACAGCTTAAGTCCTTAAAACGACATTTATGACTCGTGAGGGGAGGGGTTCTTGTTTAATCACATAAGGAAAGAAAGGAAAGTTTTCCCTCCCTCCCCCATCAGTCATTTGCCATACCGTATCTTGGCGTATCTTCTCATGATTTATTCTTGTCTTGTTTTATCAGAGATCTCTTCTGTCAGCAGTCTTTACTCCCCCTTCTTCGTTGAAATATGTGCAATTAGCTTCATCCAAATTGTTTCTTTTGAAGTTCTTGCAGCTAGTGGCGCGGATCAGGGACGGCGTCCAGGAGTGCCGGAATCCCACAGGAGGGCTTTGTGCCTAGTGCCCCCACCCCCACAAATTCGGGGGTGGTGTAGGGCACAGCAGGCAAGGGCAGTCCCCCCCACCATCCTGGGGGGACCCAAGGAGGCTAATTACCCCCATCATAGCCTCCAAATTACCTCGTGTGGGTCGGAGAGATGTTATTGTCAGCCATCTTCTGATGCGCCCCCTAGTGCCCCCCCAACACTGGTAATCTTAGGTGCCTTTTATCCTTGGCTCCGTCCGATATACCTGCAAGAGAAAGCATTTTAGACTCACATGCAGTACAACTTTTGTAATCACTCTTATCAAAAGTTAACAGATACAGGTAGAGATCCAAGTTGACTTGCAACGGTTTTGTAAGTCCGATTAAGGCTGTTAATGATCATAAAGCAAAATATCTCTTCCTGAAGAGGGAAATTGTGTTGCGCCATCTGCTGGCGTAAATGTTTCATCTCTGTCAAATGCACCATCACATCCCCATCAGGCGCCAGTCTCATGTTTGTGAGTTTTTCAAAATGCAACAGCGCAGTACCTGCAGCATCCCTTCGATGGATTCTTTGCAGCGTTTGCCAAATTTCGCGCGCGTGTTGCATATCTGCTATATGCACGAGCTGCTCATCTGAGACACACAGAATCATTGCTGACCTGGCTTTCACATTCTGAGAATTCCAAGCTGGTGTGGGTGCAGCTGGGATTGGATTTTCAATCACTCCAAACACCCTCTGACTCTGAAGCATGGCTTTCATTTTCACAGACCATGAGGAATAATTGTCATTAGTCAGGGGAGGTGGATAAGGTAAACCTGCCCCTTTCTTGGCATCCATCTTGATTCCAAGCTTCAGCTTTCAGCTACAAGCTGGAAAATCCAAAAGTCTATGAGCTGTTTACAAGCTGGCAGCAAGCTCCACTTGGAAAGTCCCGACTTTGGGTCCAAGATGGCGACGGCTTAGCAAGCAGGCTTCGGAGCTCCGTAGATAACAGGACTGTAATTAGCATTGACTGCCACCCAGGGAAGTAATTTTTCCTTTTTTACTTCTCTACTTTTTAACTTACTGAGATTCTAACAGCACCTTCTTGTCTATGCTATGAGAAACATCTTTGGCAAGTTCTGTGAAGCATCCTGGGCAGGCCGCCAGCTGCTAGCTATTAACCGCCAACTCCCTTCTATACTTTGTTCCTGAAACTCCTGGCAGTCTCCACACAGAGAAGCTCTTAAACTGAACAAACTGAGCACTTTCTATTTTTTCTCTCTTTTTTGGTTGGTGAAACCTCTCCTTGTTTACTCCCCACGGTGACGCTATGCCTGCTAGTAAACGCCACAGGGACCCAGAGGATGTAGCTCTCTCACCGGTTCCCAAACAATCTAAAATAGAGGACTTTTTAAACAAATCTGCTTTTATAGTTCCAACAAAAAACCGGTTTTCTCCTCTTGAAGATGATTGTGAGTGTGGGGAGAGTATTCAAGGTGAGAGCGTGGAACTGGCTACAGCAATGGGGCAAGTTGATCCTGTGCTCCTCAGAGAGGAAGGAATAACAAATAGGGAGAGCACCCAATTAACTCTAATTGCAAGAAAGGTTGAACATATCTTCCAGCAAATTAGAGGTATTGCCTCTCAAATAACCCAATTATCCAAAGAGGTCCACAGTTTATCAGTTAATACCAAGCAGGCATCAACAGAACACCATAGTACCAAAGGAAATTGGTGACAACAAGAGCAGACCCCTAAGCTCAACATAGAACGTGCAGAGGCTCTTAAAACAAACTCTTCTTATTTAATCTTCCAACCAAAAAAGATCTGCATGACAATTTGTGGAAGGCCAGATCAAACTCCTAGCTGGAAAGGTGCCCAGCATTCCAAACGACATTTCTCAGACTTACTTGGCATTGGACTTCCAGAGATCGACCTCGTTAGGACTGAACTCTTGAATACCACAAATCAAATCCAAAAAATTATGTTAACTTTTTCCTCTACTAGACTGCCCTCACTGATTCACAAGCTGAAATTCAGATTGTCAAGCAGAGGAGTTTTTCCAACCCGGGTATTTCGCAATTCTATTGTTGCACCCTTATGTAAGATGAGGACTGGTGCTTCAGAGGGGCTCACAAAACCAAAGCCTGGATCCCCAATGGAAGTAATGACATCACAAAAAACTTGACAGGTGGGGAGGAAACAGACATGCCTGAGTTGAATTCGCAGGATCATGCCCAACATCAAAATAACCAGGTGAGCCAAAAGGAACAGCCGATTCCTCTAGACAATCATCTTCAGGAATCTGAGCACTCTGTAAATCCTTTGGAAGAGGATTTTCTCAGCTCCTTTAGGAATCTCCCTCAGGAAGAGCAACAAACAGTTATCAAGAGGCTTGATCTTATGAGCCAGACATTGAAAGAGATTAAAGAACCGGAGGCAGAGATTGATAATAGACCCAATGGCCACAACAGAATGATAACTATAGAACCACCGGAGTATTGGACAAAGATGAGATATTTAGAAGAGGAGGAGTCAGGAAACACACCCAAGAAATCCCCATTGGCAAATAATTTGCAAAGAAAAGGCCCAGTAATTACAAATGTGAGCACTTTATGTACAACGACTGAAATAATCGAACATCTGGATTATTCCACTAGCATTAGCAATACTCTGTTGCCTCAAAAACTGGTAAACTCTGAGAGTACATTGGCCAACAATTGACTAAGAGTAAATCACTGTAAAACAATTAAACTTCTCTCATGGAATGTAACAGGGTGGATGAACAAGATCCAAGACAGTGATTTCTGTTCTTATCTACAAACACATGATATCATCTTTGTAGGAATGAAAAATCACAGGAGACGAGAGAGGCAGGTGTAACATGAGGCGTCTGTCTGGGCGGACCCTGAGAGCCTCTTTTATTGAATATTACAAGCATTGCCGCAGGTGTGCTTGTCGCTGATTGGTTGATACATAAGCATAAGGTGGGAATTACATGTGAGAGGTGGGGATTACATGTGATCATTTATCATCGATGGAGTAAAGGCTGGGAATCGAAGCTGGAACTAGACAGGCATGAAGCCTCCTAATTAAATTATAACTAGAGATTAATATGGCACAAACAATATAACAATCAGGTTCTGTAGATGTGGTCAGCTAGGCATGGAGAGCAGATACAGTTTGTTTTCCATGAGCTTAGGATGTCTGTTACTAATGATTGATCATAGCATGTAACAATGTAACAATCAGGTTCTGTAGATGTGGTCAGCTAGGCATGAAAAGCAGGTTCGTACAGTGTGTGCAAAAGCAGGGAAAAGCCTACAAGCAAAACTTCTCAGAAAGCATGAGAAAAGAGGAGCAAGGCTTCCCCAAAATGGAGCAGTTTTGTGCAGAAAGAGACTAACAGTTATGTGCAGAAAGAAGACTTCCCTTTACATCTTTCTTCAAGAAACCTGGGCAAAAGAGGGCACTATGGTTGAACTACAGGGTTTTACAAGTTACACTCAACCAGCTCTTAAAACTGTAAAGTATGGAAGGCCTAGTGGGGGGCTGGCGGTGCTGGTGTCAACCTCTCTTAATGTATCAATTCAACAGTGTCCCTCGTTGACCACCCCTAATTTTTTAGTGTTGTCCCTTTCTGATAGTCTTCTGGGAAATACTTATTGCATCTGTGTGTACATACCTCCAGTAAAGTCTTCTGGGGAACTGAGATCATATTGGGATAAACTTGACCAACTACTCGAAAGTATAGACTCTGTGACACCTAACCCTCGGCTTGTCTTGGGAGGTGACTTCAATGCCCGGATCAGCCTTGTTTCCCCACAAAATACAATATTATCTGGTCTAAACTTGGAGGACGAACCTGAAATCTGTCAGAGGGCAGCAATGGACACCACCTCTAATCACGCTGGGAAATATATTTGTGAACTTATAATAAAGCATAACCTTTTGTTATGCAATGGGCACGGTCAAGGGGATCAAGAGGGTTATTTTACTTTTATCTCCCCCAGAGGATTTACTAGCACCATAGATTATATCCTAACATCTAATAATGTGCCAGTTAACCGAGATACCTTCTATCATCCTGGAGAAGAGTGACTAATCCTAGAGAAGAGTGACTAGTGGGGTGCCACAGGGTTCTGTCTTGGGCCCGGTCTTATTCAACATCTTTATCAACGGCTTGGATGATGGACTCAAGGGCATCCTGATCAAATTTGCAGATGACACCAAACTGGGAGGGGTGGCTAACACCCCAGAGGACAGGATCACACTTCAAAACGACCTTGACAGATTAGAGAACTGGGCAAAAACAAACAAGATGAATTTTAACAGGGAGAAATGTAAAGTATTGCACTTGGGCAAAAAAAAATGAGAGGCACAAATACAAGATGGGTGACACCTGGCTTGAGAGCAGTACATGTGAAAAGGATCTAGGAGTCTTGGTTGACCACAAACTTGACATGAGCCAACAGTGTGACGCGGCAGCTAAAAAAGCCAATGCAATTCTGGGCTGCATCAATAGGAGTACAGTGGTACCTCGCAAGACGAACGCCTCGCAAGACGGAAAACCCGCTAGACGAAAGGGTTTTCCGTTTTGGAGGCGCTTCGCAAGACGAATTTCCCTATGGGCTTGCTTCGCAAGACGACAGCCCATAGGGAAATATCCGGGACAGCCTCCTCCCGCCGCCGCCGGGCTTCGGAACGCTGCTCCGAAGCCGGGCGGGGGGGCGGGAACACCTTCTGAAGGCGGGCGGGGGGCAAAAGTCTTTGTCCCCCCTGCCTGCCTTCCCAGGGGCTTTTAAATCACCCCAGACAGCGGAGAAGTCCTCCGCTGTCCCGGGGCGATTTTAAAATGCCGCCCGCCAGCATTTTAAGATCGCCCGGACAGCCGAGAAGTCCTCCGCTGTCCCGGGGTTTTTTAAAATGCTGGGGGTGGGAAGAAAAGCCCTTGTCCCCCCCCCCAGCCTTCAGAAGAGGTCCGGGGACAGACTGTCCCCGGACCTGGTCTGAAGGCGGTTTCCCTAGGAATGCATTAATTGATTTTCAATGCATTCCTATGGGAAACCATGCATCGCAAGACGAAAAACTCGCAAGACGAAGAGACTTGCGGAACGAATTAATTTCGTCTTGCGAGGCACCACTGTATAGCATCTAGATCAAGGGAAGTAATAGTGCCACTGTATTCTGCTCTGGTCAGACCTCACCTGGAGTACTGTTTCCAGTTCTGGGCACCACAGTTCAAGAAGGACACTGACAAACTGGAACGTGTCCAGAGGAGGGCAACCAAAATGGTCAAAGGCCTGGAAACAATGCCTTATGAGGAATGGCTAAGGGAGCTGGGCATGTTTAGCCTGGAGAAGAGGAGGTTAAGGGGTGATATGATAGCCGTGTTCAAATATATAAAAGGATGTCATATAGCGGAGGGAGAAAGGTTGTTTTCTGCTGCTCCAGAGAAGCGGACACGGAGCAATGGATCCAAACTACAAGAAAGAAGATTCCACCTAAACATTAGGAAGAACTTCCTGACAGTAAGAGCTGTTTGACAGTGGAATTTGCTGCCAAGGAGTGTGGTGGAGTCTCCTACTTTGGAGGTCTTTAAGCAGAGGCTTGACAACCATATGTCAGGAGTGCTCTGATGGTGTTTCCTGCTTGGCAGGGTGTTGGAATGAAACCACGACAGACGAGTAGCAGGTGTCATCAGAGAGGCGTCTGCCGGGGCGAGCCCCGGGAACTCTCTTTTATTGAATATTACAAACATTGCCACAGGTGTGCTTGTGGCTGATTGGTTGATACAAACACAAAGCAACTTGTTGCTGATTGGTTAACATAAGTACAAGGCGGGAATTACATGTGAACATTAATCACCGATAGATTAAAGGCTGGGAAACGAAAGTGGAACTAGACAGGCATGAAACCTCCTAATTAAATTATAACTAAAGATTGATATAGCATGACTAAAACAATTACTAATGATTGATCATAACATGAAAGAATATAATAATTGAATTCCGTAGATGTGGTCAGCTGTGCATTAAGTACAGGTCATAGTGTTTTTCATGAACTTAGCAATGAGGGAATGTCTTGGTATTTAGAACAGGTTTGCACAGTGTGTGCAGAAGCAGGGAAAAGCTTATAAACGAGACTTCCCAGAATGCCAGAGAAAAGAAGCAAGACTTCCCATAATGCCACAGTTATGTGCAGAAGCAGTTCCCTTCAGCAGGGGGTTGGACTCGATGGCCCTTGTGGTCTATTCCAACTCTATGATTCTATGATTCTATGATAATTCCCAGAGCTGAAAGTGACCACTTTCCACTTGAGTTATCTCTGACATCATTCTTTTCTCCTGCCTTTCCTAAATTATTGGATGAAACAGAATATCTGATACTTGGAAATAGAAGGTTAAAATGGAATGCACAGGTCCAAGAAAAAATGATTCAGATCCTGGATTCCCATGAATTTGCTTTATTAAAGGGGGAAATGTTGTTAGAAACAGGAAACATAATTGGACTTTATGAGAATATAATCAACCGAATGCGCCCACTGACGACCACAGATAATGTGATAAAAAAAAAAGTTTAAGAGACAGACTTGGTTTGATAAGGAATGTCAGAATAGCAACAAATACCTAGCTAGGGTACTTAGAAAATTGAAGTTAAAACAAGATAAGCACAATCTTGCTCTACAAGCTGAGGTAGCCCAGTTACGAAACAATTATAAATTATTACTCAAAAGCAAGTAACAAATATATTATGAACAACAGTGGAAAGAATTGGGAGATGCAGCACTTCAAAAGGACTCATGGAAATTTTGGCATCTGGTTGCCCAAGGCACAAATGGGCTGGGCTACTCGTTAGAAGCATCTGTCCAAGGAAAGGATTGGGTGACATATTTTACAGAAATATATGGCCCCTGTCCTGACCCACCCCCACAAGTTTACTATACTCAATTATCAGAACTGACAGAATGGCCAGACGTCACGCCCAATCAGATTAAGAGGCTAATCGAAAGCCAACTAGCTAATAAAGCTCCAGGAGAAGACATGATCCCAATGGAGATCTATAAGATAATACCTGATTTCTGGTCACCCATTTTTGCAAAATTGTTTTCATACATTAACAGCTCAGGTCGCATACCTGAAGGGTGGAAGTTGAGTATAATTGCCCCAATATATAAAAAGGGTGATAAGAAAAACCCTGCCAATTATAGACCCATTAGTTTGTTAGATGTAGCCTCCAAACTATATGCCAGGCTCCTTCTTGGGAGACTAGAAGAATGGGCAGATACAAATAAGGAAAGTCCCTTCCAACAGCCCTTTGCAGCCTTTGTGCCTTTTTACTGCTCTGGCTTGCTTCCCTTTGCCTTTGAAGCTAACGAGCTCATAAATCAGCCCCAGAAAGTAGTCACGTCTTGTTGCTAGGCAACGGCAGTTATCAGCTCTCCCCCGGAATGCTTGGTATGTGGCCTTCTCTCCGCTCTGTTTTAATCCAAAAAGAGGAGCCCTTCAGTGAACCGAAGAATTTTCAATCCGCGTTCACCATACAGCCATAAATCAGCAATCATCAGGGGTCCGTGGAACGTAGCAAAACAGCAAACACGTCTCCACCAGCTGTCCTTAGTCGTTACTTTGTAGCCACCATCCACGTGCTACCATTTTCTTGCAGAGGATGTATACAATCCAGCAACCATCCTCTGCTACCATATGTTGGAAAAACAAGTCCCCTCCGGAGAGGCTGGCCCCTCTCCCTGCTCTCGGAGCTTGTTTACCGGTGATCTTCCTCTGGCTGACATCCCGGACAGACCAGGGAGATCTTGATAGGCGACATTTCCCAGCGTGGAAAATGCACACCCCCTCCCTCCTTGCATACCGGCAAGAGAAAGGAGATAGTCAGAAATCCTTTTACATCTTGTTTATTTCTGACTGATGTAACTCTACAAAAAACATGTCTGAACAGTTCAGTGTTCAGCAAGCAAGTGACTAAGACTTCCTTCACATACGCAACAGGAAGGTCTCATATTACACACTTCACAAAGCTTTGAGAAGCCTGTGAACTTCCGGGAAGATTCTTTCCCACAGCTAGTCACATCATGTGATGTCTTCACCAAGCTGCCAGTTTGCAGCTGCGTTGCTCTCATATCGTAACACCGCGTCGCTCTAGCGGTTTCCCCGACCTTCAAAGCACCGGTGCTATTTCAGGCAAAAGAGCTCACCCTTCCAGCAGAACGGGCAGTCTGCTAGAGCCCTCCCCAATGTTACTCCGTCCCTCTGGATTTCACAACATGCGTCTTTGAAAAGAACATAAAACCCAGAATTCACCAAACAAGAGACAGACATCAGGTTGCTCTGCAGCGAGGGAATGGACAGTACATTGTCCAGCTGCGTGTGCAGACAGGGTACGAAGACAGATCCCTCCGATTTCACGTTGGACTTCCTCCCGTCTGCCAACACGACCTGTTTTCGTGGCGAAGAGGCCTTCTTGGCAAAAAACACCTTTGAAGCAGTCAGTTGTCTGGAACTGCCTGAACTGATGACCCAAATGATTTGCTGCTCATCTTCAGAACTCTCGTCCACTGCAGTCACGAGGTGCACCGTCTGCTTCCTCTTGCTTCTTTTGCTGCTGTTGACGGTGCAAATGACCTTCGGAAGCAGCCCCCTCCAGACAGGACTTCCACAGATGCTTAGTCGAACAGCACTTGTAACAAATCTGGTGGCCACCAACAAGAAACATCTGACCTTTGTAACTGCCAACAAGGGTTTTGCCACCAAGTGCTAAGTCATCTTTTGCAAAGGGATCAAATTCTTATTTCACTCATTATAATGCACATCAATCTCTGACTTTTGTCTTCTGGGTTTCTGGGGGTTTTCCTGTTGTTATTGTGTCTCTCACAGCTACAATAAACCTACCATTAAAATTATGGACTGGTCATTTCTTTGTCAGAGGGCAAACGGGCAAATTTAGCAGGGGATCAAATACTTTCCCCCCTCACTGTATATGCTGCTATCAATTTTAGATCTTGCTGGCTATTAGACACTAGAAAACAACTAGATAGCTAGGAAAGCATATTGCAGAATTACAGCTGGATATGTGTTTCTCCTTCTGAGCTTTGAAGAACAGGGTCAGACCAAGTGACACAAAGGGTGGGTTCTTGTGGCCAAGCAGCTGCTTTGCTTCTCTCCCAAAGGTGAGGGAAGATGTGGAGCAAAGTAAGAGCAGCACCAGCTGCTTTCCAGGGGAAACCCTGCCAGGTGGGTGGGGTATACATCGTCATCATCACCATCATATTATTCCCACTCCAACCAAGGGGAGGAAAGATTGCTGACTCAGAGATGCTCTATTTTCAAGGTCGGGACACAACAGAGCCATGGCACAAATCCCAAAGTGACTCTCATCCCCAGTTGAAATGGGGCCTCTCACCCACAAAAGAAATAACCTTATGAAGTAAACTTCAAAATGGAATTGTATCCACTTTAATTCAAGTGGTGCCAGAACCCTGTTGCTACAAACCATGCAGGAACAGAAAAGATGGATCTAGGGGAGCAGTACCAGTGTGGTTGCACCGGACACGAGAGTTTCTAGCATGCTGCAGCAGGCACAACAACTATGACAGCCAATGGAAGGCAAGATGTGTGGGGCACCAGATTTTGACATCACGCAGGGTGCCACGGAAATTTGAGATGCCAAGGTCCACCACTGGGAACAGTCTTAGGGGCTCTGACTATCAACAAAGATGAGGTACTACCCAGTACTAAAGACTGCTCCACCATGGAACCACTACAGTATTTTCCATGCTACTGATCTGGGGCTACAGTCCCCATCATTCTCAGTCCTCAGCTTGCCAGAAGATCTCACACAGTACTTGTGAGCCTTTGTTTACATTGCTTGGCACAAAAACCACAAGAACATAAGAGCCTTGCTGGATCAGACCAGAGACCCATCTAGTCCAGCATCTTGTTCTCACAGTAGCCAGCTGAATGCCCCTGTGGAAAGAACACAACCAGGACCTAACAGCAAAAGCATTCTCTCCAATTCTGATTTCCAGCAACTGGTATTTGGAGGCATGTTTTTTAAGAGGTGTAGTACCATTGGCGACTTTTGCTCTCAGATGCTCCCCGTCAGATAAAGCACCTCCCACAAACTGCTGAATCATTTGGGAAATGCAGTTAAAAGGTCAAGAGCTACGTTGAAAAGCTCATTTGGCACAACATCATATTTTGCATTGGGAACAATATTTTTGTGAGCCATTAACACCATTTTAAAACTCTGGTGAACCCTCAATCCTATTTTGGTACCTAATTGTGACTACAGAGCTAACCTGGGTCATTTTTGAAAAGCTAATTGCAGCTGCTCAACATGCTAACCCTTTCAAGATTTCTGCATGTCAGAGTTTCAGGTCTGATCGCCATGGAATTTGGCTGCTTTCCCAGAGCACCGGACCCCAATCATGCATTTATTCAGGGATGATATGGGGGTAATTATCCCTGCCAACACCCCCCCCCCCGGGTTGTCCGATAACCGATAACTACAGAATGCGGGGACAGAGACACTGGGTGCTGAGCATTGCACAAATTGGAAACTCTCCAGAGCCATCGCCATGAGCAGGAGGATCCCTGTTCTTTAAAAATATTTGAATTCAGACTCTGAAACAGGCATGTTCTGGAAAGAAGGAGACAAAAAAAGACCTGCTAAATAATTCAGTCGCTGAGTGCCAAGGCTTGGATCGGAGAAGGACTTTTGTCGTTTTGCTACAGTTTATGTGAGGTGAGCGACTGTTTCTTTCCTATACTTGCTAATTCATGATTTGGCAAGCCTCACTTAGAAAGATCTAATTAATCAAATGGAATGCAGGAGGAACTGTGTAAAAATATGAGAATCTGATGCTTCATGGCGCAGTCCTCTGTGGAGGGCTCTAATTAGAACTGGCAAAAACAAGATTGATGTGCTTCCAGTTTGGGACAATAAAATGGCAAACTGTGACACAGTTGAAAAAGAAAGGAGCCTAAGGGGCGGAAGACAGCTGGTAGATTACAATTGGGGTATATTTCACACAAAAACTGCATCTGCTTGTATGGATTTGTGTCGTATATGGATGAAGGTGAATCTATAAAGTGAAGGTGAATCTCTGGTCCTTGCGAGCTTTCCCTAGGGAGGGCAAGCTTGGATTTTAGAGGAACCAAATAATTATTAACTCTGGAATATACTCGATGGCATTGCCTTCTACAGAAGATTCTTATCTGGATCCGGGGAACATCTGCTCATTAAGAGACTTTGAAAGACTACTTTGAATTTTATTAAAGGAAAGCTGGAAGACAGCCCAGAGTTTTAGAGATAAAAGCATGAAACGGTAACAACAAGAATAAAATTCCTCTTGCAAGCCAACATATATATGGATTTGTTAAACACGATTGAAAGTCGCATACCAGTGATTGTGATGCCGATAAAGGATTAAGATCGGAATTATGATCTTGGGAATAAATAACAGAGAAAAATGCAGGAACAAGAATAAAAGATTCTCTCCTTCCGGCCAGAACATGGGAAGTCCTTTTTAAATTATTTAATTTGGAATGTAGAATTGGCTTTATTATTTGTGCTATGATGTGGTATGATTTGACATGTTATTAATGAAAAATTAATAAAAATTGTTTTTTTAAAAAAAGAGCTTCAGGTTTTCTCCCTTCTGTCACCTGCCTTTTGGAAGTGGCATCTCTGATCCCACAGGACTGCTCCTCATTTCCAAAACCACCATCATTTGCTGAAACGCTGTGCCTCTGCTTTTCCAATCAACATAACAGCTGCTGGAATTCCAGTGTCAATACAATATTGGGACAGAACTGGAAGCTTTTAATATTAACATGCCTGTTGTGAAAACTTTAGAAAAACCTGTGTTTTCATGAACAAATAGTGCTTAAGTGTTCAGCAGAAGTGAATGCACATTATATAAAGTTATTTCCTTCCTTAGATCTAGGAGTATAGGGCAGGTTGTGCTATCATTTTTATCAAGCAAAATGCCCCCAAAAGAGAGTCTGTTGAAGGCTTCAATTAATCTGCTTGTCTTTTCTTTTCTCTGCACAGCTACAGCTGTCGCTTATTTTACCCTCCAAAACAGTATACACTTCAACACATTATATTGTGGTAGAGAATACCACACTGTTATCACTGTGTTTATCAAGTGAGTTTTTTGTATATCTCATGTTCTTCACCAAACCCTCCACTCAACTTGATCATTTTCCATCTTGCTCATCCCCCTCTCTTGAGCAGGTGGGCCTAGAGGCTTCTGGCTATTTTGGCATTTCTCTTGGGCTCTGTTTTAGTTTTATTTATTCATTTTGTGAAATGCAGAAATATTACTTTTCACAGCCTTTACTTGCCAGTGTTTTTCAAAATCAAAAGACATGATTTCGTGCTTTCTTTCCAGATTAGTTCCTGTTCTGGTTTTGGTAACCTAAAGCTCAACTTTAACTTTGGAGCTCAGGATGAGGTTGCTTCTGTTCTGACCCAAATATGACATCAGCAAATACTTTTAATAAATCCATGCTGAATACTATTTGCTCTATCCAAATCCATAGTTAAAGGAGTGGGGTAGGATTGATATGTGGAAAGTAATTGTGACATAAGTTTTCCCCTCCTTGACTTGGACATCATCAGCCTCCCTGTTGGAAAGGGACTACTGGAAACAGAAAAACTTGCGAGGTGGTGGTATTTAGGAGCTAGATAACCCTAAATATTGGTGGGGAGGAGGGGAGAACTCAACATGGGGATGCCATTTTGACATGCATAATATATAGTTCAGAACCTAAACACTATGGTGAAAGGGTTCTTCTCTGATGCTCACATAGAAAATCCCCCATTTGCTTTTCAGTCTTTTAAATTATGGAATATGTGTTTCTTACCATTGTCTTTTTTTGTCACATTTACTTCCCTACACCCCCCTGACAGGTCACATTAGGAAAAGTGTTAAAAGTCATAGTGATAATGCGGAGCCTCTTCATTTACCGAACAATTGTCAAGGGGTATCATGAAAATGTATACACGGACGATGGCAAGGTAAGTGTCTCTTCCATATTTCCCTTTGCTATGGATGTTTATATGGAACTTGGTGCTCAGACATTTACAGAAGAGCAAGTCTCTACAACTGATGCATCTCTGGCCCAAGAAGCTGTCCTAATGTTATTTATGTAAAGCATCCCACTTTTAATTTTAGATAACTTATCTACTGATTTACTATATCCTCAGCCCTTAGACCAGGTGTGAGGACCCTTGGCACCCCAGATGTTGCTGGATGGCAAGTATCACAATCCTTGGCCATTACCCATGCTTGCTAAAGCTGATGGGAGTTATCATTAAGCAGCTTCTGAATGGCCAAAGGTTCTCCACACTTGCCTTAGGCCCATGTTGCATCATTATTAGTATCTACTATTGCTGGGGCACACCAGTTGTGCAGGCTTTGGATTTCTCCACCACCACCCCCCAAGCCACCAGGAAATTGTACACAAATTTTCCATTCAAGAAGAAGAATCTCTTTCTGATGAGAAATTGGGGGCTTGTCCCAAGTTGGTTTAATCTGATGGCAGCCACAGCATTCTGAATGGCAGCTATTAAGGAAGTGCAACCTGCTTCCATGGGAGATCTGCTTCATGGGGGGGAAATCACCTGGCTTGAACCCCTAATTTGTATTGACTGCATGCACTCCATATGGCTTTCTGTGGCGCTTTAGAGGATGTTAATGGGACCTGACAGCCTTCAAGTTGGTTTCTTTCTCTCTTCAGAGTGGAATGGGCTCTTGCTGTCAGAGGTTCCCTCACTGAAAAGGGTAGATCAAGCAGGTACAGAGGCAGAGGGAAGAGAATGCCTCAGAGAGGAGGGAGAAGCGGGGAGTAGCAGGAATTTGACCTCTGTACAGAGAGGCACAGCGAACTGGAATGCAACTGACAGGCTCCAGTGAAGACAAAACAGAAGGAGAGGGGGAGATAGGAGGGGTGGAATCGCCCAGAAGCAGGAGACTTTTGAAGCTAGCCGAGAAGAAGGGGGCTGGAAGGAGGAAAAGGTGGGGGATTTCCTGCTGGGACAGGAAAGGGAGGAATCACCATGTTTCGGCAGCTGGATCATCATCAGAGGACTTACCAGAGCTCCTTGTAATGTAGTAATAAATCTGCAATAATTAACTGCCGGAGTTGTGTCGTGTGGGGGAAAGACACTTGCTGAGACATCCACCTAGGCTCACCTTTTTGCCAATAACAAGTACTAAGCACTCCTGAGGGACACGGGTGGCACTGTGGTCTAAACCACAGAGCCTAGGGCTTGCACATCAGAAGGTTGGTGGTTCGAATCCCCGCGACGGGGTGAGCTCCCGTTGCTCGGTCCCTGCTCCTGCCAACCTAGCAGTTCGAAAGCACATCAAAGTACAAGTAGATAAATAGGTACCGCTCTGGCGGGAAGGTAAACGGCATTTCTGTGCGCTGCTCTGGTTCTCCAGAAGCAGCTTAGTCATGCTGGCCACATGACCCAGAAAAACTGTCTGCGGACAAATGCCGGCTCCCTCGGCCTATAGAGTGCGCATCCCGAAAGTTGTCCGCGACTGGACCTAACGGTCAGGGGTCCCTTTACCTTTACCTTTAGGCACTCTTGTCTCTCACATTCTTCCCCCGCCCCTCTGGATCTCTCTCTCTCTCCTTATTACAAAACCCATTAAAAACATAAGGTTCATAATAACCAGACAAGCACTTGCGCTTCGAGGCCCCCAAGCCCTTCCCCTGAAAATAACTTCACACTGACACGTAATTTTAGTTTAAGTTATTGGGCAAAATTTAGGCCACAACGTTATTGATTTCAGCAAAGTTAGCGGTGTTGGCTTAGGCATTGGCAACAGACTATAACTGACTCCTGCCTCTCTGTCTGGAAGTCTGAAAGGGTAAACACCAAACGAGGGAACAACATTGATGAAGACCAACCAAAGCTCACCCCAGGGTTCCTGTGGTCCTGGCATGGCCCTAGCCCCTCAAGCGGACTTCGGATGAGATCCAGGACCCCCAGATTCCTTTACCGGAATACCCTTATTCATGGAAGAGATCCAAGATTTAGAACCTCAAAGCCAAAGTGAGAGCATTTGGGTCAAAATTAAGGGAGAGAAGAATAACAGTGACCTCATTGTGGGAGTTTACTATAGATCCCCAAGCCAAACGGAGGACATAGATGATGCCTTCCTGGAACAGATGGCCAAGCATGCAAAAGGAAGGGAGATAGTAGTAATGAGGGACTTCAATTACCCGGATATTTGTTGGATGTCAAACTCAGCCAAGAGCATAAGGTCAAACAGATTCCTCACTGGCCTTGCAGACAACTTCATTGTCCAGAAAGTGGGAGAAGCAACAAGAGGAACAGCCATTTTAGATCTGGTCCTAACCAATGTTGATGACCTGGTTAGTGGGGTAGAAGTGGAAGGATCATTAGGCGCGAGTGATCATGCTCTTCTGAAGTTTACTATACAGCGGAAAGGAGCAGCCAAGCATACTAGGACTCATTTTTTTTTTAATAAGTACAACAACAACAACAACAACAAATCCGTTTATTGTGAGGACCATGCCTGTACAAAAACATCGACACAACAATAGTAAAAAAAATATTAAAATCCATTAGATACTATGCCAACAAAACCTTCATCCCACAAAATAGAAAGAGAGGGAAAACAAGCAACGAGTTAAACAGACGATGAAGGGGTCTTTGCATTGTCATCCATAAATCTTTCCCTGGCTTTCATGGCCTTCATCACAAAAACCGCTAATGTGGCATCTGAATATAGACTGCATTTTTAATCAAGGCATATATTGGCTTATATCTTGATCAGGTTCCTAAATTAAATGGGCTTAGATTTTCAAATGTTATGCCAGGCAGAAGACCAACTGCCTAAGTACTTTGGCAAGATGTTTATCCTTCTGGAAAAGAGGGCCCCTTTGGTTTATTGGTTTATTAAGGTCATAAAAAGGCTGAGAAGCAGGTCACTAACCTTGCATGCTGTAGAGTACAACTAAGTTGTAAAAGTGGTAGGTAAACAGTAAAATAAAACCATGTGCCTTAAACTTGAGCTACAGGACAAAAGGCCAAGGGTACATGGAAAACAAAGGCAACTGGCTTGGCTGGGGAAAAAGAAGCTTCTTCCTATTTTATTTTGAGGCTGTAAACTGGTCCATCCTTTCCTTTGAGAAGGCTTATCCTTCTTAAAAGGCTACCTATGTTATGTACTAAATATTTGCTTAAATGTAATTATGCAAAGGATTTAACAAATGCTAGAAGAGTTGTATTTATCCTGGAATTAAGTCAGCCAGCAGTTTAGCCCCCCTGCTAGACAGGAAGACGCCATCAAATGTTCTCCTGATATATTAGCTGTCAAACATTTGTTTAGAAACCTTCAAATGAAGGAGATCTTTCAATGTTTATGTGAACCCAAGGTCTCTGACATCTGTTCAAGATAAAATTTTAAAATTATTAACCATCTGTTTTGGAGGGCAAGGAAGGCAAGAGGTGAGCTGGTAATTAAGATTCCTTGTTGAGACACATGTAAGATATATTACTACTTATTTGTCATTTATAGATGTAACAATATATAGCTCTTTGTGTTCCATATAAGGACAGGAGGATGGATATGGGTGTATCTTAAAATTGGTTATAGCAATCAGCCAATAGGAAATTCAAGCAGGCTGATTGAACAGAGGCAGCCACAGGAGCAGCAAAGGGGGGTGGATTAAGGGAATATAAGGGCTGGCCATAATGGCAGGAGCCAGGCCAGAGCTTGGTAACCATATACCACTGTGCCTCTCATTTATTTGTCTGACAAAGAAATTATTATTTTAATTTCTCTGTTGCTGCGTTGAATATTTCATTCCAGCTAAGTGTTAACCACAAGCAGGGTGCTACATTTTATGGTGCCTGCGACTCGGATCAGTGGTCTGCTGGAACGCAGCTCCTTCGCCTCACTGGACGGGGTACAAGAGAGAGGACAACTGATTGCCTACCCAAGCGCGCACTGGAAAAATTTTTTCCAGGGGAACGCAGCAGTCTCGTCTGTCTGATACCCTGCCCACCGACGGCGACGGACCGGGGGGGACCAGAGAAATAAACAGGGAACCAGCTAAGGGTAAGTGCACTAAGGGGTTTTGGCCCTCCAATTAATTGGGAGGAAGAGAAGTCTTGATCAAACTTCTGCGTCTCAGTAAAGGGGAACTGAGTACGCTAGGTGGCTGGGTATATCAGATGGTGGTCTGGTGGGGGAAAAGGGAAGAATGGGAGGTAGTGTGTGGTGAAGTATCTGGCGCATTGCATGTGTGAGAAAGTACAATGTGTAGCTGACCTAAGTGTGGAGTGAGTACTACTTCGTTTCCCAGTAAGGTGTGTGTGTGAGTGACTGAGTGGATACTTCACAGGGCCATACAATGGGAGTTGGGGGTTCAAAGGGGGGAAGTACACCTTTTGAATGTATGTTAAATAATTTTAAGAAAGCCTTCTCAGGGGCATATGGAGTCAAACTGACGCCAGAGCGCCTGAGAACGTTATGTGAATTAGAGTGGCCGAATCAAAATATTGAATGGCCATCTCAAGGAACCTTTGATATAAATTTAGTAAGCAAACTTTCGTCTAACATCGCCAAAGAGACTGGAGGGTGCCCAGAACAATTTTCATATATAGATTCCTGGCTGAGCACATTAAATAAAAATCCTCCATGGATAAGGGAATGCAAAGTCCAACGATGCAAATTATTGGCTGTAAAAGCCGAAGCTAGGAAAGGAATCTTGCCAAATAAATCCAAACACTCCACCAGTTGTAACCCCAAGGCAAGAAAGTGGAATGAATAATGGGGGTGGAGTCACAGAACTTGATTCCTTGATAGATTATGATAAATATCTTCAGGAGGCATTGGAGTTCTATAATGAAGCCCAAGCAGAAGTGGTTATTCCACCTGTGAGTCCCAGTAGAACTCCATCTACAGTCTCCTTTAGTGGAACAACTAATTGCCCACCCCAAACCCCTGTACATCCAAGTCCTAGAGAATTATCACAGAAGTTACAGGGAGACCTTGATCGGTCAGCAAGCAATACAGCCACCTCAGGCTATGATGGACTTGGTGACTTCAATAATAAATACTCACAGTCCTACTTGGACAGATTGCCGCCAGCTCCTGAATACTCTCTTCACCACTGAGGAAAGGAGAGACATAATTGAAAAGGCACAGATATATTTGCGTGAGCAGGCCAGAGTGGGAAATATTTTTAATATTGACCGTCATCTCCAGGACAACTTTCCCTTGGAAGATCCTAATTGGGATCCAAACAATGCAATTCACCTGGCCAGGCTTACTACCTACCGCCAGACGCTTGTGCAAGGTATCTGCAGGGCATGCCAGAAGCCCACTAATATGTCTAAAGTCTCAGGAGGGTAGACGTGTTACCCATAACACTGTTTCGTGTTCGGTGCACACCCACAAAAAGACTTAAGTTGTCACCTTTTGAGCTCCTGTATGGGAGGCCGCCCTCCTTTGTTCAGGATAGTCCAACTGACCTCAAACAAATAAGAGACCATGTGACACAGGGACAAGTGCAGTCTCTCTCCCGTGTTTTTGTCTCTCTCCCCTGTTTGTTTGTTTGTTTTTTATCTTAACAGGTGGGCCCTCGAGCGCACGCCGTGCAGCATTGCCGTGCCGATTCATCAGCTTCAGGCTGGCATAGCATATGGGTGAAAGAGTGGAAACGTGATCCACTTGCACCTAAGTGGCGTGGACCTTACACCGTCTTGCTCTCTACTCCAACAGCGGTGAAGGTAGCTGAGGTGACCCCCCTGGATTCATCACTCCCGTTTGAAGAAGTCCGAAGGCAGTTGGACGTGCAAAGGTGACCCCTCTAATCCTCTTAAACTGACTCTCTCCAAAAACCCCTGTATCTAGCCCTACGGGGAACGGGCTAGGTCACGGGCAACATTAGACGACCGGCCTGCTGCAGCCACACCCTGGAAGCTGGCTGACCTGCGCACGCCTGAAGCTTGAGGAGCGTCTGAACCAGAGACTGTGAGCGGGAAGATTCTCTTATACAATTGATTGACTGCCCCCTTGTGGAACAATTATCAGGGATATTACACATTGGGGATCTTTGGGATATATGTTTTGGTCTTGGTGGTTCCCCATTTCTGTCACTGGGGGAATTATATAGGGGCTAATATTTATATGCTATCACAATACGGTAATCTTTTGTGGAAGGAATGCATATGCTAGACATCAACATGATTTTATTATTAATCCTGATCCCTTGGGAAGAGGAAGGGTCCTTGAATCTGACCAAATTTGCTAAATATGGATTCCGCTATGATCACAATATGTGGGTAGGTTTAGCTGAAATGGTAAGCCAATGTTGCAAATAGGACTAATTGCCTTGTTTGCTCTCTTGGGCCAGATGATTCAGAGGGAGGTATGCCCTTATTACCGATACCATTAGATGCCATTGGTATGGTAAGCGAAATGCCACACCAAGCAGAAGTACAGAATTTCCTCGGATGGAACTCAACTAAACATTACGAGTTATACCTGTACAAGGGGAATTCTGTGTATATAAATCATCAGATGCAGCTGATTCTACCATGATAGGCTCTTCTCATTGTCACTATACTTGGGATTATATTAAGAATAGTCATACCTGGGCAAACGATACTACCTATCGAACTCGGAATGCCTTGCCCTGTGCACCTCCTTTTATTCATGCATGGAAAGTGGTATGGAACATAACTGTGACAGAGAAAGGCAATCTAACATACTGCACTGTGAACTCTATACCCCTTGTGATATTTCGCCTTATGCACTCCACATACCAAAACCCTCAGACCCATGGTTGTGGTGGATATGTGGAGAATGGGCATACAAGAAACTCCCTTCCAAATGAAGTGGGACTTGTTTCCTGGGATGGGTATTACCACCAATGTGGATTTTGCCCACTAATTTGGCCAAGCGAACACGAAGAAACGCTGATATTTCTCATATAGCAGGAGGAAGTACCCAAAGTTGGAGCGGTACTGATGATTGGCCACCAGAGTGCATTATAGCCTATTATGATCCTGCCTCCTGGAATCCTGGTGAGCTCATACAAGGGGCACGGGATCCTATTTATAATCTAAACAGAATAATTCGATTGCAAGCAGTAGTGGAACTTGTAACCAATGTAACGGCCCAGAGTTTGAGACTTATTGCACAACAGTTGGATGAAAGTAGAGCCCCATTTTGCAGCTGAAAATGGGAATGGATTATGTACTTGCCTATGTGGAGTCTTGAACTTGACAGGGAATGCCTGTTGCTTTAACATTTCAGATAATGGTGAGGCAATCCGTGTGTTGGCCACATGTCTTGCTTGTTTTTCTTGACAGTAGTGATGGTTTTATGTATGATGCCATGTATCATTTCATGTTTTAGAAGTACAATTAGCAAGATGATTTCGAATGAAACTCTACCTCATGTCATGGCCCTATACACAGCTTTAACTCAGGAATATGATGCAGATCAAGCTATCAAGGACGCTTGGTACCAAGGTCCTTGAGCTTGAAAGGGGGGAATGTGGCATCTGAATATAGACTGCATTTTTAATCAAGGCATATATTGGCTTATATCTTGATCAGGTTCCTAAATTAAATGGGCTTAGATTTTCAAATGTTATGCCAGGCAGAAGACCAACTGCCTAAGTACTTTGGCAAGATGTTTATCCTTCTGGAAAAGAGGGCCCCTTTGGTTTATTGGTTTATTAAGGTCATAAAAAGGCTGAGAAGCAGGTCACTAACCTTGCATGCTGTAGAGTACAACTAAGTTGTAAAAGTGGTAGGTAAACAGTAAAATAAAACCATGTGCCTTAAACTTGAGCTACAGGACAAAAGGCCAAGGGTACATGGAAAACAAAGGCAACTGGCTTGGCTGGGGAAAAAGAAGCTTCTTCCTATTTTATTTTGAGGCTGTAAACTGGTCCATCCTTTCCTTTGAGAAGGCTTATCCTTCTTAAAAGGCTACCTATGTTATGTACTAAATATTTGCTTAAATGTAATTATGCAAAGGATTTAACAAATGCTAGAAGAGTTGTATTTATCCTGGAATTAAGTCAGCCAGCAGTTTAGCCCCCCTGCTAGACAGGAAGACGCCATCAAATGTTCTCCTGATATATTAGCTGTCAAACATTTGTTTAGAAACCTTCAAATGAAGGAGATCTTTCAATGTTTATGTGAACCCAAGGTCTCTGACATCTGTTCAAGATAAAATTTTAAAATTATTAACCATCTGTTTTGGAGGGCAAGGAAGGCAAGAGGTGAGCTGGTAATTAAGATTCCTTGTTGAGACACATGTAAGATATATTACTACTTATTTGTCATTTATAGATGTAACAATATATAGCTCTTTGTGTTCCATATAAGGACAGGAGGATGGATATGGGTGTATCTTAAAATTGGTTATAGCAATCAGCCAATAGGAAATTCAAGCAGGCTGATTGAACAGAGGCAGCCACAGGAGCAGCAAAGGGGGGTGGATTAAGGGAATATAAGGGCTGGCCATAATGGCAGGAGCCAGGCCAGAGCTTGGTAACCATATACCACTGTGCCTCTCATTTATTTGTCTGACAAAGAAATTATTATTTTAATTTCTCTGTTGCTGCGTTGAATATTTCATTCCAGCTAAGTGTTAACCACAAGCAGGGTGCTACACTACCACATGGGTAATACGTGGGTTTGCATCAACTAACAAGAATTTTACTCTATCTTCAGGATTAGTTATAGAGTTGGGTATAATTTGCAGCAATGCGTCTCTAAAGCCCGAATAGATGGGGCAATAGAGGAGGTAATGTGTAAGATCCTCTTTAGTTTTCATAAGACAAGGACATAAACAATGTTCTACTGGGGTTTTTGTGAATCTACCGGTCAGATATGCAGTTGGCAATGTTTGAAACCGTGCCATAGTGAAAGCTCTCCGAAGGGTGGGATCAGTGATCTCCGCCAAGTAGTTGGCACAGATTTTGACTGCTTTTACTCGGGCAAGCCAGTAGGAAAACCCAGAGTTTTTTATCTTTGTGGAGTCCAAGAAGGCGTCTTTTTCAAAGATCCATTCCCGAACTTTATCAGGGCTCCACAATTTGAGAGTATTAAACTCAGGTAGATTATATCTGGATAGGATATCTAGTAGGTTTTTAGACCAAGTAGTATTATTTTGTAATGATACAAAGGCTTGTTTAGCCAATAAGGTGTTCGGGGCATCTGTGAGGTTGGTGAAAAAACGCAGGAATCTTAAGTGAGCCCTGGCAGACACAGAGGGTAATCCTACTTCCACTCTTAGGAGAGCTGCCGGAGTACTCTGAGGCAGGCCTAGAATTCTTCTGAGATAAAAAATTTGGAAGATTTCAAGCCGTTCTAACAGCTTCTGATTCCATCCCCAGAGTTCTACTCCATATAACATCTGGGGAATCACTTTTCCAACAAAAGCTTTTAGTGCCGGGATCACCAGTTGCCCTCCCCTCAAATAAAAAAAACTGAGCAGAGCACCGATTGTCCTACGTGTTAGAAGGGCTACAGTCTTGAAGTGGGCAAGCCAGCTAGATGTAGCTTGGAAAGTGATACCAAGATATTTTAAAAAAAGACACTGTTCAATTTTGTGTTCATCTAAAGACCATCTAAATGTGTGGCGAGCTCTAGTAAATACCACAATTTTTGTTTTGTCATAATTTATCTTTAGAGAGTTTTGGGAACAATAAGCTGCGAGCCCCTCCAGCATGCTGTGTAGGCCCCTTCGAGTGAGTGCCATGACAGCCATGTCATCCGCATATAGCAATATATTCAGGTGTTTGCCTTCCAGGGCAGGAGCTGATGACTTATACTTTGCCATATGTTGAACAGTGTCGTTTATATAGAAATTAAAGAGGAACGGCGCTAACAAACAGCCCTGTTTAACCCCTTTCCCCAGTGGCAGTGGGTCAGTATAGTTGCCTGACATCCCAGTTCTGATTTTAACTGTGGTGTCTGAGTGTAACTCTCTAAGTATTTTGAGAAGTCGTCTATCAATATCTGTTTCATATAGTTTTTGCCATAATTTGTCCCTACAGATTGAATCAAAAGCGGATGTGAGATCTACAAAAGCCACAAAAAGTTTGCTCTTATGTACCTTTGTATACTTATCTATCATTGTCTGTAGTACCAAACAATGGCCTGTTGTACTATGGCCCTTTCTAAACCCTGCCTGTTCCGGATTAAGCAAGTTAGAGTGGTCAGCCCAGTCAACCAGTTTATTTAGCAGGTATCGAGTATAAAGTTTATACACAATGTCCGGGAGACTTATGGGGCGATAGTTTGAGGGGTCTTGGGGGTCTCCCTTCTTATAGATGGGGACTACCAGGCTCAGTTTCCAGTTTTCTGGGATTTTGCATGTATCATTTATTACCGTAAAAAGTTGGTCCAAAATAGGAGCCCACCACTGGGCATTTAGTTTAAGCACCTCAGGAGGAATCATATCCTCACCGGGAGCTTTGCCATTCTTGAGTGTTTTAATTAGCTGTAAGTATTCTGATTCGGTAACAGGATCCCAGCCCATTAATAGATCGTTTTTAAGAGGAGGAAACTGGCTTGGTTTAGCAATGTTTGGAGCTGTATATAGCCGGGAAAAATGTTGGTACCATAAGTTAGATGAAATACTGTTGGTTATAATTTTCCCTTTGGGTGAAACTCCCTGAGCAATTATTTCCCAGACCTTTTTGTCGTCCCACAATTTGATCGCTTTGTCAAGTGCCTCCCATTGTTCCTTTCTGTAGAGGGATTTCTTAAGTTTTAGAGTATTTTTATAATGAGAACGCCACCTGTGCAGGTTTTCCACTGAGGACAGGGTCCCTTCCTGTTTTACCTTATTTTGTAATTTCCTAAGCAAAGATCTTAGATTCCTACAGTCTTTGTCGAACCAGGCCCTCGAGTTGTTTTGTTGTTTGGGAGGGTTGGAATTCGTGAGTAGTGGGAAGAGCGACTCTGAGACCTGCTGAAATGTTGAAAAGGGGTCAGAATTAGATGAGATACACTGGTCTCTCAAGGCCAGTAAGTCTGATGAATGCAGGTGTAGTTTGATTTTAGATTCCAGGTCGCTGTTCCATTTACGCCTACGAAGGGCCAGAGTTGGAGGTGGGTCTGCACAGTGATTGCGGTATTGCGGATCCTCCAAACCACGGGGAATTAGTGAAACTGATATAGGAAGTTGATCACTCTCAATTCTATTGAAAGTCCTGAAGCCCTGTGACCTCTCCAAGAGTTTTGGGGAGACCAGGATATAATCAATAACGCTCGCACCTCTAGGTCCAAGAAAAGAAAAGAAACCCCCTGACCTGTCCATATGGGTACCATGCAAATTATACAAATTATGTTTGAAGGCAGTCTCCATTAATGTAATGCCTGCCTTATTCAAGACCTTATCGTCAGAGGACCAGGGAATAAACCAATCTGCCTCTGGCAGGAACTGGGATTTAGAGCAGTACGTATTAATGTCATTTCCTATCCTGGCGTTGAAATCACCTGCCAGCAGGATATCCATGCCAGGGAGTTCTAGTTCAGCCTTCTCCAAACATAGCTCTAAATCTTCCCAGATTTGTAACGACTGGGGAGGGGTGCCTATGGGAGGGATATATATATTAAAGCAAAGGAAATCTCCTCCTTCACTGCTAGAAATAAGTAAGATTTGTAAATTGTTGCTCTTCACCCACTGCTGTTGCCGGGCCTTGCACTTTAGCTTGGTAGAAACAAAAGTGACTAGACCACCACTAGGCCGGCCTCGGGAATTTGTTTTTCATAGAATCATAGAATCATAGAATCATAGAGTTGGAAGAGACCACAAGGGCCATCGAGTCCAACCCCCTGCCAAGCAGGAAACACCATCAGAGCACCCCTGACATATGGTTGTCAAGCCTCTGCTTAAAGACCTCCAAAGAAGGAGACTCCACCACACTCCTTGGCAGCAAATTCCACTGTCAAACAGCTCTTACTGTCAGGAAGTTCTTCCTAATGTTTAGGTGGAATCTTCTTTCTTGTAGTTTGGATCCATTGCTCCGTGTCCGCTTCTCTGGAGCAGCAGAAAACAACCTTTCTCCCTCCTCTATGTGACATCCTTTTATATATTTGAACATGGCTATCATATCACCCCTTAACCTCCTCTTCTCCAGGCTAAACATGCCCAGCTCCCTTAGCCGTTCCTCATAAGGCATTGTTTTTATCGCAGGGGTAGCAAAGGCTTCATATCCCTGTAAAGAAGGGGCATGGAGATCTAAACACCATGTCTCCTGTAAACATATAATCTGAAATTTTGTAAGGAAATCCAGAAGGTCGACATCAGCCTGCTTAGATAGCCATCCCGCCACATTCCAAGAAAGGATGTAGAAATAGGATGATGGTGGAAATAGTGGCAGTCAGTCTCTTTTCCGGTGGTTTGAGGCTCCTGAGCTGGGCTCCTCCTCTTTCTGCCGTGCTAGGTGGTTCCAGGTTTGAGGTCGCTGGTCCCTAGGTAGGTGTGATAGCTTTAACTGGGGGGCCATTTGGTTGATTTGGCTCAGAGGATCTTCGATGACACCATTACGAATATCATGATGTTCAGCTGATGTATCATAATGTTCAGCTGGTTTTTGCAGAGCAAGGGCTTTGCCGACCCGTATAGGCTGTACAGGTAGCAGGTCAACAGCTGTATCTTGCGTCGGCACTGTTAGCGGATCGAAGTTTGACAGTTGCTGTGAATCTTGATTGCGTATTGGGCTTAGAATAATAGAGGCCTCCAATTCCGGCATCGAGGCATATGACAACGAGAGCATTTCAGACCGGTCTTGCTTGGGTAGTCCAATGCCAGGCTTGTAGCATGTAGAGACCAGGGTACCAAGCGGGGGGTGTAGGAAATCAATTAGGTCATCTGCGGGCAGACTTGCCACTCCCTGTGGGGTAATAGATCCCGGCTCCATTCCCCCGTCTATTTGTTCTTTATGGCGCACAGGCCCAGCATCACCACAGACAGCACCTATCCTGGTGCATAGTGGTGTACGGGTCAGATTGGTAAATACCCTTGTGAAAAAAATGTGCCATTTTCTTGTACGGTTTCTTAATTTTAGAATCTTTGCAACGAAATGGGCAGATCTAAAGTTAATAACCATACGTCTCATATAAGGTCCAGAAGGCAGCCATGAAATGTCTACGATATCTACGGGGCGTAGTGTCTGTCCCAGCAGTTGGGTCAGGGAATTTGTGACCGACTATTTATCCGCCCATTTGTTATAATTCAAGGGGTGGTTTCCCACCAGTACTGCAAGTTTGCTGTTCTGGAGTTGCAAACTTGAGTTTTGTACTTGGTTGGGCAGGCATCTCACTTGTTTTTGTGCAAGGTTGGCCTGCACACTTGGGCAGGGGTGAGCGGAGTTTGCAATAGCAATATTATTAAGCTGAGGAAGTGAGGGGGGGGGGCAACTGGACAAGCCAAAAACTTTTTCAAGCTTCTTTTCAATCCCATCCAGCCTTTTATATAAGTTGGTGATGGTATGTGTTATCAACTCAGTCTGGCAAATTAGCAGTTCCAGTGCCTCTCGGTCCTTGTTTAACTGAGCTGGTGACTGGGATAATTCAGGTGAAGTTTTTTGCAGGGACTCAAGAGTCTGTTCCATCTGTTCCTTCATGCACAGGTTCGAGGCTAGTTGTAGGCCATCCACAGTGCCGGCAGGCTCCTCATGAGTAATACTGGGAGCAAGGACCTCATAACTATTTGCTGTGGGGAAGTTTCTACAGATCTCATTTAGGTCATTGTCAGGCAAGAAATCCCTGATATTTGTCTGTTTTTTGGCAGTGCTCGTAGCTTCATTGGAATGCTGCCTGCAGCGTTTCTTTTCTTTTTTTTTGCAAGTAGATTTTTATTCAGAATTTGTAAAAGAAAAAGAAAAAAGACAAACAGATACAAAAATAAACATTTTAACATAAATTGTTCATCCTATTTTCATGCTATACAAAAAGTAAGCGTACAATCATACAAAAAAAATAATATAAACATTAGGCTCTACTTAACCTTTGACTTCCCTTCACCCTTTTGGTAAGTATCAAATAAATCCCGGATTACGTAATTAGTTTATTAAAGTTTATAATTATTAGCTGATAAAGTTTTTCTAATACCGCCAGTTCCTCCTATATATCCGTTCCAATATATTTCCAAAATTTACTCCATTTTTTTTGAAATTTCTGGTCGTCTTGGTCTCGTATTCTGCCTGTTAATCTATCTAGCTCGGCATAGTTAATCATTTTGACCTGCCAGTCACTTACGTTAGGTATAGTTTCTGTTTTCCAGTTTTGTGCCAGCATAATTCTTGCGGCTGTGGTGGCATAGAGAAATATTTTTTTATCTTCATTTTTTATTTCCTTACCCATAATTCCCAGCAAAAAGGCCTCAGGTCTTTTGGGGAAAGTATATTTAAAAACTTTTTTAAGTTCATTATAAATTGCTTCCCAAAAAACCTTCACCTTGTTGCATTGCCACCACATATGGTAGAGGTCTCCCTCCACTTCACCACATTTCCAGCATGTCTTATTTTCTGATCTATAGATTTTAGCCAATTTTGCCGGCGTAAGATACCATCTATAGAGCATTTTCCAAACATTTTCTCTCAAACTCGTACAGGCCGTAAATTTAATATCTCTATTCCACAATTTCAACCACTTTTCAAACTCGATGTTATAGCCGAAGTCAATTGCCCATTTAATCATTGCCTCTTTGACTTCCTCGTCTTTTGTATGCCATTCCAGTAATATGTCATATAATTTAGACAATGTTTTGTTTTTACCTTCTATTATTTCTATATTGAATTTTGATTTCTTGTCCTCAAAGCCCATTTTTCTTTTATCTTGCTTTAACATATCATTCACCTGATGATATTGTAGCCAGCCGGTGAATTGATCCTTTATTTCCTCATAAGGTTTAAGTTTAAGCCCTTGTTCTGATTTTCTTACCAAATCTTCGTAAGTGGCTGTCTTCCCTTCCATGTTGGTTTTTTTTATTGTTAAGACCTCTACCGGTGAGATCCACCATGGTGTTTTTCTTTCAAGAAGGTTCTTATTTCTTTCCCAGACCTGATATATTGGTCCCCTGAAAATATGATTTAAGAAAGCCCTGTGGACTTTCACCTTCTCATACCAGAGATATGCGTGCCACCCGTACCAATTATTGAAACCTTCTAAATCCAATAGGTCTCTGTTCTCCAGTTTTATCCAATCTTTAAGCCAAAGTAGGCACGCTTGCCTGCAGCGTTTCTTCCCTCTCATGTCGGCAAGAAAATAGGGAGAAAATTTCTTAAAATTGCAGGGTCAGGGCAAGTTGTGCTGTTAATGAGCCCTACTCCCTTTAACAGTCTTTATCTGCCGCGTTTACTTGCAGATTTATGGGAGAAGTAGAAATAGTCTGAACCATAATACCATAAAACTTCTAAAATAAACGCCTTAAGGTATCTTAGAGCCCTTAGAGCCCATCAAAGCAGATAGTAAAAGCACAGCTTTACCTAGCATAAGACAAGGCTGCCATTCACGTCACCATCTTGCCTCGTCTGTCCTGACAATAGAAAAGTTTAAAAAACACAAAAGGCAAATGCAAAACAAATACAAAATACAAAAACACAAAAGTACAAAATACAAAAATACAAACATTAAACACAAAAAGAAAAAAACACATAAAAGAAAAACAAAATTTCTCTATTTCTTAATCTCGCCACTTTAAATTGACTTATTTTCCTGACTTCCTCACGTCTCCCATTATTGTATCCCTTTTAAATTTAGTTCAGCAAATTCCTCATCTATTAGTTTATCTATTATTAGTCCCCTTCTACTTTTTACCTTGTTGCTAGAGCCCCTTCAATTCATTTCAATGTCATCAACATTCAAAAATTTTACAATGTTTCTGCAAGTAAATTTTAAATTTCCTCCAATCTTCTTCCACCGACTCTTCTCCCTGGTCTCGGATTCTGCCAGTCATTTCCGCCATCTCCATATAGTCTATTAGTTGCATCTGCCATTCTTCCAAGGTGGGTAGATCTTGTGTCTTCCAATGCTTTGCGATGAGAATTCTTGCTGCTGCTGTAGCGTACATAAAGAAAATTCTATCCTTCTTTAACACCAATTGGCCAACAATGCCCAGGAGGAAGGCCTCTGGTTTCTTGAGGAAAGTATATTTAAATACCTTTTTCAGTTCATTATATATCATTTCCCAGAAAGCCTTAATCCTTGGGCACGTCCACCAAAGGTGAAAGAATGAACCTTCAATTTCTTTACATTTCCAACATTTGTTATCGGGCAAGTGATATATTTTTGAAATATATCATTTTCATAATATTCTCTCTTAAGGCATTACATGCCGTAAATTTAATTCCGGTGGTCCATAACTTCTCCCAGTCAGCAAACCTGATGTTATGTCCTATTGTGGCATCTGAATATAGACTGCATTTTTAATCAAGGCATATATTGGTTTATATCTTGATCAGGTAAATGGGCTTAGACTTTCAAAAGTTTCATGCCAGGCACAAGACCAGCTGTTTTTAGAGAACCTTGACAGTGTTTTCCTCCTAGACAATGAGACGCCATCCAGATATATTAGCTGTCAAACATTTGTTTAGAAACCTTCAAATGAAGGAGATCTTTCAATGTTTATGTGAACCCAAGGTCTCTGACATCTGTTCAAGATAAAATTTTAAAATTATTAACCATCTGTTTTGGAGGGCAAGGAGGGCAAGAGGTGAGCTGGTAATTAAGATTCCTTGTTGAGACACATGTAAGATATATTACTACTTATTTGTCATTTATAGATGTAACAATATATAGCTCTTTGTGTTCCATATAAGGACAGGAGGATATGAGTGTATCTTAAAATTGGTTATAGCAATCAGCCAATAGGAAATTCAAGCAGGCTGATTGAACAGAGGCAGCCACAGGAGCAGCAAAGGGGGGTGGATTAAGGAAATATAAGGGCTGGCCATAATGGCAGGAGGCAGGCCAGAGCTTGGTAACCATATACCACTGTGCCTCTCATTTATTTGTCTGACAAATAAATAATTATTTTAATTTCTCTGTTGCTGCGTTGAATATTTCATTCCAGCTAAGCGTTAACCACAAGCAGGGTGCTACATTTTATGGTGCCTGCGACTCGGATAAGTGGTCTGCTGGAACGCAGCGCCTTCGCCTCACTGGACGGGGTACAAGAGAGAGGACAACTGTGCCTACCCAGCGCGCACTGGAAAAATTTTTTCCAGGGGAACGCAGCAGTCTCGTCTGTCTGATACCCTGCCCACTGACGGCGACGGACCGGGGGGGACCAGAGAAATAAACAGGGAACCAGCTAAGGGTAAGTGCACTAAGGGGTTTTGGCCCTCCAATTAATTGGGAGGAAGAGAAGTCCTGATCAAACTTCTGCGTCTCAGTAAAGGGGAACTGAGTACGCTAGGTGGTTGGGTATATCAGATGGTGATCTGGTGGGGGAAAAGGGAAGAATGGGAGGTAGTGTGTGGTGAAGTATCTGGCGCATTGCATGTGTGAGAAAGTACAATGTGTAGCTGACCTAAGTGTGGAGTGAGTACTACTTCGTTTACCAGTAAGGTGTGTGTGTGAGTGACTGAGTGGATACTTCACAGGGCCATACAATGGGAGTTGGGGGTTCAAAGGGGGGAAATACACCTTTTGAATGTATGTTAAATAATTTTAAGAAAGCCTTCTCAGGGGCATATGGAGTCAAACTGACGCCAGAGCGCCTGAGAACGTTATGTGAATTAGAGTGGCCGAATCAAAATATTGAATGGCCATCTCAAGGAACCTTTGATATAAATTTAGTAAGCAAACTTTGGTCTAACTTCGCCAAAGAGACTGGAGGGTGCCCAGAACAATTTTCATATATAGATTCTTGGCTGAGCACATTAAATAAAAAATCCTCCATGGATAAGGGAATGCAAAGTCCAACGATGCAAATTATTGGCTGTAAAAGCCAAAGCTAGGAAAGGAATCTTGCCAAATAAATCCAAACACTCCACCAGTTGTAACCCCAAGGCAAGAAAGTGGAATGAATAATGGGGGTGGAGTCACAGAACTTGATTCCTTGATAGATTATGATAAATATCTTCAGGAGGCATTGGAGTTCTATAATGAAGCCCAAGCAGAAGTGGTTATTCCACCTGTGAGTCCCAGTAGAACTCCATCTACAGTCTCCTTTAGTGGAGCGGCTGATTGCCCACCCCAAACCCCTGTACATCCAAGTCCTAGAGAATTATTACAGAAGTTACAGGGAGACCTTGATCGGTCAGCAAGCAATACAGCCACCTCAGGCTATGATGGACTTGGTGACTTCAATAATAAATACTCACAGTCCTACTTGGACAGATTGCCGCCAGCTCCTGAATACTCTGTTCACCACTGAGGAAAGGAGAGACATAATTGAAAAGGCACAGATATATTTGCGTGAGCAGGCCAGAGTGGGAAATATTTACAACTTTCCCTTGGAAGATCCTAATTGGGATCCAAACAATGCAATTCACCTGGCCAGGCTTACCACCTACCGCCAGACGCTTGTGCAAGGTATCTGCAGGGCATGCCAGAAGCCCACTAATATGTTTAAAGTCTCAGGAGGGTAGACGTGTTACCCATAACACTGTTTTGTGTTCGGTGCACACCCACAAAAGACTTAAGTTGTCACCTTTTGAGCTCCTGTATGGGAGGCCGCCCTCCTTTGTTCAGGATATTCCAACTGACCTCAAACAAATAAGAGACCATGTGACACAGGGACAAGTGCAATCTCTCTCCCGTGTTTTTGTCTCTCTCTCGTGTTTGTTTGTTTGTTTTTATCTTAACAGGTGGGCCCTCGAGCGCACGCCGTGCAGCATTGCCGTGCCGATTCATCAGCTTCAGGCTGGCATAGCATATGGGTGAAAGAGTGGAAACGTGATCCACTTGCACCTAAGTGGCGTGGACCTTACACCGTCTTGCTCTCTACTCCAACAGCGGTGAAGGTAGCTGAGGTGACCCCCCTGGATTCATCACTCCCGTTTGAAGAAGTCCGAAGGCAGTTGGACATGCAAAGGTGACCCCTCTAATCCTCTTAAACTGACTCTCTCCAAAGACCCCTGTATCTAGCCCTACCGGGAACGGGCTAGGTCTCGGGCAACATTAGACGACCGGCCTGCTGCAGCCACAAACCTGGAAGCTGGCTGACCTGCGCACGCCTGAAGCTTGAGGAGCGTCTGAACCAGAGACTGTGAGCGGGAAGATTCTCTTATACAATTGATTGACTGCCCCCTTGTGGAACAATTATCAGGGATATTACACATTGGGGATCCTTGGGATATATGTTTTGGTCTTGGTGGTTCCCCATTTCTGTCACTGGGGGAATTATATTGGGACTAATAGTTTTATGCTATCACAATACGGTAATCTTTTGTGGAAGGAATGCATATGCTAGACATCAACATGATTTTATTATTAATCCTGATCCCTTGGGAAGGGGAGGGTCCTTGAATCTGACCAAATTTGCTAAATATGGATTCCGCTATGACCACAATATGTGGGTAGGTTTAGCTGAGATGGTAGCCAATGTGCAAATAGGACCAATTGCCTTGTTTGCTCTCTTGGGCCAGATGATTCAGAGGGAGGTGTGCCCTTATTACCGATACCAATAAATGCCATTGGTATGGTAAGCGAAATGCTACACCAAACAGAAGTACAGAATTTCCCCGGATGGAACTCAACTAAACATTACGAGTTATACCTGTACAAGGGGAATTCTGTGTACATAAATCATCAGATGCAGCTGATTCTACCATGATAGGCTCTTCTCATTGTCACTATACTTGGGATTATATTAAGAATAGTCATACCTGGGCAAACGGTACTACCTATCGAACTCGGAATACCTTGCCCTGTGCAACCCCTTTTATTCATGCATGGAAAGTGGTATGGAACATAACTGTGACAGAGAAAGGCAATCTAACATACTGCACTGTGAACTCTATACCCCTTGTGATATTTCGCCTCATGCACTCCACATACCAAAACCCTCAGACCCATGGTTGTGGTGGATATGTGGAGAATGGGCATACAAGAAACTCCCTTCCAAATGGAGTGGGACTTGTTTCCTGGGATGGGTATTACCACCAATGTGGATTTTGCCCACTAATTTGGCCAAGCGAACACGAAGAAACGCTGATATTTCTCATATAGCAGGAGGAAGTACCCAAAGTTGGAGCGGTACTGATGATTGGCCACCAGAGCGCATTATAGCCTATTATGATCCTGCCTCCTGGAATCCTGGTGAGCTCATACAAGGGGCACGGGATCCTATTTATAATCTAAACAGAATAATTCGATTGCAAGCAGTAGTGGAACTTGTAACCAATGTAACGGCCCAGAGTTTGAGACGTATTGCACAACAGTTGGATGAAAGTAGAGCCGTCATTTTGCAGCTGAAAATGGGAATGGATTATGTACTTGCCAAGCAGAGAGGCCTATGTGGAGTCTTGAACTTGACAGGGAATGCCTGTTGCTTTAACATTTCAGATAATGGTGAGGCAATCCGTGTGTTGGCCACATGTCTTGCTTGTTTTTCTTGACAGTAGTAGTGATGGTTTTATGTATGATGCCATGTATCATTTCATGTTTTAGAAGTACAATTAGCAAGATGATTTCGAATGAAACTCTACCTCATGTCATGGCCCTATACAGAGCTTTAACTCAGAATATGATGCAGATCAAGCTATCAAGGACGCTTGGTCCTTGAGCTTGAAAGGGGGGAATGTGGCATCTGAATATAGACTGCATTTTTAATCAAGGCATATATTGGTTTATATCTTGATCAGGTAAATGGGCTTAGACTTTCAAAAGTTTCATGCCAGGCACAAGACCAGCTGTTTTTAGAGAACCTTGACAGTGTTTTCCTCCTAGACAATGAGACGCCATCCAGATATATTAGCTGTCAAACATTTGTTTAGAAACCTTCAAATGAAGGAGATCTTTCAATGTTTATGTGAACCCAAGGTCTCTGACATCTGTTCAAGATAAAATTTTAAAATTATTAACCATCTGTTTTGGAGGGCAAGGAGGGCAAGAGGTGAGCTGGTAATTAAGATTCCTTGTTGAGACACATGTAAGATATATTACTACTTATTTGTCATTTATAGATGTAACAATATATAGCTCTTTGTGTTCCATATAAGGACAGGAGGATATGAGTGTATCTTAAAATTGGTTATAGCAATCAGCCAATAGGAAATTCAAGCAGGCTGATTGAACAGAGGCAGCCACAGGAGCAGCAAAGGGGGGTGGATTAAGGAAATATAAGGGCTGGCCATAATGGCAGGAGGCAGGCCAGAGCTTGGTAACCATATACCACTGTGCCTCTCATTTATTTGTCTGACAAATAAATAATTATTTTAATTTCTCTGTTGCTGCGTTGAATATTTCATTCCAGCTAAGCGTTAACCACAAGCAGGGTGCTACACTATATCTTGTGCCCATTTGATCATTGCAGATTTTACAGTTTCTTCCTCAGTATTCCATTTCAACAGCAAATTGTACATTCTTGAAAGTATCTTAGCATTGGGTTCTAACAATTCTGTTTCTAACTTTGATTTTTCCACCTGAAAACCAATCTTTTTATCCAGATTGTAAGCTTCTCTTATTTGAAAGTAATGTAACCAGTCTCGCACCTTCTCTTTAAGTTTATCATAACTCTGCAATTTCAATTTGTCACCTTCCTGTTCTAAAATTTCCCAATATTTTGGCCATTTAGCCTCCATGTTGAGTTTTTTCAAAGCTTTCGCTTCCATAGGTGATAGCCACCTTGGAGTTTTGCTCTCCAAAAAGTCTTTGTACCTTATCCAGACATTAAACAAAGCTTTCCTGACAATATGGTTTTTAAATGCCTTATGTGCTTTTACCTTGCCGTACCATAAGTATGCATGCCACCCAAATATATTATCATACCCTTCAAGGTCCAAAACGTCTGTGTTCTCAAGAAGTAGCCATTCCTTCAGCCAGCAGAAAGCTGCTGACTCATAATAAAGTGTAAAGTCTGGCAGGGCAAACCCCCCTCTGTCTTTAGCATCAGTAAGAATCTTAAATTTTATTCTGGGCTTTTTGCCCTGCCAGACAAATCTGGTTATATCTCTTTGCCACCTCTTGAAACAGTCCATCTTATCAATGATTTGCAATGATTGGAATAAAAATAACATTCTCGGCAATACATTCATCTTAATAACAGCAATACGACCCAGCAAGGAAAGCTTCAAATTCGTCCAGATTTCTAGATCTTTTTTCACCTCTGACCAGCATTTCTCATAGTTGTCTTTAAATAAGTTCACATTCTTAGATGTCATGTTAACCCCCAAGTATTTTACCTTCTTTACTAATGTTAAATCTGTCTCTTTCTGAAACCTCTCTTTCTCTATCGGCGTCAAGTTTTTCTCCAAAACCTTAGTTTTCAGTATATTCAGTTTAAAACCTGCCACTTGACCAAAATCCTGAATCACTTCCAAGGCCCTCTTAGTACTAGATATCGGCTCCTGTAATGTCAAAACGAGATCATCTGCAAAAGCTTTAAGCTTGTATTGTTTAACTCCGACCTGGACACCTTGAATCAATTTGTCCCTTCTAATCATATTTAGCAAAACCTCCAGGACCGAAATGAAAAGCAGTGGGGAAATTGGGCACCCTTGTCGTGTCCCTTTCTCAATTTTAAACTCTTCTGTAACCACATTATTTACTATCAATTTAGCTTTTTGCTCAGAATATATCACCCCTATACCATTCTCAAAGTTTTGTCCCACCCCCATCCCCTGAAGATTTTTCTTCATAAAACTCCAAGAGATATTATCAAAGGCCTTCTCCGCATCTATAAAGATCAAAACTGCTTTTGTATTAATGTTCACCTGCAACTTTTCCAAAATGTCAATTATATTCCTCATATTATCCGATAGATGTCTTCCAGGGAGAAAGCCAGCCTGGTCTTTGTGAATCACCTCTGCCAAAACTTTTTTCAATCTTCTAGCCAATATATCTGCAAAAAATTTGTAATCCACATTGAGTAGGGATATGGGGCGGTAATTCTTGAGTTGTGTCTTTTCAGACTCAATCTTCGGTATAAGTGTGATATAAGCTTCTTTCCACGTCTCTGGTGCCATTTCCCCCTCCATAATTTCATTACAAACCTCCTTTAATGGTTGAATTAAATAGTCTTTCAAAGTTCTGTAGTACTTGGAGGTCAGTCCATCAGGCCCTGGAGATTTGCCCAGTTGCATATTCTGAATGGCGCCTTCCACCTCTTGTTCAGTTATTTTGTAGTTCAATAATATTTTATTTTCTTGAGAAATTTTTTGTAATCCATTAATCTTCAAAAATTGGTCAATTTTCGACTCGAACTGCGGCCCTTGTGTGTAAAGTTGTTTAAAATATCTCTGGAAGCAAATCCTAATCTCCTGTGGATTCTGGATATTCTTTCCATCCACTTCAAGATTAGTAACCGTATTTAATTTTTGTCTCTTCTTCAACTGCCATGCTAGCAACTTTCCACATTTGTTAGCTGATTCGAAGGTCTTTTGTCTCATCTGTTTAACTTTCCATTCAATGTCCTGATTTATCATTTTCATATATTGTACTTGATAAAACTTAATTTCTCTCAGGATCTCTTGTGATTTTGGTTTAGCTCTAAGTTTTTTCTCTCCTCTTATTTTTTCCAAAATCTTCTCTTTTTTTCTCATTTTGAGTTCTCCTTTTAATTGCATTTTGCTGGATCAAGAACCCTCTCATCACGGCTTTACTTGCGTCCCAGATTGTTCTTTTTTCCACTATGGTCTTCAAGTTTATCTCAAAATAGTCTTTTATAGTTTTTTGGGCCTTCTTAATAATTTCTGGATCTCTGAGCAAGGCGTCATTCATCCTCCATCTGAAGGAACCAGTCGATGTTGGTTTCATTTCCATCTTCACAGGGTTATGGTCGGAGCAAGTTTTTGGGCAAATTTCCACTTTTCGAATCTTGGGAGCCATTCCTCTAGTTATCCAGATTTGGTCATACCTTGTCCAAGTCTTTTGGACTTCAGAATAAAAAGTCCCCTCTCTACCTAGGGGGTTCTTGGTTCTCCAAATGTCAATTAAGTCCATATTGTCTGTCATTTCAAAAAAGGTCTTGGGTAGTCTTCCGTCTTTTGTCACCACTTGTCTTTCTGACTTATCCATATTTGTCGATACCACTCCATTCATATCTCCCAGCATAATGATGTTAAAGTCCATAAAGTCCAACAGTGTCTCATGCAGTTTCTTGTAAAATTCTGATTTCCCCTCATTTGGTGCGTATATCCCTACTATCAAGAATTTCTCACCTTGATATTGTATTTCAATAGCCACAAATCTTCCTTGGTCATCCTTAAAAACAAATTTGGGTAATAAACTTTCTTTTGCGTAAATCACCACTCCTCTCTTTTTGACTTTGTCTGATGAAATGAATTCTTGTCCTAATCTTTTGTTAATTAAAACTTTCCTATGTGTTCTGATCACATGGGTTTCTTGTAAACATATCAAGTCCAATTTTTCCTTTTTCAATAAATGAAAATTTTCCCCCCTCTTATCAGGGGAGTTCAAACCTCGGATATTCCAACTTAGTACCTGCAGAGACATTGTGAAGTTATTATGCTTCTCAATTTCTTGACTTTAAGAAAGCCGACTTCATAAAACTTAGGGAAGTGCTGGGTGAGATCCCATGGACAGTAATACTAAAAGGAAAGGGAGTTCATGATGGCTGGGAGTTTGTTAAGAGGGAGATAGTAAAAGCACAACGTCAGGCAATACCAATGAGACGGAAACATGGAAGGTGCCTAAAGAAGCCAGGGTGGCTATCTAAAGAACTTTTAACTGAGTTAAGATTAAAAAAGGATGTGTACAAAAAATGGAAAAGGGGGGGGACCACCAAAGAGGAATTCAAACAAATAGCCAGCACGTGTAGACACAAAGTCAGAAAAGCTAAAGCACAGAATGAACTCAGGCTTGCTAGAGAGGTTAAAAGCAACAAAAAAGGCTTTTATGGGTATGATCGTAGCAAAAGGAAGAACAAAGAAACAGTGGGGTCACTCAGAGGAGAAGATGGTGAAATGCAAACAGGGGACACAGAAAGGGCTGAACTCCTCAATGCCTTCTTTGCCTCAGTCTTCTCCGATAAGGAAAACAATGCCCGACCTGAAGAATTTGGAGCAAATGATTCAGCAAAGGAAACACAGCCCAGAATAACTAAGGAGATAGTACAAGAATACTTGGCTAGTTTAGATGTATTCAAGTCTCCAGGGCCAGATGAACTGCATCCAAGAGTATTAAAAGAACTGGCAGAGGTGATCTCAGAACCACTGGCAGTCATCTTTGAGAATTCCTGGAGAACAGGCGAAGTCCCGGCAGACTGGAGGAGGGCAAATGTTGTCCCTATTTTCAAAAAGGGGAAAAGAGAGGACCCAAATAATTACCGCCCAGTCAGTCTGACATCAATACCAGGGAAGATTCTGGAGCAGATCATGAAGCAAACAGTCTGTGAGCACCTAGAAAGGAATGCTGTGATCACCAATAGTCAGCATGGATTTCTGAAAAATAAGTCATGTCAGACTAACCTGATCTCGTTTTTTGACAGAATTACAAGCCTGGTAGATGAAGGGAATGCAGTGGATGTAGCCTACCTTGATTTCAGCAAGGCATTTGACAAGGTGCCCCATGATATTCTTGTAAAGAAGCTGGTAAAATGCGGTCTTGACTATGCTACCACTCAGTGGATTTGTAACTGGCTGACTGACTGAACCCAAAGGGTGCTCATCAATGGTTCCTCTTCATCCTGGAGAAGAGTGACTAGTGGGGTGCCACAGGGTTCTGTCTTGGGCCCGGTCTTATTCAACATCTTTATCAACGACTTGGATGATGGACTCAAGGGCATCCTGATCAAATTTGCAGATGACACCAAACTGGGAGGGGTGGCTAACACCCCAGAGGACAGGATCACACTTCAAAACGACCTTGACAGATTAGAGAACTGGGCAAAAACAAACAAGATGAATTTTAACAGGGAGAAATGTAAAGTATTGCACTTGGGCAAAAAAAAATGAGAGGCACAAATACAAGATGGGTGACACCTGGCTTGAGAGCAGTACATGTGAAAAGGATCTAGGAGTCTTGGTTGACCACAAACTTGACATGAGCCAACAGTGTGACGCGGCAGCTAAAAAAGCCACTGCAATTCTGGGCTGCATCAATAGGAGTATAGCATCTAGATCAAGGGAAGTAATAGTGCCACTGTATTCTGCTCTGGTCAGACCTCACCTGGAGTACTGTGTCCAGTTCTGGGCACCACAATTCAAGAAGGACACTGACAAACTGGAATGTGTCCAGAGGAGGGCAACCAAAATGGTCAAAGGCCTGGAAACGATGCCTTATGAGGAACGGCTAAGGGAGTTGGGCATGTTTAGCCTGGAGAAGAGGAGGTTAAGGGGTGATATGATAGCCATGTTCAAATATATAAAAGGATGTCACATAGAGGAGGGAGAAAGGTTGTTTTCTGCTGCTCCAGAGAAGCGGACACGGAGCAATGGATCCAAACTACAAGAAAGAAGATTCCACCTAAACATTAGGAAGAACTTCCTGACAGTAAGAGCTGTTTGACAGTGGAATTTGCTGCCAAGGAGTGTGGTGGAGTCTCCTTCTTTGGAGGTCTTTAAGCAGAGGCTTGACAACCATATGTCAGGGGTGCTCTGATGGTGTTTCCTTCTTGGCAGGGGGTTGGACTCGATGGCCCTTGTGGTCTCTTCCAACTCTATGATTCTATGATTCTATGGAGGGGCAGGTGATGGCTGCACCTCCCCTCCCACCCACTTCAATAAGCCAATGCCTAACTCCCACACGAGCCTAGCGCTCGCCGCCAACACCCTTACTTCGCAAACAGTCCTTCAAGCCATCTGGGACCTTGGCCAACCACCTTTGTCAGATAAATGCACTCCATCTACCCTAAACAGGGCTGCATTAGATAAGGTAATACCAGGGTGGTATTACGAGTCTCAGATATGTTTAGAGACCCATGCATGCTCTATCAGCAGAGTGTGTAAATCTTCTCACAGCAGAAGAGGTGGACAGAGAAACGTGTAAGCATTATATTACAGCATTTTATTCAGCAGCAGGAACAAAGGAAAAAATATGTCTGCTTCCCTTTGTCTGCAGCAAAAAAAGCAGTAACACAAAAGCTATATACAAAAGCTATATAGAAAGTGCTGGAAGTAAACAGGCATGTGACACACAAATATCATGCCTGTACCCTTTTAAGGTGGAATGGAACTACATCCTCCCCCTTTCCATGTAACCTGTCGTACTTGTGGTTCAACCCAATTGCAAGCTCTGTACATAAACCTTAAGTTGTTCTCTGTTAACAACCTTAGACAACTGATCTGTAGGAATTTCGTTTCCTGGCATGTAGGACACCAGAATGAGTCCTTTCTGAATACACTCTCTTGCACAATGTAGCTTTATCTGCAAATATTTGGTTATTTGCTTGCAACTCTCTGAGGCCAACAAAGCCAAACAGGATCTGTTATCTTGATACACCTTTATAGGACATGTCACTTTGACTCTGATGTCCTGAAACAGTTACATCAACCATTCACAACCCATGAGTGAAGATGACAGGGCATTGAGTTCTGCCTCACAGGAACTTAGGCTTACTGTTGTCTGCTTTTTGCACAGCCAGTCAAACAGACAGTGGTTGTACATGTAGCACAGTCCAGAAGTGCTTGTACCATCCGTGGTGTCACTTCCAAAACTAGCATCTGCAAAGATTTCAAGATCTCCAGTCTTCTGACTTGTGAACCTCAGTCTGTAGTGCAAAGTCCCCTTCAAATAGCGGGCTATGCGCTTCAGAGCTTTCCAATCCTGAACAGTAGGATTGTTGACATGTCTGCTAAGCAGGTTAGTGCTTACAGCTATGTCAGGTCTTGAACATCTAGCAATAAAATTCAGCTTGCCTAGAATGCATCTGTACAGTGTGGTGTCAGAAAATGCTTCAGCAGTACTATCTACCTGGTAACCTGTCACCATCGGTGTGTCTACAGGATTTGCATCAACCAAATTCAGCCTGGTTAATACATCAGCAATTTTTTGTGTTTGGTGTACCAGAAAATTACCTGCCTGGTCTTTCTCTACCTGCAGAGAAAGATAGTTGGATACCTCACCAAGATCCATCATGTCAAAGTGCTCCTTCAGTTGAGCTAGGGTGCTTTGGTACAAAGCCTGATTCTTCCAGAAAAGAAGAATATCATCAACAAAGCATAAACAATACAGTTTGCTTTGCCCCTCCTCTTTGACAAACACACATGGATCAGCTTTGCCTTGGTGAAAACCTAGAGAAAGCAATGTCTCAGTGAGTTTTGTGTCCCAACACCTGGCACTCTGCTTGAGACCCTATAGGGACTTCTGTAGTTTACAGACCATTTTCTTCTGTATCTGCATTCCATCAGGTGGAAGCATATACAGCTCCTCCCCCAAAACCTCGTACAAAAAAGCTGTGTTCACATCGTGATGAGAAACGTGCAGTTTCTCCTCTTCAGCAACCTTGAGCATTAGTCTAATGCTCTCATACTTGACGGTGGGTGAGTAGGTCTCGTGCTAATCCTGTCCTGGTACCTGTGAAAAACCTCTGGCGACCAATCTGGTTTTGTGCCTGACAACCTTGCTAGTTTGGTCTGTCTTGGCCTTGAAGACCCATTTGCTGCCAACCAGTCTCATTCCTGGGACTACTGGCACTAGCTCCCAGGTTTGGTTCCTATTAAAGGAATCAACTTCAGCCTTCATGGCATTAAGCCATGGTTCAGCATCTTTAGAGGTTAATTCTTGCACCTCTTGGAAGCTTGATGGTTCCCACACCTTCTCTGAGCTACTAAGAACAGCAGTTGCTATCTTAGCAAACTCATCAGCAAATCTCTTTGGAGGTTTGCCTTTTGTGGCCCTTTCAGATCTGCGTGCTAGACGCAAGTCTTCTGCACTCATCTCCTCCTTCTTAGGAGAAAAGAGGCCAATGGTGAACAGTGGTTCTTCCAATTCAATGTCAGACGCATCAGATGGTCTGACTGAGGCCTTTGCGCTCTTGTAGTCTGCTGTGTCATCACTGTCGCTGACAGCAGCACCAGCGCTGCTCACTGAGCTGGAATCTGAATTCTGATCATCATCCTCAGCTTCCTCTTCTACCTCATCATCTTTATCCCCCTCTGAGTGACTCTGAAAAATCCCCCCCCCCCATTTGGGATTGTACTCAACACTCTTTGTGACCCTAATGGTCTTAGAGTCAGTCATGAATACCCTGTATGCACCTTTTTCGTACCCTGTGAACAAACTATGTGCCCCACGCTTCCCAAGCTTGCTGCTCTGTGGGGTGTGGACCCACATGTCAGAACCAAAGATTCTCATGTGCTTGATGTAAGGTTTCTTACCAAACATCTTCTCATAGGGAGTACAACCAATAGGTGATGACAGTCTCCTGCTATAGGAATAAAGGAAACACGATAAAGCTTCAGCCCAATATTTCTCAGGGAGATTGGCATCATGCAACAAGGTTTTAAGGCCTTGCAGCAAAGTCTGGCTTGCCCACTCGCAAAGTCCATTCTCCCATGGAGATCTGGGACTTGAGAGGTCGTGCTGGATTCCCTTCTCAGTCAGGAAAGCTTCAAACTGCTGAGAAGTGAATTCAGCGCCTCAATCAGTAAATAAACAGCCAGTGCGTTTACTGTGAGCATTCTCCAACCAAGCGCAGAATGCCTTGAACTTAGGAAACGCTTCTGACTTCTGCTGGAGCACAAACACATGAATGTACCTGGAAAAAGAATCAATTAAAACCATGAAGTGCATTGCTCCACCCAAAGAGGGTGCAAGTGGACCTACCAGGTCTGCATGGACTAGCTGATAGGGTTTGGAAGCCTGTCTGTCAGACACCTTGCCTTTCGGAGCAATCTTTACTTTGTTTTCAGCACAAGATATACATTTCATGTGAAACTTACAGGGTTTGATGGACATACCCTGAACCAACCCAGGCATCTTGGCCAGTGCCTGCCATGACATGTGACCAAATCTTCGGTACGCCTCGTGAATACATCCTGCATGAAGAACTTTGTTAGTTCGTGCAACACAACAAGATTCAACATTAGACACATCAACAGCATTGTCATCATAAGTTATCAAGAACAAGCCACCCCGTTATCCAATTCAATTGATAAGACAATCAGAAAACATTGGCACCTGATACAAGACGTACCAGGCTGCCCTTTTATAACTCCACGGATCAGTTTCCGTAGAACCAGGAACTTTAAAGACATGCTTGTACACGCAGATATAACAGATAAGAACCAGCCGCAAGACTGCAATATGAAGGGACATTTTAAATGCGGAAGATGTGCAGCGTATAGTTTAACAGTTGAGATGAAAGATTTTATTATACCTGGAACCAACAGCATTATCAAACTGGAAGCATTTACCAACTGTAATTCCCGTGGAGTGGTATATGCAATTCAATGTATTTGCGACCGTTGGTACGTGGGCAGCACTACAAGAACGGTTAAAACTAGAATACTAGAGCATAAGAATCGTATTTTTAACAAGGTGTTGGAAGCACCTCTTACATCTCACTTCTTAGAGGCTAAACATAAGGCAACGAATTTCAGATGGTTTATCATTTATAAACATCACACTCCTGAGGCAAACATGGATATCTTAAGAAAGAAATTATTACAGAAAGAAATATATTGGATTTTTAGATTTGGCTCCTTAATTCCGTGAGGTCTCAATGCTTATATTGACTTTAGTTCATTTTTATAATTTTCTACAACGCCATTCAATATCATTCTTGTTATTTTTTCCAAACTTTTCCAATCCCGCCCATTGTTTGAACAAAATGGCCTGTCCCTTAAAAAAATTTTTCACCCTATAGTATATAAACCTGTGATTGGAAACACCCAGTAACATCTAGACCATGGGAGCGTTTCAGCCCTGTTCTTGAGTTTGTTTGAAATCTAAAACAGCTTATCTTGTATTCCTTTCTTTGAATTTGTGCCATTTAGGTTTTTAAACCTTTTTGTAAAAGCAGCACTAGAATTTTCACAGTTGAGTCCTCAACCCTTTATTACTGTGCTTTGCTTTCTTCAAGTTGGGCTTTGTTTAAAACTTGCCATTTAGGTTTTCAAACTTTTTTTGTAAATTCAGTATTAGAAACTGTACTTTTGAGTCCTCAATCCTTTATTACTGCGCTTTGTCTTACCTAGGTCAAGCTAGGATTATAATACGTCAGAATTTTGGGGGGTTCTACCCCCTTTTTTGAATTTTGTTCGTTTAAAGTTTATGATTTTTCTATTTCCTTCCGAGGAAACTGAATAGTTCAGTGAAACGAGGTTTGTAGCCGGCATCCCGTTAAGGCTCTGTTCAATCTTAGGTTTTTCTAATTTTTTCCTTTTTGATTTTTATTATTTAGTTTATTTCCACAAGATAATATTTCTAGTCGATTACTTCTCGTTTCAGGGATTTTCACGGTATTTCATTTGTTTTGTGCAATTTCTCAGTTCTGTGACTGTCTTTTTTCTATTGCTATCTGGTATGCAGGCTGAGACCCTCTCTGCCCATGGACTCTCTTGCCAGAGTGGTGCATGCTCTGGTTATTTCCCGCTTGGACTACTACAATGCGCTCTATGTGGGGCTAACTTTGAAGGTGACCCAGAAATTACAACTAATCCAGAATGCGGCAGCTAGACTGGTGACGGGGAGTGGCCGCCGAGACCACATAACACTGGTCCTGAAAGACCTACATTGGCTCCCAGTACGTTTCTGGGCACAATTCAAAGTGTTGGTGCTGACCTTTAAAGTCCTAAACGGCCTCAGCCCAGTAGACCTGAAGGAGCGTCTCCACCCCCATCGTTCTGCCCGGACACTGAGATCCAGCACCAAGGGCCTTCTGGCGGTTCCCTCACTGTGAGAATGAGAAGCGAAGTTACAGGGAACCAGGCAGAGGGCCTTCTCGGTAGTGGCTCCCGCCCTGTGGAACACCCTCCCATCAGATGTCAATGAAATAAACAACTATCGGACTTTTAGAAGACATCTGAAGGCAGCCCTGTTTGTTTAGGGAAGCTTTTAATATTTGATGAATCATTGCATTTTAATATTCTGTTGGAAGCCGCCCAGAGTGGCTGGGGAAACCCAGCCAGATGGGTGGGGTCTAAATAATAAAGTATTATATTTATTATTATCAGTTAAACTCCTGAACTGGTGCCTGGAAGCTGTTTTGGGCTAAATGAGGGAGAACAAGCAGAGACTTTAGTCCAGACAAAATGGAGGCACTATAAGTAGGGAAACAGACTGCACGGGATAGAGGTTTTTGGCTGGTCTTAGATGGAGGTTGCACTCTCCCCTGAAGGACCAACCAAGTTTGCCCAGATGATGGCAGCCAAGAATCTTTTATAGGAGCTAGGGAAGGTATGCCAGTTGTCTCAGTTATCTATGCACTAGTGGGATCCTGACGATTGTAATGCACTGAGGCTGCCCAGACAACATGAGGTTGATTTTGAAGACGGTTTGGAAATTTCAGCTGGTGCAAAATTGTGGCCACCTAGGTACTGTTCGGTGCCAGTCAGTCAGTTCACATTATGTTTATAGTGTATTAATTATGCTGTTTGCCAGTGTATTTCCAGTCCCCATTTTAAAATTATGGTGCTCAGAGTTACAGGTCACAGGGACAGCTGATACATGTTCAGGAGGTTTTTTCACAATAGGCATATCTCTAGCATGCAGGCAGCATTTGTGAGGGAATGGTTTGGGTGTCTAAGCAGGGTCAACATGCACAGACCCACTCTCCCACTCAGGGCTGGCCCAATACATTTTAGCACCTGAGGCAAGCCATAAAATGGTGTCCCCCACACCAGGGAAGAAGGGAGGAGTGAAGATCTACATAGAAAACAAGGGTGAGGGTCAAAGCAACTTTACCTGATGGTTGGACTGGTAATCAAAGGCAGGTGCAGAGTCCAGGAGACCCCGGAGGGCAGTCTCCATAGGAGGAAGACCAGCAGTCCCTCCTATTTGCCAAGAGGCCATTGTGGAGGCAACATTTGGAGCAGCTGCTGAGGAGGCAGCAGATTGGGCCTCCAAGGAACCCTGGCACTGCAGCAGCAACAGAGGCAATGCATTCCTCAGAGGCTTGATTTGCCACTTCTGTGGATCCTGCTGACAGAGGCAGTTGCCTCACCTTGCTATATGAGTAGGCCAACCCTGCTCCTATCTCATGTGAGGCTGGATGCCTGAATAGGCCTTACTTTGCATGTGCACTGTGTAGGGATCGTCCTACTCTCATGTAGGACCCTGGCAGAGACACATGCCCAACTGGCAAGTTCTCTCCCTCCTGGTCTGTTGTTTGGCAGCTTCAAAAGCTTTCTTCAGCCTGAACATCACAGTGATTGATACCAAAAGGCATCAGCACACTTAGGAACCTGCAGAGTATTTGCAGTTTGCATAACGAAACTCAGTATCACAGCATTTTGGCTAATCTACTTTATTTACATATACACTTGGAGCATTCTACCTTAGCTCCTTCCTCTTTCTCATCAGACAGCAAAGAGAGAAAGAACAAAGGACAATAGTCCCACTTCACAGATCGTGGGAAGCAGCACCTCCTCAGCGGAGGAGAATAGCCACGCCTCTAGTGGAGAGGAGCTTCAGGGCTCGGAGGAGGTGAGGCGGTGCCAGGACACCTTGCCTGAGCAAAGCGGGGAGGAGAGAGGTCCTCCGTTACCCACGCATTCCTTGCGCAGTAGGCTTCCGCACAGAGAGGGGAGGCGCAGACTGGGCATCAAGAAACTATCTGGGGAAGGTTTAAGGACCGCCCACTCTCAGATTCTGCCAGTGAATGAGCAAGCCACAGAATAGAGGAGCTCTGCATGGTGAAGGTTTTTTTTTTTTTTTTGGCACCAATAACAAGGCTTTACAACAGACTAGGGAGGCATTTGCCTGATTGCTCTCGAGCAACCCCCTGATACCCGTAACAGCAATCTGAGAGAGTCCCTGACATTGCTCGAGGGTAGCCATGTGAAGGCAGCACGATGAGCCAGACCGGACCAGCCACGGAGACGGAGCAGGAAGCTATGGTGCGAAGGCTAATTGAGAGGAACTGAGACCTCGAGGCGCACGTTGCTATGCTGTCAGCTCGGCTGGAGGAGAGGCGAGCACAGGATGGTCAGGTCAGAGCTACCCCGATTGGAAGGAAGGTCCCAGGGCTAGTGAATAAGTTTGGAGAAAAGCCCCAAGATTACAACACGTTTAAAACAGAGATACAATATGTGTTGGAATTGCAAGAAGGGGAGTTTACTAGCGACCAGGAGCGCGTTGCTTTTGTAATTGGACACCTTGAGGGGGGTGCTCGCGAATGGATTAGGCCACTCATAGCAGCGGGGAATGATGCTTTGAAAGACCTGAAGAAATTTTATCAGGCAATGGACGCTATATTCTCCAGTGAGGCGGAAGGAAGTGTGACACGAAGGGAGCTGCTGAGTTTCAAACAGGGGTCTCTGACCGTCAGGAGCTACTGGTCGCGTTTTGCGATGTTAGTGCACAATCTAGGCCGGGACCTAGATTCTGAACCCCTGAAAGCTCTGTTTGAGGCAGGCTTGAATCCCGAAGTAAAGGATGAATTATCCAGAGCCCCCTGCCCACGGTCCATGGATGAGCTAACTAAAACAGTGTTAGCGGTTGGAGTACGGCAGGAGGCGTGGGTTCAGGAAAGGCGGGAGGCCAGAGGAGAGTGTTTCCATGGCAACCGCATTCCGGAGATGCCTACAGGGACTTCCCACAGTCTGCCGGCAGCCGAGCCAATGGAAATTGATGGAGCCCGTGCGAGAGAGTTTTCAAACATCAGTGAGCTCAGGAAGAAAGAGGGGAGGGACTGGAAAACAGCCCAAAAGTGTTTCATCTGTCAGTGCCCTGGACATTTCGCGAAGGTCTGTCTCCAGAAAAAATCCTGGCAAGGCATGATGGGGGCAGCAGGCAAAGAGGAGGGAGAGAAGGCTCAGGTGCAGGGAAACGAATAAGCCTGGCTGCAGACCAACAGGGGCAGCAGCCAGGCAGGTGACCAGTAGAAGAGCCCCAACCAGACCCTCCCAAGGCAGGCATAGCAGTTGAAGTGGTGCTAGAACTCCCTAATGGGCACCCAGTAGAAGTCCACGCTCTTCTTGATTCGGGTTCTTCTTGCAACTTTTTCAGCAGAGACTTCGCTCTGGAGCACCAACTACACCTGTTGCCACTAGATTTCCCCTTGCAAGTGACCACCATTGATGGCAGGGAGCTACTGGGGGGGGGGAGTGACACACCAGACACCCCCAATGAGGATGAGGGTTTCTAGGCACACGGAAACCATTGCCTTTCACATGGCCACACTGGCGGGATCCCCCATTATACTGGGAATGAGTTGGTTGGCACTCCATGACCCAGTGGTGTCGTGGCATCAACGTTCCTTCACCCTTTGGGTCAGCTCACTGCTTGGAACACTGCCTGGGGGGGAGGAACCAAGAATGACTATGGTCAGGGTTGCTGGGGTGACTCTGGAGGAGAAGGGATGTGTGCCACCACAATATGCAGATTTGAAGGAGGTGTTCAGCGACAGAGAGGCTGACAAGCTGCCCCCCCAGGCCCTATGACTGCCAAATCAACCTGCTTCCGGGGGCCCAGTTGCCGGTGGGTAAGCTGTATTCCATGTCCAACCTGGAGATGCAAGAGTGAGTTGAGGCAGTTTATTGACAAGAACTTAAAGAGGGGTTTCATAAGGGAATCGAAGGCCGTAGGGGGGAGTCCAATATTCTTTGTGGACAAGAAAACGACGAATCAGCATCGCCTTGTAGATGATTATCGCCTCCTAAACAAGGTAACTGAACCCGTAGCCTTCCCCATGCCCAGAATTGACGATGTTTTGACTCGTGTGAGACAGGGGGAAAATTTTACCAAGCAGGACCTCGGGGGAGCATACAATCTGATAAGAGTGAGAGAGGGGGACGAATGGAAGACGACCATGTTCACCCCCCTGGGGGCGTTTGAGTATCTTGTCATGCCGTTTGGATTACAAGGGGGCAGCGCCTGCTTTCAAGCCTTTATGCACCACGTGTTGGGTCCCCTGCTGTACAAAAATTGTGTGGTCTTTTTGGATGACGTTTTGATCTTTGAAAATGAAGCACAGCACCTGAAAGACATCAGGCAGGTGCTAGAGAGATCGAAGAAGCATCAGTTGTGGGTCAAGCTGGAGAAATGCCAATTCCATGCTCGGGAGGTGGAGTTCCTGGGGTACCGACTGTCGGACAAGGGGCTGGCCATGGACCCGGAGAAGGTGAAAGCAGTGCTGGAATGGAAGAGCCCCAAAACAAAGAAGGATGTGCAGAGTTTCCTGGGTTTCAGAAACTTCTACAGGAAGTTCATCAAGAACTTTGCTCACTTGACAGCACCCATAACGGATTGTCTCAGCGGCAAGAAGTTGTTTGCATGGACCAAGGAAGCACAGAAGTCCTTTGAAAGGTTAAAGAAGGCCTTCACCTCTGAGGAGCAGCTCCTGCACGTGGATCCGGGGAAGCCACTGAGAGTGGAGACAGAAGCTTCAGACCCGGCCATCGGAGCAGTACTGTTGCAACAAGGGTCAGGGGAGGACTGGAGACCTTGTGCGTTTTTCTCCAGGAAACTGAGCAAGTCAGAGCAAAATTACACTGTTTATGACAAAGAATTTCTGGCCTTTAGGCACTTTTTGATTGGGGCGCAACACCAGATCCAGGTCCGAACAGACCGCAAGAACCTGGAATACTGGCGGACAGCGCGCGTACTCAACCAGAGACAGGTCCGGTGGTCACAGATGTTCTCACAGTATCACTTTGGGATACAATACGTTCCTGGGCGGGGGGGGGGGATGTGAGGGCGGACACACTTTCCAGGAAACATGGAAGGGGAAGGACCTCCTGTGGCCAGGCACGTGTTCCCAGAGGACCGCTGGTCATGTGGGGGAGCACTGGTAGGGGAGCAAGAACTGGTTGGCCTCACCAGACACGATGAGTTTGCTCAAACTAAAATCAGGGAGCTCAGAGATGGAAAAGGAGAAAATGGGGGTTTTGAGGAAAAAGGAGGGCTCTTGTGCTACAAAAGGGCACTGTATGCGCTAGGAGAGGCATTGAGGGCCAAAATACTTAGGCAGCTCCATGACAACCCCACAGCCGGGCATTTTGGGCAGCATAAGACCATGCTACTAGTCACCAGACAGTTCTGGTGGCCCAAGGTAAGGGAGGATGTATGAGAATATGTCCGGGGGTGCGACAGGTGCCAGAGGGCCAAAGGGGAAAGAACCGCACCAGCAGGGTTACTGGAACCCTTACCAACACCGGAGACGCCCTGGGAGGTGGTGTCCATTGATTTTATGACAGATCTGCCAAGTCAAGGGGAAAGACAGCGGTGATGGTGGTGGTCGATCTACTGACCAAAATGTGTCACTTCGTGGCCTGCTCCCATGCGGTGTCAGCAGGGGAGACAGACAGGCTGTTTGTGGACAACAGTTTTAGGCTGCATGGGACGCCATTGAGGGTTGTATCCGATCGGGGAAGACAGTTTACCTCACGGTTCTGGCATAAACTCATGAGCCTGCTGCAGGTAGAGGTGAGCTTCTCGACGGCACGGCACCCAGAAACCAACGGCCAGGCCGAAAGAGCGAATGGAATATTGCAGCAGTACCTACGCTGTTACGTCAGTGAGAGGCAGAACGATTGGGTAGAGAAATTGGCGCTAGTTGAGTTTGTGTATAACAACGCTGAACACATCATCATCATCATCATCAAACCTTTATTGCATTAGCATACAGCCATAGCAAAATAGGACAATACAAAAATGCTAGAGACAAACAACCAAGCAAAATACAAGGCGCTTCACCTTGAGACCCGCTGTCTGGAAACGGTGCAGAACGGTGCGGAGGCGGTCCTCAAACTCCTCTGGTGTGGGCCCAGCAATCAACACATCATCGAAGAAGGGGGTGACGCCAGGAATCCCTTTAAGGAGCGAGTCCATTAGATTCTGGAATATGCCTGGTGCCACACTGACAACGAATTGCAGCCGCTTTACCCTGAACGCTCCTCTGTGCGTCACAATCATCTGTGCCTCTGCTGTGGCCTCATCTACTGGCAGCTGTTGATATGCTTGGGCCAAGTCCAGCTTGCCAAAAATTTTCGACCCAGCCAGGGTGGCAAGGACATGGCTGACCACTGGCACTGGGTATGCGTGGGCCGTGAGGGCCTTGTTTATGGTACATTTGTAGTCTGCACAGATACGGACCGAACCATTAGGCTTGACGGGTGTGACGATTGGGGTTTCCCAGGGGGCATTAGGCACCGGCTCCAGCACTCCTTGCTCCACGAGCCGGTCCAATTCCTCGTCTATACGGGGTTTCAGGGCGAACGGGACCCGGCGGGCCTTGAGCCTGACAGGTCGTACTGCGGGGTCAAGCTGTAGAGCAATGGGGGGCCCCGTATACTGTCCCAATTTCCCATCGAAAACCCCTGGAAATTCCTTGCAGATGGCATCCACGTCCACTTGTAAGGTAGTGTGGTTCACCCCGGTGATGGCTAGCCCCAGTGGTCCAAACCATGCCAATCCCAGTAAGCTAATGTAGGGGCCCTTGACCACGAGCAAGTCCAGTTGCCGCATCGGCCCTCGATATTGCACCTTGAAGGTCCCCACCCCCATTGTGGGCCGACCTTACATTTCTGGAAGTCCCGGAGGGTGAATGGGGCTGGCCTGAGTTTGGGACCCCCAGTAGGACACAGTTTCCTTAAGGTCCTTGCCGAGATTATGGATAGAGTTGAACCCATGTCAAGCTCCATGCGGCATGGGGCCCCCTCTATCTGTACCTCTACATAAATTTTCTCTACGTTGGGGTGGGGCAACTGGTATACCTGGAAGTCCGTGAGCTCCGTAGAGTTGCCTTGGTGCGTTGGGCCCCGGGACCTGGGGCTCTTGGATTGGTCATCTGATGCCTGGCGTTGGGTGGGCCGAGCTCGACACACCCGGGCGATGTGTCCCAATTTTCTGCACTGCCTGCACTCTGCGTTGCGGAAACGGCAGGTCCTCCTCTCGTGACTTTCCCCACAGCTTGCGCAGTTCCCTCCTTCTCGTCGAGGCAGCTGTGGTCTGTGTGCTGCTTGAGTGCGCTGCTGTACTCGGTGCACCTCCTCCCTGTCAGATCCTGAGTCGCCGGTGAGGTCTTCGTGGTGGACCCTCGGTTGGGGTGGCAGGCTCGGCCGTGCCTCTTGCGTCGACCTCTTGGCAGCTTCCGTTGCCAGGGCCTCCTCCAGAGCGACCTGGAACGTTAGGTCCTTCTTGGCGTAGAGGCGTCGTTGCAGCTTCTCATCCTTCAGGCCACCGACGAGGCGGTCACGAAGCATGTTCTCCAGCTCTGAGAAGTTGCAGAACCGGGCAGCTTGGCGGAGAGAGGTCACAAACCCAGTTATGGTTTCCCCAGGGGCTTGCCGCTTTGCTCAACTCAGTACACAACAACTACCAACAAAGAGGCATCAGGCCTAAAAGGGAGGAGGGAAAGAGCCTAATATCACTACAGTCTTTTTTTTTTTTTTTGAAAAGATATTTATTAAAGTTTTTAAAGTATAACAGTAAAAATGAAAAATAAAAAGAAACATACAAAATAAAAACAGTTAAAAAACACATTGATTCTCCATAACATATCTTCTTACACTTATTTCCCCGGACCTCCTCATACCTCCCTTTTTTGTATTCCACTTCAGTTTGTTAGTTCAGCAAATCCTTACCATTAAGCTTTTACACTTTTGTAAACCTTTTTTCCTATCTCTTAAAGCATTACAGCTGGAAACCACTTAGTTTCTATCCAACATCCTTCTAGCATTCATTAATTTTGCAATATTTCTGTAAATAGTCTTTAAATTTCTTCCAGTCTTCTTTCACCGACTCTTCTCCCTGGTCTCGGATTCTGCCAGTCATTTCTACCAGTTCCATATAGTCCATCACCTTCATCTGCCATTCTCTAATATCACTACAGTCTTGGAGAGTCTCCCCCTTTTAGGACTGCAGTGAGATCAGGCTTAAAGGAAGGAGGGGAAGCCTTTGGGAGCCCCCACCTCTCTCTTGAAGAGCTCAGCAAGCTTGGGCTTCACAGGGAAGGGAAGAAACCTCTCCCTCCTTTTTTAGTGCTCAGAAGGATCTGAAGGGATGGGCAATTCTACTTAGTACTGAGTATTGGCTCGCCAAAGAGCTCTCTGCCAGGAGTGCCATGGCTCAGCCCAACTGAATGGGATGTTCTGCGCTGATATGAAGGGGGAGCCATCCTGCTTAGCAATGGGTCCCTGGTTTCTGCATTTCTTCAGAGGATCCTGACAACTAGTCCCATGCTTTGAGGGCTGTGCAAAGAAAGCAGCTTTGGAAAGCCATGTCCTATCAGTCAAGCCTCACCCCTTACCTGCATGTGAGAATGGCCTCATGGACCAAATGGGGAAGACTTGGGGAGGGGGCAAGACGTGCTCAGAGGTCAGACGTTCCCCACCCCAAAATTTCACCTCAGGAACTGATGGACTCTTACTTTGCCTCACAATCGTTTTGAAATGTGCCGGGTTTTCAACGTTCGGGAACCGAAACGTTCCAAAACGCAGGCGTTCGGGAGCTGAGGTTTGACTGTAATATATTGGCGTCCGCATGAAATCCGCCCCATCCCATTGTTGTCCCGTGTCTTTAAATGCAGGGTTTCCCCATCCTTTGGAAGTCCAAAAGGGGCATGATCTTTGTACTTAGCACACGACTGAGTGCTAGCAGTAGGAGGAAATGCAGGGGCTGAGCCCCAGAACAAAATTTCCCCCATCACTGATTCTTGTTTCTTTTCTTATCAAGGCAAAATCCTACGTGTCTTTGCTTTTCGAAAGATCTCCAAGGGTACAAGGGGATCCCTCAGCTCAATTCTAGCAGGCGGGACAGTTCTTGAGTTTTGTGGTTACACATCAATAGTCAGCCAGTCTCCTGAAAATGCCATGGGGCCTGTTATGTATTCAGTGGTCTCGAGTCTGGACTAAGGATTCTGAGCTCCTGTGTTCTGATTCGATACATGATATCCAATCACAGAACATTTCTGGATTTGGGCTCGGCCATTGGCCCTTAAACTCTGAGTCCTGATTCACAGCTTGGAAGTTTAGACAGCCAATCACGTGGGGAGTGGGAGTGGCCCAGGCCTTCAGAAATGTCTATAAGCAGTTGCTTCGACCCTGTTGTCCAGTTCAGTTACCAATCAACTCCTGTTTTTGCTTATCTTTAATCTTTTCCGAGAGACTATCTATCACACAGGATCTTAGAAAGTTGTCCCAAAACAAAGTTTGTCCTCAATACTGTCCTCTTCACATATATGGGGACATTCACCACCTGCACAGGCTCAATGTTTCCACATATTAAAGTAGCAAAAGTCCACATTAGCGGTGAATGTGAATTGCCACAAGCAATCTCGATTGCTTCTTAGCCCTCTCTAAGCAACAGGATGAGAACAGAAATCGCGCGGCGGCAGGAGACCCCATTAGCTAACGTGGTACCTCAGGTTAAGAACAGTTTCAGGGTAAGAACAGACCTCCAGAACAAATTAAGTTCTTAACCCGAGGTACCACTGTAAAAAACGTGGGCTGTCTAGTGACAAAGATGTAGACTGTCTCGCCAGAGTGCTGCATGCTCTGGTTATCTCCTGCTTGGACTACTGAAATGTGCTCTATGTGGGGCTACCTTTGAAGGTGACCCGGAAACTACAACTAATCCAGAATGCGGCAGCTAGACTGGTGACTGGGAGTGGCTGCCGGGACCACATAACGCCGGTCCTGAAGGACCTACATTGGTTCCCAGTACGTTTCCGAGCACAATTCAAAGTGTTGGTGCTGACCTTTCAAGCCCTAAACAGCCCTGGCCCAGTATACCTGATGGAGCGTCTCTACTCCCATCCTTCAGTCCAGACACTGAGGTCCAGCTCCGAGGGCCTTCTGGCGGTTCCCTCACTGCAAAAAGTAAAGCTACAGGGAACCAGGCAGAGGGCCTTCTCAGTGGTGGTGCCCACCCTGTGGAATGCCCTCCCATCAGATGTCAAGGAAATAAGCACTTGACCTTTAGAAGACATCTGAAGGCAACCTTGTTTAGGGAAGTTTTAAATGTTTGATGTTTTATTTTTTAATTATTATTATTATTCATATTCTGTTGGGAGCCGCCCAGAATGGCTGGGGAAACCCAGCCAGACGGACGGGGTATAAATTTTTATTTTATTTATTATTATTATTATTATTATTATTATTATTATTATTATTATTATTATTCCAGGAGTGCCCCCAACTATGCCCTGGCTCCTTTAGGGGGAGTGCAACCACATCCAGAACAGGAAACCTGTCAATTGCTGGAACATGAGAACCACCCACCAAGCTACTCCATCGCCCCAGGATTCAAATGCAGTTTATTGTCCCTCATCCAGTCCACCAGTGCATCCTGACACTGACCCAGTCTAACTGCTACCAAATCTATTTACCTTTTGTGAAACAGGTGAATGTCAAGGATAGCGTGGAAAACCTGGTGAGCGTCTTGCTCAAAAAAGCCCACAGTGACCTGGAGAAAGTCTGATCCATTTGGATGAGGATCTGCCATCATATAGGTGGTTTGTTACACAATAAACTTTTGCTATTTCATTAAGGAAAAAAGATATATGTTCATTGAATTATTGATCACTCGCATCTTCTGAACGTTTGTGACCCACACGTGACTTTTGCAGACCCTTGTTCACTATGCATTTTGTGCTTTGGGGTGATAGTTCATAAATGTGTTTATTTCTCCAGAATATGATATGGAAGCCTTCTATGATGAAGCCAAGAGGGCTTCAGAGGCAGCAGATGTCCTGCAGTCAGGAAAAGGAATTTGTACGGGATTTTGTGGGCAGGCAGGTGTGGTGGACACCCTGGTCCTGAATGGGATAACTGTGCCAATAAAGGACCAGGTGCAAAGGACCGCCATGCTTATATAGCAGGCATGCAGAACCTTTGGCCCTCCAGACGTTGCTCAGCTGCAACTCCCATCAGGCCAAACAAGCTTAGCCAATGGCCAGAAATGACAGGAGCTATACTTCAGCAACATCTGGATGGCCAAAGATTTCATACATCTGTAATATGAAACAAAACAAACAAACAAACGAAATAAATAAATTCCTTCCAGTAGCACATTAGAGACCAACTAAGTTAGTTATTGGGATGAGTGTTCGTGTGCATGCACACTTCTTCAGATACCATGCACACGGAAGCTCATACCAATAACAAACTTAGTTAGTCTCTAAGGTGCTACTGGAAGGCATTTTTTTATTTTGTTTCAACTACGGCAGACCAACATGGCTACCTACCTGTAAATCAGCCACCATAGCCATTAGAGGGCCGTGAAAATTTGTGTCCCGGGCTTTTTAGACTCATCTAAAAAGACTCCCCCTTCATGGATCACTGCCTTGCCGTGGCGAAGGGGCTTGAATAACTCAGGGAAGCTAGGAGCTATGCCATGCAGGGCCACCCAAGATGGACAGGTCATAGTGGAGAGTTTTGACCAAACGTGATCACCTGGAGCAGGAACCGGCAAGCCACTCCAGTATCCCTGCCAAGAAAACTTCATGGACAAAGACAACAGGCACATAAACGTTATGATGCTGGAAGATGAGCCCCTCAGGTCAGAAGGCGTCCAAGGAAGAGGAATGCTACTGAGGAAGAGCGGAGGACAAGTACAAGTAGATTCAGAGCTGATGAAGTGGCTGGGCCAAAGCCGAAAGGACGCTCAGTTGTGGATATGCCTGGAAGCGAAAGGAAAGTCCAATGCTGTAAAGAAAAATATTGCATAGGAACCTGGAATGTAAGAACCATGAACCTGGGTAAGTTGGATGTGGTCAAAAATGAGATGGCAAGAATAAATATTGACATCCTGGGCATCAGTGAACTAAAATGGACGGGAATGGGCGAATTCAGTTCGGACGACCATCATATCTACTACTGTGGGCAAGAAACACGTAAAAGAAATGGAGTGGCCCTCATAATCAACAAAAGAGTGGCAAAAGCTGTACTGGGATGCAATCTCAAAAATGATAGAATGATCTCGATACGAATCCAAGGCAGACCTTTTAACATCACAGTAACCCAAGTTTATGCACCAACTACTGTTGCTGGAGAAACTGAAATTGAGCAATTCTATGAAGACTTACAACACCTTATAGAAGTGACACCAAAGAAGGATGTTCTTCTCATTATAGGGGATTGGAATGCTAAAGTAGGGAATCAAGAGATAAAAAGAACAACTGGCAAGTTTGGCCTTGGAGATCAAAACGAAGCAGGGCAAAGGCTAATAGAGTTCTGTCAAGAGAACAAGCTGGTCATCACAATCACGCTTTTCCAGCAACACAAGAAATGACTCTACATGGACATCACCAGATGGGCAGCATCAAAATCAGATTGATTATATTCTCTTCAGCCAAAGATGGAGAAGCTCTATACAGTCAGCAAAAACAAGACCTGGAGCTGACTGAGGCTCAGATCATCAGCTTCTTATAGCAAAATTCAAGCTTAAACTGAAGAAAGTAGGAAAAACCACTGGGCCGGTAAGATGCAATCTAAATCAAATCCCTTATGAATACACAGTGGAAGTGAGGAACAGGTTTAAGGATTTGGATTTGGTGGACAGAGTGCCTGAAGAACTATGGATGGAGGCTCACAACATTATACAGGAGGCAGCAACGAAAACCATCCCAATGAAAAGGAACTGGAAGAAAGCAAAGTGGCCTTACAAATAGCGGGGGAGAGAAGGCAAGCAAAATGCGAGGGAGATAGAAGAGAAGAAGAAGAGTTTGGATTTGATATCCCGCCTTTCACTCCCCTTCAGGAGTCTCAAAGCGGCTAACATTCTCCTTTCCCTTCCTCCCCCACAACAAACACTCTGCGAGGTGAGTGGGGCTGAGAGACTTCAAAGAAGTGTGACTGGCCCAAGGTCACCCAGCAGCTGCATGTGGAGGAGCGGAGACGCGAACCCGGTTACCCAGATTACGTGACTACCGCTCTTAACCACTAAACCACACTGGCTCTGTGAAAGATACAGGAAATTGAATGCAGATTTCCAAAAAATAGCAAGGAGAGACAAGAAGGCCTTCTTAAACGAGCAATGCAAAGAAATAGAGGAAAACAACAGAATGGGAAGAACCAGAGATATGGATTTTTCGTACACCCCAGGTAGTGTGGTTGCTGACCTTGAGCCAGACATCCTGGAGAGTGAAGTCAAATGGGCCTTAGAAAGCACTGCAAATAACAAGGCCAGTGGAAGTGATGGTATTCCAGCTGAACTATTTAAAATTTTAAAAGATGGTGCTATTAAGGTGCTACACTCAATATGCCAGCAAGTTTGGAAAACTCAGCAGTGGCCAGAGGATTGGAGAAGATCAGTCTACATCTGAATCCCAAAGAAGGGCAGTGCCAAAGAATGCTCCAACTACCGCACAATTGCACTCATTTCACACGCTAGCAAGGTTATGCTTAAAATTCTACAAGGCAGGCTTAAGCAGTATGTGGACCGAGAACTCCTTGCAGACAACTTCATTGTCCAGAAAGTGGGAGAAGCAACAAGAGGAACAGCCATTTTAGATCTAGTCCTAACCAATGTTGATGACCTGGTTAGTGGGGTAGAAGTGGAAGGATCATTAGGCGCGAGTGATCATGCTCTTCTGAAGTTTACTATACAGCGGAAAGGAGCAGCCAAGCATACTAGGACTCAATTTCTTGACTTTAATAAAGCCGACTTCATAAAACTTAGGGAAGTGCTGGGTGAGATCCTATGGACAGTAATACTAAAAGGAAAGGGAGTTCATGATGGCTGGGAGTTTGTTAAGAGGGAGATAGTAAAAGCACAACGTCAGGCAATATCAATGAGACGGAAACATGGAAGGTGCCTAAAGAAGCCAGGGTGGCTATCTAAAGAACTTTTAACTGAGTTAAGATTTAAAAAGGATGTGTACAAAAAATGGAAAAGGGGGGGAACCACCAAAGAGGAATTCAAACAAATAGCCAGCACGTGTAGACGCAAAGTCAGAAAAGCTAAAGCACAGAATGAACTCAGGCTTGCTAGAGAGGTTAAAAGCAACAAAAAAGGCTTTTATGGGTATGTCCGTTGCAAAAGGAAGAACAAAGAAACAGTGGGGCCACTCAGAGGAGAAGATGGGGACACAGAAAGGGCTGAACTCCTCAATGCCTTCTTTGCCTCAGTCTTCTCCGATAAAGAAAACAATGCCCGACCTGAAGAATTTGGAGCAGATGATTCAGCAAAGGAAACACAGCCCAGAATAACTAAGGAGATAGTACAAGAATACTTGGCTAGTTTAAATGTATTCAAGTCTCCAGGGCCAGATGAACTGCATCCAAGAGTATTAAAAGAACTGGCAGATGTGATCTCAGAACCACTGGCAGTCATCTTTGAGAATTCCTGGAGAACAGGCGAAGTCCCAGCAGACTGGAGGAGGGCAAATGCTGTCCCTATTTTCAAAAAGGGGAAAAGAGAGGACCCAAATAATTACCGCCCAGTCAGTCTGACATCAATACCTGGGAAGATTCTGGAGCAGATCATGAAGCAAACAGTCTGTGAGCACCTAGAAAGGAATGCTGTGATCACCAATAGTCAGCATGGATTTCTGAAAAATAAGTCATGTCAGACTAACCTGATCTCACTTTTTGACAGAATTACAAGCCTGGTAGATGAAGGGAATGCAGTGGATGTAGCCTACCTTGATTTCAGCAAGGCATTTGACAAGGTGCCCCATGATATTCTTGTAAAGAAGCTGGTAAAATGCGGTCTTGACTATGCTACCACTCAGTGGATTTGTAACTGGCTGACTGACCGAACCCAAAGGGTGCTCATCAATGGTTCCTCTTCATTCTGGAGAAGAGTGACTAGTGGGGTGCCACAGGGTTCTGTCTTGGGCCCGGTCTTATTCAACATCTTTATCAACGACTTGGATGATGGACTCAAGGGCATCCTGATCAAATTTGCAGATGACACCAAACTGGGAGGGGTGGCTAACACCCCAGAGGACAGGATCACACTTCAAAACGACCTTGACAGATTAGAGAACTGGGCAAAAACAAACAAGATGAACTTTAACAGGGAAAAATGTAAAGTATTGCACTTGGGCAAAAAAAAGGAGAGGCACAAATATAAGATGGGTGACACCTGGCTTGAGAGCAGTACATGTGAAAAGGATCTAGGAGTCTTGGTTGACCACAAACTTGACATGAGCCAACAGTGTGACGCGGCAGCTAAAAAAGCCAATGCAATTCTGGGCTGCATCAATAGGAGTATAGCATCTAGATCAAGGGAAGTAATAGTGCCACTGTGTTCTGCTCTGGTCAGACCTCACCTGGAGTACTGTGTCCAGTTCTGGGCACCACAGTTCAAGAAGGACACTGACAAACTGGAACGTGTCCAGAGGAGGGCAACCAAAATGGTCAAAGGCCTGGAAACGATGCCTTATGAGGAACGGCTAAGGGAGCTGGGCATGTTTAGCCTGGAGAAGAGGAGGTTAAGGGGTGATATGATAGCCATGTTCAAATATAGAAAAGGATGTCACATAGAGGAGGGAGAAAGGTTGTTTTTGTTGGTATTAAAGGGTTAAGAAGCTCTAATCAAGACGCTCTAGTCACTGAGCAGCTGGAGGTCGTTAAGCTTCCTGGAATGTGAGTTTGTATAAATAGTCAACTCACTCGTGTGTTTGCTCCCTTCCCCCTTTTTCTTTTCTTTTGGAGCGTGTTTGCTGAAATGTGTGATTCTTATTGAAAAGATGCTGACTCTCCAGCCCTTCTTGAGCCGCTGTGCGAAATGCTCTGCTGTAATGGGACATTGTGGCATCGGAAGCGCACTGGACATATGATTAGCATTAAACTAATTAAAGTTTAATGGGACAGGTTATGGATGTTTGTACGTCAAGAAGGAGATAAGGAGTGCAGTTCAGAGTGATTTATGAAAGGACTGGAGCGAAGGCAGAAGCGGTTGCTGACAACTAAAGCCTTCAAAGCAGCTTGAGTCCTGCAACGTGCCTAGGAAAAGTTTTAAAGAGGCACTGCGCAGTTTGTACTCGCTGGAAGACGTCTTATTCCTCGAGGAGCCACCTCAGCAGCTGGGAGACGGTCTACAGGTCTGTGAGTATCGTTCCTAAGCCCCAGGGAGGATGGCAGAGTCCCAGGAAAGTTTTACTGTCCCCTTTACATGACTCAATGGGAAAAATTGGCAAGATTGGAAGGCTAGAGTAAGGGTTTGGTTGCAAACAAAAGAGTTGTGGAGTTGTACTGAAGCACCGCCTTTACAGGCAGCTGCAGACGCGTCTGCAGAAGACAAAGCAGCAGCGGCAGCTTCTCAGAAACGCGACAGGAAAGCCCAAGGTCTACTAGTTTTGGCAGTGGGACCAGAGCAAATGCCTTATGTTTCTGAGTTAAAGAACACGCATGAGGTCTGGACGGTTCTGCAGCAGCTAAATTCCAGAAACACTGCGGGGGCCAAGATCCATGCTACAAGATGTTTGTTTGATTTACGTCTCCAACCGGGAGCGTGTGTGAAAGAACATATTGCCAAAATGGTGTCTGCCTTTAATCAACTAAGACAGCTGGGCATTCCTTTCTCTATGGAGCAGCAGTCATACATTTTGTTGTCTTCTCTTGATAAAAGCTATGAGACTCTAGCTTTAACTTTGGAAGCTATGCCTTCAACTGAATTAACCCTTGAATACATACTGCAGAAACAGTTAAAAATTGGGTTCATGCAGTAGAACTTGAATTCGGTACTAGAGTTCTTGCTTTTCAGACAGACAGAGGGTCAGAATTTACCGGGTCTGTGTTGCAGAATTTCTTTAAGAAAAAGGGAATTAAGCATCGTCTGTCTACACCTTATTCCCCCCAAGAAGGAGGCGTGGCCGAACGTAAAAACAGGGTTCTGCAAGAGTTGGCAAACTCTATGTTGTTTGATGCTAAACTTCCTCAAAGTTACTGGGCGGAAGCCTGGAAGACGGCTACTCATGTTCTGAACCGAGTGTATAATTCAGTAATTGATACTACGCCATATTTTGCTTTATATGGGAAGAAGCCCAAAGTTAATTACTTTCGGGTGTTTGGATCTCAGGCCTATGTACTTATCCCAAAAGCGTTAAGGAAAAAGGGAAGTCCAAGGGCTAGGAAACTCATCTTTTGTGGGTACGAACCACATGCCAAATCTTGGAGGTTCGTGAACCCAGATGGGGATACTACAAGAGTGGTCCTCAGTAGGAGCGCTGAATTTTGTGAGCAATCCGGATGGACTCACTTACATGCTAACCCTGACATTTTGAGAGATGATTTGGGCATTTATGCTGAGAAAGAAAGTCCAGAGGGTGATGAGCCAGAAGGGGATGGTGCACATGGTTCAGATGCAGATTCTGACCAGGCACAAGGTTCTTCTCCTAAGGTAGATAAGCCAGAATCTAAAAGTGTTCCAACATCGCCAGTCATTAGGCCTAGCAGACAGCAGAAACGAAGCAGGTCGCCTGTAACACCAAGCCCAAGGGAGGTATCTATACGGAGGTCTTTATCCCTAGAGGCACGTCCAGACATAAAGTCTGAGACAGATTCTGACAGCCAACGGTCAGAGGGGGCACAAGAGGAGCAATTGCGCAGGTCAAAACGTGCCACAAAGGGCAAGCCGCCAGAGCGGTTTAAGGTGACAAGTGTATACGTAAATATGGCACAGTGTGAGCCAGACAGCTATGTAGAGGTACAACGGCTTCCAAGCTCAGAAGCCGCAAAGTGGCAGGAAGCAATGGAAAAAGAGATGGCTTCAATGAAGTCTCTCGGTGTGTTTACAAGTACAGAGCTTCCAAAAGGCCAACAAGCTGTAGGTTGTCGATGGGTATATCGTTTAAAGCCCACAACTACTGAGGAGTTGCAATATAAAGCCCGACTAGTTGCAAAAGGGTTTTCGCAACGCAAAGGAGTTCATTATTCTCAAATTTATGCCCCTACTTCAAGATCGGAGTCATTAAGAATGCTTTTAGCCTCTTCAGCTAAGAAGGGAAATAAGCTGTTTCATTTTGATGTCAATGTGGCTTATTTAAATGCAGACTTACAGGAGGAAGTCTATATGACGCCACCACCAGGTTTTGAAGGAGACAAGCCAAACCAGGTCTGGCGCCTACACAAATCCATTTATGGGTTGAAACAGTCCGCCCGTAATTGGAATTCCTGCTTAAACGATGCTCTAGAGAGCATGGGGTTCAGAAAGAGCGCAGCAGATGCGTGTCTTTATCTTAAAGGCTCGGGATGTGAACAAGAAGCAGTTTTGATATTTGTTGATGATTTATTATACAGTGGAAAGGACGATAAACTTGCACAACAATTTGCCACAAAGCTTGGAGAAAAGTTTCAGATAAAATCACTAGGCAATGTATCTGTTTATCTAGGAGTTAAAATTCAGCAAGATGAAGATGGGAACTATTGGCTCAGCCAAGAAGCTAAGATCCAGCAGTTGCTGGAAAGGTTTAAAATGGACAACTGTGCTGGTGTTAAAACCCCAATGGAGTTAAGTTACACAAAGGATGCTCAAACTGAGCAACAGACAGAGTTCTGTAATCCCGGGGTTTACCAGTCAGCGATAGGCAGTCTACTCCACATTGCACAGTGGACTCGGCCCGATATAACATATGCTGTCAACATGCTGTGTAGACAAGCTGAAAAACCATCAATGCATGCTTGGCAAGGAGTAAAAAGAGTTTTAAGGTATCTCCAAACTACCAAAAGGTTTCGCTTAAAACTATCAGTAGAGGGCAGCACACAACTTGAATGTTGGGCCGACAGCAGTTGGGCAGATGCTGGACCAGATAGAAAATCAGTGTCAGGAATGGCGATAAAATTTGGAAATGCACTAATTGGTTGGAGATCAAGAAAACAATCACTTATAGCTTTAAGTTCAACTGAATCTGAGTTCAATGCATTATCAGATGTGTGTAGAGAACTGGAATTTTATAAGCAACTGGTACAAGAATTGTTTGGAGAATGTTCCCTACCTATCAGAGTGTGGGAAGACAATCAACCTTGTATTAAACTAGCTAAATCAGGTCAATTCAAGGCACACACAAAACACTTGGATATCCGTTATCAAAATGTATGCCAAAGTGTAAAACAAGGTTTAATTGAACTAAAGTATTGTCCAAGCCAAGAAAATCTCGCAGACGGTTTTACAAAAGCTTTGAGTCCGCAATCTCATAAATGTTTCTGTTCAGGTTTAAATTTGAATTAAGGTTGGTACAGCTCAGTGTTACGAGCGAGAGGGGGTGTTGGTATTAAAGGGTTAAGAAGCTCTAATCAAGACGCTCTAGTCACTGAGCAGCTGGAGGTCGTTAAGCTTCCTGGAATGTGAGTTTGTATAAATAGTCAACTCACTCGTGTGTTTGCCCCCCTTCCCCCCTTCCTTTTCTTTGGAGTGTGTTTGCTGAAATGTGTGATTCTTCACCAGGGTTTTTTTGTTTTGTGTAAATAAACCTTTTATTTGAGTTCCAAACCGCTTGCTCCAAGATTCCTTTATTGAAAAGATCCTGACTCTCCAGCCCTTCTTGAGCCGCTGTGCGAAATGCTCTGCTGTAATGGGACATTGTGGCATCGGAAGCGCACTGGACATATGATTAGCATTAAACTAATTAAAGTTTAATGGGACAGTTTTCTGCTTCTCCAGAGAAGCGGACACGGAGCAACGGATCCAAACTACAAGAAAGAAGATTCCACCTAAACATTAGGAAGAACTTCCTGACAGTAAGAGCTGTTCGAAAGTGGAATTTGCTGCCAAGGAGTGTGGTGGAGTCTCCTACTTTGGAGGTCTTTAAGCAGAGGCTTGACAACCATATGTCAGGAGTGCTCTGATGGTGCTTCCTGCTTGGCAGGGGGTTGGACTCGATGGCCCTTGTGGTCTCTTCCAACTCTATGATTCTATGATTCTATTCTATGATTCTATGAAAGGAAACAATGGAATCACAATGTTTCTCTCCTTTTAACTATCTGTCAAAGCATTTATTTCTGGTCAATGAGCTTCAAACATCAAATCTGACACCCCACTCCAGGGTCAGGACGGTGGAAAATTACTTTGCTTTAGCTTCATTTCTGCAGGTTTAAACGGCTCAGGAAAAAGTCCCCCTTCTTCTCCTGCCACCGAAGGGGGGTTCCGCGATTTTAAATGATGAAAGTCGATCCTTTAAAAGTGATTTTTAAGGCTCTAGTTTGCGTTGTCTTTGCTTTGTTCTGACTACAAGGAAACGGAAGGGTGACTTCCTGTTTAAACCTTCCCGTTTCAGTACCAAATTAGGGTTAATTTTAAAGTCCAAATTCCTTTTATTTCGCCAGTTCTTATTTAAAGTCCAAATATTTAATGTTCCAGTACTCACGGTTGGTTATTTTAGATGCCAAATTGTCCCAGGAAAAAGGCAGCGCTCTCCGGCAACAGCTATGCGGCTTCGCTCCACAGAAAAAGCAATTAACTCACAGCACCGCGCCACTTCCCCCTCTTCACTTCGGAGCCCGTTTATGGGTTCCTTTGTGGGTTGGGGGGGCGCTAAGGGTGCCCGCCGAGTCCCACGGTCACAGGCTTCATCCGCCTGTGATTTCCAGAAGGGTCCCCGCTACGCCGCAGCGGAAAAGACCTGTTTCATGCGGAGCTAGTCCCTCCAGTTCAGAGGGAGTTCGCCATTGCCAGAGGCGCCACCCCGGAAGTCTCCAGCACCAACACTTTGAATTGTGCTTGGAAACGTACTGGGAGCCAATGCAGATCTCTCAGAACCGGTGTTATATGGTCCCGGCGGCCACTCCCAGTCACCAGTCTAGCTGCCGCATTCTGGATTAATTGCAGTTTCTGGGTCACCTTCAAAGGTAGCCCCACGTAGAGCGCATTGCAGTAGACCATGCAGGAGATAACCAGAGCATGCACCACTCTGGTGAGACAGTCCGCGGGCAGGTAGGGTCTTAGCCTGCGTACCAGGTGGAGCTGGTAGACAGCTGCCCTGGAAACAGAATTAACCTGTGCCTCCATGGACAACTGTGAGTCCAAAATGACTCCCAGGCTGCGCCCCTGATCCTTCAGGGGCAAAGTTACCCCATTCAGGACCAGGGAATCCCCCACACCCACCCGCCCCGTCCCCCAAAAACAGTACTTCTGTCTTGTCATGATTCAACCTCAATCTGTTAGCCGCCATCCATCCTCCAACTGCCTCCAGGCACTCACACAGGAACTTCACCGCCTTCACTGGTTCTGATTTAAAGGAGAGGTAGAGCTGGGTGTCATCTGCATACTGATGAACACCCAGCCCAAACCCCCTGATGATCTCTCTCAGTAGCTTCATATAGATATTAAAAAGCATGGGGGAGAGGATGGAACCCTGAGGCACCCCACAAGTGAGAGCCCAGGGGTCTGAACACTCATCCCCCAATGTCGGAGCCTGCCGTTACAAATGGTGCTTTTTAGGCATAAAATAAAGACACTGAGGCCAGCAATCTTTCCATGGATGGAGGGCAGCTAAATTCAGACTTCTTCCCCTTCCTCCAGTCCGTTTATTCTCCTTTGTCCTCTCCAGCCGCATGGCTGCATTCCAATGTCTCACGTTATCTACATCCGGTCAAGGCTTTAGCCCACCCACAAACGATATAGGGTTACACTGCCCAGAGGGGGGGGGACATAACTCCTTATAAGGTCATGCATTCCAATACATTGTAAAGCTCAGAGTGCTGGTCAGCTGAGGTCAGGGGGCACCCTGCAATATTACAAGCCTCTGCCGTGGCTATCTGACTCCCACATGCCCTCTTTCTTTATTTAATTAATCAGTACCAATACGGTTATATCGAGAGCGACAGACGACTCATGTGAGACCGGAAGCGGGCCACGGACTGGAGAACCATGCAGTACATACAGAAATTATAGAAAGAATACATTGTATACAGCAACACAAAATAATGCAAATAACTACTATAATGATCACTAAATTCAATAAATGTCGAAGCCAACTTCCATCCGGAAGCCAAGAATATAAGAATTCTGATTCCAAGCTGCATGGTAGCTTCCTTTCTAGTTTATTAGCCATGCACTGGTGTCACTTCTATAGCACTGAGATTGGTCACTGTATGTTCCTGTAAGAGAACAAGAGCTATTAAAAGTGAATTTCAATGTATATTGACAGTTTGGATATATGCCCCATGATTCTTTCCCCTCCTTAATTTGAAAATAAATGGGTGCAGGCTCATGGAGGGTCAAGTGTACTGGGGGCCAAAAAGATTGCTTAGGGGATATAATATTAGTATATTGAAAAGATCCATTGACAGGCACATCATGAAGCATTATGCCTGAATGACTCGCAAAAGGGGCGGCATGTGCATACATAACCAACATTTAGAAGCATGCAATAAACTGGTAAACTTAATCATATCTTGTACAAAAATATTATTCCTCCATATCTTATGATAATTTTCTACCCTAAAAGTCTTATTCAACAATGCTGTTCTTATAGTTCGAAAGTGGCTGAGCCGTGGATGCTGCCAGCCAGAGTAGGAAGCTGACAACTGCTTGCCAGCCGATGAGGTGAAATATGGTGGTTTCAACTGGACTGGGTCGTCTGCTTCTCCTTGTATAACGGTGCAGCAAAGGATGGCAAGGCAAATGGTTAGGAAGGCGCATCAGCGGTTAAAGAGGCTCGCCATTGCCGCACGCATCAAGCTGGAACCCACAAAGGCTTGTCCTTGATGTCCACTGCCGCGTACCCTCGTCCCCACGTGATCAGTGGGACAGGTCCATGCCACGCAGGATCAGGCAAGCGTCGGTACACCACCAAGGGGCAGGGGAGTGCCTCCTCCTTCCTAAAATGCAATTAAGCGGGGTTATGGGTCCTAAGATATGGATATAAAAAGATTAAGTACAAAAAGAACTTGGTGAACAGCCGAAGGGATATCTGCTGTTGGTATGCTTCGGCCGCCAAGCTGTTTAAGCAATAGTGTTTTGAACGTCAGGTGTGCTCTTTCCACTATAGTTTGACCTGTGGAGTTAAAGGGTATGCCATGAGTTAATTTCACATTCCACAGCATACAAAATTCTGAAAATGTTTTAGAAATATATGCTGGACCATTATCAGTTTTGATATGCGCAGGTTTACCCATGACTGAGAAACAGCGGATAGTGTGTTGAATGACATGCCATAGTATAGGATCAGAAAAGAGAGAAAAGGCAGAAATGTCCCTCAAAGCCGCATCTGCTCTTGCATTGCCCTCTGCTAAATACCTTGGGTGCGATGTGTGAGAGCGAAGATGTGCAACATAATAAGGGAACTCTCTGTGCTGAAGTAAGGCCTGCAGGCCAAGAAACAAGGAAAACAAGTCAGAATCCAAGGAAGGAGTTATACAAGATATTGGTAAAATAGCAAAAAGGCGATATACATACTGAGTATCCACAATAAGATTGAAAGGTTGAGTAGGAAAGGATTGAAAGGCAAGAATCACAGCTGCTAGCTCAGCTCACTGGGCAGAAGACTGTGGAGGGGTAAATAACCATTTCCTCCCTCCTCCCACGTCACTACTCCCCTACTTTTCGTTCCATCCGTGAAGAGGGTTAGTGCAGAGGGGAGAGGTGTGAGAGACAAGGGGGTAGCCAAACATAGGTGACCTGTGCCAGAAATGTCAAACGGTCATCCTTTGGAGGATTAAAAATGATGACACCTATAAAATCAGCTAAAGCAATTTGCACGGCAGCATTAGTTATGAATAAATGCTGTTGTTCAGTCTGTGAAAAAGGTAAATAAATTGATGTAACATCATAACCGCTTAAAGTTATCGCTTGTGAACGTCCTTTGATAATAATGTCTGATGTGGATTCAACTACGGAATAAATATTTTTTGGTGAGATGTGCGGTAAATGTAACCATTCTATAATGCAGATAGTCTTCTTCTTGTTCCGCCTGAGCATATAAATTCCTGTTGGCAACAATGGTGTAGCAAACACTGCCAGATGCAGCTTGTGTGCAGCACCTCTAGGTGGCGCATGTGGAAAGGTTTCAATGCTTCACCCACAAAATGTTGACAAAGTGTAGGGGAGTTCCGCATGCCTTGAGGACAACCCACTGATATCGCTGCGAATTGTGATATACTGCAAAGTAAAAGCAAACTGTTCCTTGTCTGCTGGAGCCAGTGGGATGAAGATGGTTCAATGTGGCCAAAAGTCAATTATTCAGAAATAAGCTGTTCAGAAACAGGATGGTGCCATTGCTGCGGATTTTTCGAATCGGTCCCACCTCCCTGCAGAGGGGATGGGTCACGGAGAAGTCAAGTTGCACCAGGAAGTGATCTGACCATGGCACTTCTTTTGTTTTGCTTTTAGTTAGTGTCAGATCACCAACATCCGTAGAGGTAAACACCAAGTCTAAGGCATGTCCGTGGCTATGATTTGGGCCAAAACGTATTCAGGGACAGCCCCATGGAGGCCATGCTTTCCACAAAGTCCCGAGCGGCCCCTTGTAAGGCCGTGTCGGCATGGATGTTAAAATCCCCCAGGACAACCAAGCTAGGTGTCTCCAGGAGCATATCCGCCACGACCTGAAGCAGCTCGGGCAGGGAATCCTTGGTGCAGCGGGGAGGTCGGTACACCAATAGGAATCCTGTACTGCCCCTATTGCCCAACTTCCAGAACATGCACTCAGAGAACTGGGTCTTCCCAACAGGACGCCTGGTGCAGACTAATGACTTCCTAAAAATCACTGCAACCCCCCCTCCCCGCCCACATGACCTGGGTTGCTGTGCGTAAGAGAAACCTGCTGGGAAAGCGGCAAGGACAGGCCCATCTGCTTCATCCAACCAGGTCTCTGTCACACATGCCAGGTCAAAGCCTCCATCCACAATCAGGTCATGGATGGCAGTGGTTTTATTCATCATTGACCTGGCACTGCACAGCAACACTTTCAGGTCATGTGGGTTTCCCTTGCTGATTCCAGTATCCTTCTGGTCAGGACCAGACCTGGAGGCAGGGATAGTCCTCAAACAACGACTAACTCCGCCTCCTCGGTAATGACATGGTCTGGTCTTAGCATTACTCCTCCTCCTGCCCGTGATCACTGAGATCGGGTGTCCCAATACATTCCCCCCTGTGGAACCTGCCCCAGCCATTCTATTGGCTGAGGCCCACTCCCAGGCAGCCCTGACCCTTCCCCTTAAAAAGCAAAATACAAACTATATAATAACTTAACAGAATAATAAAAAAGAAGCAAAGCAAGAAACAATAGTGCTAAAATTAAACTACTCCCCAGCCTGACTAAATACCTATCCAACCCCAATCAGAAATAAAACAATAAAATTATAGAATATTATAAAAAACAACCACCACAAATTAAAGTGCAGCAAATTAAAAGCACTTAAAACATTTAAAACCATTTTGTCACCTGCTGCAGGGAGCTGCATAGGCCTCTAAACTGTGGTGGTGAGTGCAGGCTCCGCCCTCTAAGCCAGATGGAGTTGGCAGGAAAGAGAGCGGCCAACCCAGCACTCACTAGAGCAGCAGCAGCAGCAGTGTCCTGGAAGCCTCCCTCAGGCCTCTTAAGCTGTGGCGGTGAGTGCAGGCTCCGCCCACTAGGCCAGATGGAGTTGGCAGGAAAGGGAGCGGCCCACCCAGCACTCACTATAGCAGCAGCAGCAGTGTCCCGGAAGACTCCCTCAGGCCTCTTAAGCTGTGGCGGTGAGTGCAGGCTCCGCCCCCTAGGCCAGATGGAGTTGGCAGGAAAGGGAGCGGCCCACCCAGCACTCACTAGAGCAGCAGTAGCAGTGTCCCAGAAGACTCCCTCAGGCCTCTTAAGCTGTGGCGGTGAGTGCAGGCTCCGCCCCCTAGGCCAGATGGAGTTGGCAGGAAAGGGAGCGGCCCACCCAACACTCACTAGAGCAGCAGCAGCAGCAGTGTCCCGGAAGCGTGCCTCAGGCCTCTTAAGCTGTGGCGGTGAGTGCAGGCTCCGCCCCCTAGGCCAGATGGAGTCGGCAGGAAAGGGAGCGGCCCACCCAGCACTCACTAGAGCAGCAGCAGTGTCCCGGAGGCCTCCCTCAGGCCTCTTAAGCTGTGGCGGTGAGTGCAGGCTCTGCCCCCTAGGCCAGATGGAGTTGGCAGGAAAGGGAGCGGCCCACCCAGCACTCACTAGAGCAGCAGCAGCAGCAGTGTCCCGGAAGCCTCCCTCAGGCCTCTTAAGCTGTGGCAGTGAGTGCAGGCTCCGCCCCCTAGGCCAGATGGAGTTGGCAGGAAAGGGAGTGGCCCACCTAGCACTCACTAGTGGAGCAGCAGTGTCCCGGAGGCCTCCCTCAGGCCTCTTAAGCTGTGGCGGTGAGTGCAGGCTCCGCCCCCTAGGCCAGATGGAGTTGGCAGGAAAGGGAGCTTCCCACCCAGCACTCACTAGAGCAGCAGCAGTGTCCCGGTGGCCTCCCTCAGGCCTTTTAAGCTGTGGCGGTGAGTGCAGGCTCTGCCCCCTAGGCCAGATGGAGTTGACAGGAAAGGGAGCGGCCCACCTAGCACTCACTAGAGCAGCAGCAGCAGTGTCCCGGAAGCCACCCTCAGGCCTCTTAAGCTGTGGCAGTGAGTGCAGGCTCCGCCCCCTAGGCCAGATGGAGTTGGCAGGAAAGGGAGCGGCCCACCCAGCACTCTCTAGAGCAGCAGCAGCAGTGTCCCGGAAGCCTTCCTCAGGCCTCTTAAGCTGTGGCAGTGAGTGCAGGCTTCGCCCCCTAGGCCAGATGGAGTTGGCAGGAAAGGGAGTGGCCCACCCAGCACTCACTAGAGCAGCAGCAGTGTCCCGGAAGCGTGCCTCAGGCCTCTTAAGCTGTGGCAGTGAGTGCAGGCTACGCCCCCTAGGCAAGATGGAGTTGGCAGGAAAGGGAGCCGCCCACCCAGCACTCACTACAGCAGCAGCAGTGTCCCGGAAGCGTGCCTCAGGCCTCTTAAGCTGTGGCAGTGAGTGCAGGCTCCACCCCCTAGGCCAGATGGAGTTGGCAGGAAAGGGAGCCGCCCACCCAGCACTCACTAGAGCAGCAGCAGCAGCAGTGTCCCGGAAGCGTGCCTCAGGCCTCTTAAGCTGTGGCAGTGAGTGCAGGCTCCGCCCCCTAGGCCAGATGGAGTTGGCAGGAAAGGGAGCCGCCCACCCAGCACTCACTAGAGCAGCAGCAGCAGCAGTGTCCCAGAAGCCTCCCTCATGCTTCTTCAGCTGTGGCGGTGAGTGCAGGCTCCGCCCCCTAGGCCCGATGGAGTTGGCAGGAAAGGGAGCTTCCCACCCAGCACTCACTAGAGCAGCAGCAGTGTCCCGGAGGCCTCCCTCAGGCCTTTTAAGTTGTGGCGGTGAGTGCAGGCTCCGCCCCCTAGGCCAGATGGAGTTGACAGGAAAGGGAGCGGCCCACCTAGCACTCACTAGAGCAGCAGCAGCAGTGTCCCGGAAGCCATCCTCAGGCCTCTTAAGCTGTGGCAGTGAGTGCAGGCTCCGCCCCCTAGGCCAGATGGAGATGGCAGGAAAGGGAGCGGCCCACCCAGCACTCACTAGTGGAGCAGCAGTGTCCTGGAAGCCTCCCTCAGGGCTCTTAAGCTGTGGCGGTGAGTGCAGGCTCCGCCCCCTAGGCCAGATGGAGTTGGCAGGAAAGGGAGTGGCCCACCTAGCACTCACTAGTGGAGCAGCAGTGTCCTGGAAGCCTCCCTCAGGGCTCTTAAGCTGTGGCGGTGAGTGCAGGCTACGCCCCCTAGGCAAGATGGAGTTGGCAAGAAAGGGAGCGGCCCACCCAGCCCTCACTAGGGCAGCAGCAGCAGCAGCAGTGTCCCGTAAGCCTCCCTCAGGTCTCTTAAGCTGCGGCAGTGAGTGCATGCTCCGCCCCCTGGGCCTGATGGAGTTACCAGGAAAGGGCGAGGCCCACCCAGCACTTACTAGAGCAGCAGCAGTGTACCGGAGGCCTCTCTCATGCTTCTTCAGCTGTGGCGGTGAGTGCAGGCTCCGCCCCCTAGGCCCGATGGAGTTGGCAGGAAAGGGAGCGGCCCACCCAGCACTTACTAGAGCAGCAGCAGTGTACCGGAGGCCTCTCTCAGGCCTCTTAAGCTGTGGCGGTGAGTGCAGGCTCTGCCCCCTAGGCCAGATGGAGTTGGCAGGAAAGGGAGAGGCCCACCCAGCACTCACTAGAGCAGCAGCAGCAGAAGCAGCAGCAGCCGCAGCAGCAGCAGCAGCAGTGTCCTGGAAGCCTCCATCAGGCCTCTTAAGCTGTGGCGGCGAGTGCAGGCTCCGCCCCCTAGCCCAGATGGAGTTGGCAGGAAAGGGAGCGGCCCACCCAGCACTCACTAGAGCAGCAGCAGTATCCCGGAAGCCTCCCTCAGGCCTCTTACGCTGTGGCGGTGAGTGCAAGCTCCGCCCCCTAGGCCAGATGGAGTTGGCAGGAAAGGAAGCGGCCCACTCAGCACTCAGTAGATCAGCCGCAGCAGCAGTGTCCCGTAACCCTCCCTCAGGCTTCTGAAGCTGTGGCAGTGAGTGCAGGCTCCACCCCCTACCCCAGATGGAGTTGGCAGGAAACGGAGCGGCCCACCCAGCACTCACTAGAGCAGCAGCAGTTTACCGGAGGCCTCCCTCAGGCCTCTTAAGCTGTGGCAGTGAGTGCAGGCTCCGCCCCCTAGGCCAGATGGAGATGGCAGGAAAGGGAGCGGCCCACCCAGCACTCACTAGTGGAGCAGCAGTGTCCTGGAAGCCTCCCTCAGGGCTCTTAAGCTGTGGCGGTGAGTGCAGGCTCCGCCCCCTAGGCCAGATGGAGTTGGCAGGAAAGGGAGTGGCCCACCTAGCACTCACTAGTGGAGCAGCAGTGTCCTGGAAGCCTCCCTCAGGGCTCTTAAGCTGTGGCGGTGAGTGCAGGCTACGCCCCCTAGGCAAGATGGAGTTGGCAAGAAAGGGAGCGGCCCACCCAGCCCTCACTAGGGCAGCAGCAGCAGCAGCAGTGTCCCGTAAGCCTCCCTCAGGTCTCTTAAGCTGCGGCAGTGAGTGCATGCTCCGCCCCCTGGGCCTGATGGAGTTACCAGGAAAGGGCGAGGCCCACCCAGCACTTACTAGAGCAGCAGCAGTGTACCGGAGGCCTCTCTCATGCTTCTTCAGCTGTGGCGGTGAGTGCAGGCTCCGCCCCCTAGGCCCGATGGAGTTGGCAGGAAAGGGAGCGGCCCACCCAGCACTTACTAGAGCAGCAGCAGTGTACCGGAGGCCTCTCTCAGGCCTCTTAAGCTGTGGCGGTGAGTGCAGGCTCTGCCCCCTAGGCCAGATGGAGTTGGCAGGAAAGGGAGAGGCCCACCCAGCACTCACTAGAGCAGCAGCAGCAGAAGCAGCAGCAGCCGCAGCAGCAGCAGCAGCAGTGTCCTGGAAGCCTCCATCAGGCCTCTTAAGCTGTGGCGGCGAGTGCAGGCTCCGCCCCCTAGCCCAGATGGAGTTGGCAGGAAAGGGAGCGGCCCACCCAGCACTCACTAGAGCAGCAGCAGTATCCCGGAAGCCTCCCTCAGGCCTCTTACGCTGTGGCGGTGAGTGCAAGCTCCGCCCCCTAGGCCAGATGGAGTTGGCAGGAAAGGAAGCGGCCCACTCAGCACTCAGTAGATCAGCCGCAGCAGCAGTGTCCCGTAACCCTCCCTCAGGCTTCTGAAGCTGTGGCAGTGAGTGCAGGCTCCACCCCCTACCCCAGATGGAGTTGGCAGGAAACGGAGCGGCCCACCCAGCACTCACTAGAGCAGCAGCAGTTTACCGGAGGCCTCCCTCAGGCCTCTTAAGCTGTGGCGGTGAGTGCAGGCTCCACACCCTAGGCCAGATGGAGTTGGCAGGAAAGGGAGTGGCCCACCCAGCACTCACTAGTGCAGCAGCAGCAGCAGCAGCAGTGTTCCGGAAGCCTCCATCAGGCCTCTTAAGTTGTGGCGGTGAGTGCAGGCTCCGCCCCCTAGCCCAGATGGAGTTCGCAGGAAACGGAGCGGCCCACCCAGCACTCACTAGAGCAGCAGCAGTTTACCGGAGGCCTCCCTCAGGCCTCTTAAGCTGTGGCGGTGAGTACAGGCTCTGCCCCCTAGGCCAGATGGAGTTGGCAGGAAAGGGAGCGGCCCACCCAGCACTCACTGGAGCAGCAGCAGTGTCCCGGAGGCCTCCCTCAGGCCTCTTAAGCTGTGGCGGTGAGTACAGGCTCCGCCCCCTAGGCGAGATGGAGTTGGCAGGAAAGGGAGCAGCCCACCCAGCACTCACTAGAGCAGCAGCAGTGTCCCGGAAGCCTCCCTCAGGCCTCTGAAGCTGAAGCGGTGAGTGCAGGCTCCGCCCCCTAGGCCAGATGGAGTTGGCAGGAAAGGGAGCCGCCCACCCAGCACTCACTAGAGCAGCAGCAACAGCAGTGTCCCGGAAGCCTGCCTCAGGCCTCTTAAGCTGTGGCGGTGAGTGCAGGCTCCGCCCCCTAGGCCAGATGGAGTCGGCAGGAAAGGGAGCGGCCCATCCAGCACTCACTAGAGCAACAGTAGTAGCAGTGTCCCGGAGGCCTTGATGGAGGCCCTCAAGCTGTGGCGGTGAGTGCAGGCTCCGCTCCCCAGGCCAGATGGAGTTGGCAGGAAAGAGAGCGGCCCACCCAGCACTCACTATAGGAGCAGCAGCAAGAGCAGCATCTGTATCCCGTAAGCCTCCCTCAGGTCTCTTAAGCTGTGGCAGTGAGTGCATGCTCCGCCCCCTGGGCCTAATGGAGTTAGCAGGAAAGGGAGTGGCGCACCCAGCACTCACTAGAGCAGCAGCAGCAACAGCAGCAGCAGCAGTGTTCCCGATGCCTCCCTCAGGCTTCTTCAGCTGTGGCGGTGAGTGCAGGCTCCGCCTCCAAGGCCCGATGGAGTTGGCAGGAGAGGGAGCGGCCCACCCAGCACTCACCAGAGCAGCAGCAGCAGCAGCAGCAGTGTCCCGGAAGCCTCCATCAGGCCTCTTAAGCTGTGGCGGCAAGTGCAGGCTCCGCCCCCTAGCCCAGATGGAGTTGGCAGGAAAGGGAGCGGCCCACCCAGCACTCACTAGAGCAGCAGCAGTGTCCCGGAAGCCTCCCTCAGGCCTCTTACGCTGTGGCGGTGAGTGCAAGCTCCGCCCCCTAGGCCAGATGCAGTTGTGAGGAAAGGAAGCGGCCCACTCAGCACTCAGTAGAGCAGCCGCAGCAGCAGTGTCCCGTAACCCTCCCTCAGGCTTCTTAAGCTGTGGCAGTGAGTGCAGGCTCTGCCCCCTGGGCCTGATGGAGTTGGCAGGAAAGGGAGCCGCCCACCCAGCACTCACTAGAGCAGCATCAGCAAGAGCAGCAGCAGCAGTGTCCCGGATGCCTCCCTCAGGCTTCTTAAGCTGTGGCGGTGAGTGCAGGCTTCGCCCCCTAGGCCCGATGTAGTTGGCAGGAAAGGGAGCGGCCCACCCAGCACTTACTAGAGCAGCAGCAGTGTCCCGGAGGCCTCCCTCAGGCCTCTTAAGCTGTGGCGGTGAGTGCAGGCTCTGCCCCCTAGGCCAGATGGAGTTGGCAGGAAAGGGAGCGGGCCACCCAGCACTCACTAGTGCAGCAGCAGCAGCAGCAGCAGTGTCCCGGAAGCCTCCATCAGGCCTCTTAAGTTGTGGCGGTGAGTGCAGGCTCCGCCCCCTAGCCCAGATGGAGTTCGCAGGAAACGGAGCGGCCCACCCAGCACTCACTAGAGCAGCAGCAGTTTACCGGAGGCCTCCCTCAGGCCTCTTAAGCTGTGGCGGTGAGTACAGGCTCTGCCCCCTAGGCCAGATGGAGTTGGCAGGAAAGGGAGCGGCTCACCCAGCACTCATTAGAGTAGCAGCAGCAGCAGTGTCTGGGAAGCCTCCCTCAGGCCCTTTAAGCTGTGGTGGTGAGTGAAGGCTCTGCCCCCTAGGACAGATGGAGTTGGCAGGAAAGGGAGCGGCCCACCCAGCACTCACTAGAGCCGCAGAAGTTTCCCGGAAGCCCCCCTCAGGCCTCTTAAGCTGAAGCGGTGAGTGCAGGCTCCGCCCCCTAGGCCAGATGGAGTTGGCAGGAAAGGGAGCCGCCCACCCAGCACTCACTAGAGCAGCAGCAACAGCAGTGTCCCGGAAGCCTGCCTCAGGCCTCTTAAGCTGTGGCGGTGAGTGCAGGCTCCGCCCCCTAGGCCAGATGGAGTCGGCAGGAAAGGGAGCGGCCCACCCAGCACTCACTAGAGCAACAGTAGCAGCAGTGTCCCGGAGGCCTTGATGGAGGCCCTCAAGCTGTGGCGGTGAGTGCAGGCTCCGCCCCCCAGGCCAGATGGAGTTGGCAGGAAAGGGAGCGGCCCACCCAGCACTCACTATAGGAGCAGCAGCAAGAGCAGCAGCTGTGTCCCGTAAGCCTCCCTCAGGCCTCTTACGCTGTGGCGGTGAGTGCAAGCTCCGCTCCCTAAGCCACATGCAATTGGCAGGAAAGGGAGCGGCCCACCCAGCACTCACTATAGGAGCAGCAGCAAGAGCAGCAGCTGTGTCCCGTAAGCCTGCCTCAGGCCTCTTAAGCTGTGGCGGTGAGTGCAGGCTCCACCCCCTAGGCCCGATGGAGTTCGCAGGAAAGGGAGCGGCCCACCCAGCACTCACTAGAGCAGCAGCAGCAGTTTCCCGGAAGCCTCCCTCAGGCCACTTTAGCTGTTTTCGGTGAGTGCAGGCTCCGCCCCTTAGGCCAGATGGAGTTGGCAGGAAAGCGAGCGGCCCACCCAGCACTCACTAGTGCAGCAGCAGCAGTGTCCCGGAAGCCTCCCTCAGGCCTCTTAAGCTGTGGCGGTTAGTGCAGGCTCCGCCCCTTAGTCCAGATGGAGTTGGCAGGAAAGGGAGCGGCCCACCCAGCACTCACTAGAGCAGTAACAGCAGCAATGTCCTCGAAGCCTCCCTCAGGCCTCTTAAGCTGTGGCAGTGAGTGCATGCTCCGCCCCTAGGCAAGATGGAGTTGGCAGGAAAGGGAGCAGCCCCCCAGCACTCACTAGAGCAGCAGCAGTGTCCCGGAAGCCTCCCTCAGGCCTCTTAAGCTGTGGCGGTGAGTGCAGGCTCCACCCCCTAGAGCAGATGGAGTTGGCAGGAAAGGGAGCGGCCCACCCAGCACTTACTAGAGCAGCAGCAGTGTCCCGGAGGCCTCCCTCAGGCCTCTTAAGCTGTGGCGGTGAGTGCAGGCTCTGCCCCCTTGGCCAGATGGAGTTGGCAGGAAAGGGAGCGGGCCACCCAGCACTCACTAGAGCAGCAGCAGCAGTGTCCCGGAAGCCTCCATCAGGCCCCTTAAGTTGTGGCGGTGAGTGCAGGCTCCGCCCCCTAGCCCAGATGGAATTCGCAGGAAACGGAGCGGCCCACCCAGCACTCACTAGAGCAGCAGCAGCAGCAGTGTCTGGGAAGCCTCCCTCAGGCCTTTTAAGCTGTGGTGGTGAGTGAAGGCTCTGCCCCCTAGGACAGATGGAGTTGGCAGGAAAGGGAGCGGCCCACCCAGCACTCTCTAGAGCAGCAGCAGCAGTGTCCCAGAAGCCTCCCTCAGGCCTCTTAAGCTGTGGAGGTTGAACGCAGGCTCCGCCCCCTAGGCCAGATGGAGTTGGCAGGAAAGGGAGCGGCCCACCCAGCACTCACTAGAGCCGCAGCAGTGTCCCGGAAGCCCCCCTCAGGCCTCTTAAGCTGAAGCGGTGAGTGCAGGCTCCGCCCCCTGGGCCAGATGGAGTTGGCAGGAAAGGGAGCCGCCCACCCAGCACTCACTAGAGCAGCAGCAACAGCAGTGTCCCGGAAGCCTGCCTCAGGCCTCTTAAGCTGTGGCGGTGAGTGCAGGCTCCGCCCCCTAGGCCAGATGGAGTCGGCAGGAAAGGGAGTGGCCCACCCAGCACTCACTAGAGCAACAGTAGCAGCAGTGTCCCGGAGGCCTTGATGGAGGCCCTCAAGCTGTGGCGGTGAGTGCAGGCTCCGCCCCCCAGGCCAGATGGAGTTGGCAGGAAAGGGAGCGGCCCACCCAGCACTCACTATAGGAGCAGCAGCAAGAGCAGCAGCTGTGTCCCGTAAGCCTCCCTCAGGCCTCTTACGCTGTGGCGGTGAGTGCAAGCTCCGCTCCCTAAGCCACATGCAATTGGCAGGAAAGGGAGCGGCCCACCCAGCACTCACTATAGGAGCAGCAACAAGAGCAGCAGCTGTGTCCCGTAAGCCTGCCTCAGGCCTCTTAAGCTGTGGCGGTGAGTGCAGGCACCACCCCCTAGGCCAGATGGAGTTCGCAGGAAAGGGAGCGGCCCACCCAGCACTCACTAGAGCAGTAGCAGCAGCAATGTCCCAGAAGCCTCCCTCAGGCCTCTTAAGCTGTGGCAGTGAGTGCATGCTCCGCCCCTAGGCAAGATGGAGTTGGCAGGAAAGGGAGCAGCCCCCCAGCACTCACTAGAGCAGCAGCAGTGTCCCGGAAGCCTCCCTCAGGCCTCTTAAGCTGTGGCAGTGAGTGCATGTTCCGCCCCTAGGCAAGATGGAGTTTGCAGGAAAGGGAGCAGCCCCCCAGCACTCACTAGAGCAGCAGCAGTGTCCCGGAAGCCTCCCTCAGGCCTCTTAAGCTGTGGCGGTGAGTGCAGGCTCTGCCCCCTAGGCCAGATGCATTTGGCAGGAAAGGAAGCGGCCCACCCAGCACTCGCTAGAGCAGCAGCAGGAGCAGCAGCAACAGTGTCCCGGAAGCCTCCCTCAGGCCTCTTAAGCTTTGGCGGTGAGTGCAGGCTCCGCCCCTTAGGCCAGATGGCGTTGGCAGGAAAGGGAGCGGCCCACCCAGCACTTACTAGAGCAGCAGCAGCTGTGTCCCGGAAGCCTCCCTCAGGGCTCTTAAGCTGTGGCGGTGAGTGCAGGCTCCGCCCCTTAGGCCAGATGGAGTTGGCAGGAAAGGCAGCGGCCCACCCAGCACTCACTAGAGCAGCAGCAGCAGCAGTGTTCCGGAAGCCTCCCTCAGGGCTCTTAAGCGGTGGCGGTGAGTGCAGGCTCTGCCCCTTAGGCCAGATGGAGTTGGCAGGAAAGGGAGCGGCCCACCCAGCACTTACTAGAGCAGCAGCAGCTGTGTCCCGGAAGCCTCCCTCAGGGCTCTTAAGCTGTGGCGGTGAGTGCAGGCTCCGCCCCTTAGGCCAGATGGAGTTGGCAGGAAAGGCAGCGGCCCACCCAGCACTCACTAGAGCAGCAGCAGCAGCAGCAGTGTCCCAGAAGCCTCCCTCACGCCTCTAAAGCTGTGGCGGTGATTGCAGGCTCCGCCCCTTAGGCCAGATGGAGTTGGCAGGAAAGGCAGCGGCCCACCCAGCACTCACTAGAGCAGCAGCAGCAGCAGCAGTGTCCCAGAAGCCTCCCTCACGCCTCTAAAGCTGTGGCGGTGAGTGCAGACTCCGGCCCCTGGGCCAGATTGAGTTGGCAGGAGGGGAGCGGCCCACCCAGCACTCACTAGAGCAGCAGCAGCAATGTCCAGGAAGCATCCCTCAGGCCTTTTAAGCTGTGGCGGTGAGTACAGCCTCCGCCCCCCAGATCAAATGGAGTTGGCAGGAAAGGGAGCCGCCCACCCAGCACTCACTAGAGCAGCAGCAGCAGCAGTGTCCCAGAAGCCTCCCTCAGGCCTCTTAAGCTGTGGCGGTGAGTGCAGGCTCCACCCCCTAGGCCAGACTGAGTTGGCAGGAAAGGGAGTGGCCCACCCAGCACTCACTAGAGCGGCAGCAGCAGTGTGCTGGAAGCCTCCCTCAGGCCTCTTAAGTTGTGGCGGTGAGTGCAGGCTCCGCCCCCTAGGCCAGATGAAGTTGGCAGGAAAGGTAGCGGCCCACCCAGCACTCACTAGAGCAGCAGCAGCAGTGTGCTGGAAGCCTCCCTCAGGCCTCTTAAGCTGTGGTGGTGAGTGCAGGCTCCACCCCATAGGCCAGATGGAGTTGGCAGGAAAGGGAGCGGCCCACCCAGCACTCACAAGAGCAGCAGCAGCAGTGTCCCGGAAGCCTCCCTCAGGCCTCTTAAGCTGTGGCGGTGAGTGCAGGCTCCGCCCCTTCGGCCAGATGGAGTTGGCAGGAAAGGGAGCGGCCCACCCAGCACTCACTAGAGCAGTAGCAGCAGCAATGTCCTGGAAGGCTCCCTCAGGCCTCTTAAGCTGTGGCAGTGAGTGCATGCTCCGCCCCTAGGCAAGATGGAGTTGGCAGGAAAGGGAGCAGCCCCCCAGCACTCACTAGAGCAGCAGCAGTGTCCCGGAAGCCTCCCTCAGGCCTCTTAAGCTGTGGCGGTGAGTGCAGGCTCCACCCCCTAGGCCAGATGCAGTTGTCAGGAAAGGGAACGGCCCACCCAGCACTCACTAGAGCAGCAGCAGTGTCCCGGAAGCCTCCCTCAGGCCTCTTAAGTTGTGGCGGTGAGTGCAGGCTCCGCCCCCTAGGCCAGATGGAGTTGGCAGGAAAGGGAGCGGCCCACCCAAAACTCACTAGAGCAGCAGCAGCAGTGTCCCGGAAGCCTCCCTCAGGCCTCTTAAGTTGTGGCGGTGAGTGCAGGTTCCGCCCCCTAGGCCAGATGGAGTTGGCCCGAAAGGGAGCGGCCCACTCAGCACTCAGTAGAGCAGCCGCAGCAGCAGTGTCCCGTAACCCTCCCTCAGGCCTCTTAAGCTGTGGCAGTGAGTGCAGGCTCTGCCCCCTGGGCCTGATGGAGTTGGCAGGAAAGGGAGCCGCCCACCCAGCACTCACTAGAGCAGCATCAGCAAGAGCAGCAGCAGCAGTGTCCCGGATGCCTCCCTCAGGCTTCTTAAGCTGTGGCGGTGAGTGCAGGCTTCGCCCCCTAGGCCCGATGTAGTTGGCAGGAAAGGGAGCGGCCCACCCAGCACTTACTAGAGCAGCAGCAGTGTCCCGGAGGCCTCCCTCAGGCCTCTTAAGCTGTGGCGGTGAGTGCAGGCTCTGCCCCCTAGGCCAGATGGAGTTGGCAGGAAAGGGAGCGGGCCACCCAGCACTCACTAGTGCAGCAACAGCAGCAGCAGCAGTGTCCCGGAAGCCTCCATCAGGCCTCTTAAGTTGTGGCGGTGAGTGCAGGCTCCGCCCCCTAGCCCAAATGGAGTTCGCAGGAAACGGAGCGGCCCACCCAGCACTCACTAGAGCAGCAGCAGTTTACCGGAGGCCTCCCTCAGGCCTCTTAAGCTGTGGCGGTGAGTACAGGCTCTGCCCCCTAGGCCAGATGGAGTTGGCAGGAAAGGGAGCGGCTCACCCAGCACTCATTAGAGTAGCAGCAGCAGCAGTGTCTGGGAAGCCTCCCTCAGGCCCTTTAAGCTGTGGTGGTGAGTGAAGGCTCTGCCCCCTAGGACAGATGGAGTTGCCAGGAAAGGGAGCGGCCCACCCAGCACTCACTAGAGCCGCAGCAGTGTCCCGGAAGCCCCCCTCAGGCCTCTTAAGCTGTAGCGGTGAGTGCAGGCTCCACCCCCTAGGCCAGATGGAGTTGGCAGGAAAGGGAGCCGCCCACCCAGCACTCACTAGAGCAGCAGCAACAGCAGTGTCCCGGAAGCCTGCCTCAGGCCTCTTAAGCTGTGGCGGTGAGTGCAGGCTCCGCCCCCTAGGCCAGATGGAGTCGGCAGGAAAGGGAGCGGCCCACCCAGCACTCACTAGAGCAACAGTAGCAGCAGTGTCCCGGAGGCCTTGATGGAGGCCCTCAAGCTGTGGCGGTGAGTGCAGGCTCCGCCCCCCAGGCCAGATGGAGTTGGCAGGAAAGGGAGCGGCCCACCCAGCACTCACTATAGGAGCAGCAGCAAGAGCAGCAGCTGTGTCCCGTAAGCCTCCCTCAGGCCTCTTACGCTGTGGCGGTGAGTGCAAGCTCCGCTCCCTAAGCCACATGCAATTGGCAGGAAAGGGAGCGGCCCACCCAGCACTCACTATAGGAGCAGCAGCAAGAGCAGCAGCTGTGTCCCGTAAGCCTGCCTCAGGCCTCTTAAGCTGTGGCGGTGAGTGCAGGCTCCACCCCCTAGGCCCGATGGAGTTCGCAGGAAAGGGAGCGGCCCACCCAGCACTCACTAGAGCAGCAGCAGCAGTTTCCCGGAAGCCTCCCTCAGGCCACTTTAGCTGTTTTCGGTGAGTGCAGGCTCCGCCCCTTAGGCCAGATGGAGTTGGCAGGAAAGGGAGCGGCCCACCCAGCACTCACTAGAGCAGTAACAGCAGCAATGTCCTCGAAGCCTCCCTCAGGCCTCTTAAGCTGTGGCAGTGAGTGCATGCTCCGCCCCTAGGCAAAATGGAGTTGGCAGGAAAGGGAGCAGCCCACCAGCACTCACTAGAGCAGCAGCAGTGTCCCGGAAGCCTCCCTCAGGCCTCTTAAGCTGTGGCGGTGAGTGCAGGCTCCACCCCTAGAGCAGATGGAGTTGGCAGGAAAGGGAGCGGCCCACCCAGCACTTACTAGAGCAGCAGCAGTGTCCCGGAGGCCTCCCTCAGGCCTCTTAAGCTGTGGCGGTGAGTGCAGGCTCTGCCCCCTTGGCCAGATGGAGTTGGCAGGAAAGGGAGCGGGCCACCCAGCACTCACTAGAGCAGCAGCAGCAGCAGTGTCCCGGAAGCCTCCATCAGGCCCCTTAAGTTGTGGCGGTGAGTGCAGGCTCCGCCCCCTAGCCCAGATGGAGTTGGCAGGAAACGGAGCGGCCCACCCAACACTCACTAGAGCAGCAGCAGTTTACCGGAGGCCTCCCTCAGGCCTCTTAAGCTGTGGCTTGGGTGCAGGCTCCACACCCTAGGCCAGATGGAGTTGGCAGGAAAGGGAGTGGCCCACCTAGCACTCACTAGTGCAGCAGCAGCAGCAGCAGCAGTGTCCCGGAAGCCTCCATCAGGCCTCTTAAGTTGTGGCGGTGAGTGCAGGCTCCGCCCCCTAGCCCAGATGGAGTTCGCAGGAAACGGAGCGGCCCACCCAGCACTCACTAGAGCAGCAGCAGTTTCCCGGAGGCCTCCCTCAGGCCTCTTAAGCTGTGGCGGTGAGTACAGGCTCTGCCCCCTAGGCCAGATGGAGTTGGCAGGAAAGGGAGCGGCTCACCCAGCACTCATTAGAGTAGCAGCAGCAGCAGTGTCTGGGAAGCCTCCCTCAGGCCTTTTAAGCTGTGGTGGTGAGTGAAGGCTCTGCCCCCTAGGACAGATGGAGTTGGCAGGAAAGGGAGCGGCCCACCCAGCACTCTCTAGAGCAGCAGCAGCAGTGTCCCAGAAGCCTCCCTCAGGCCTCTTAAGCTGTGGAGGTGAACGCAGGCTCCGCCCCCTAGGCCAGATGGAGTTGGCAGGAAAGGGAGCGGCCCACCCAGCACTCACTAGAGCCGCAGCAGTGTCCCGGAAGCCCCCCTCAGGCCTCTTAAGCTGAAGCGGTGAGTGCAGGCTCCGCCCCCTGGGCCAGATGGAGTTGGCAGGAAAGGGAGCCGCCCACCCAGCACTCACTAGAGCAGCAGCAACAGCAGTGTCCCGGAAGCCTGCCTCAGGCCTCTTAAGCTGTGGCGGTGAGTGCAGGCTCCGCCCCCTAGGCCAGATGGAGTCGGCAGGAAAGGGAGTGGCCCACCCAGCACTCACTAGAGCAACAGTAGCAGCAGTGTCCCGGAGGCCTTGATGGAGGCCCTCAAGCTGTGGCGGTGAGTGCAGGCTCCGCCCCCCAGGCCAGATGGAGTTGGCAGGAAAGGGAGCGGCCCACCCAGCACTCACTATAGCAGCAGCAGCAAGAGCAGCAGCTGTGTCCCGTAAGCCTCCCTCAGGCCTATTACGCTGTGGCGGTGAGTGCAAGCTCCGCTCCCTAAGCCACATGCAATTGGCAGGAAAGGGAGCGGCCCACCCAGCACTCACTATAGGAGCAGCAACAAGAGCAGCAGCTGTGTCCCGTAAGCCTGCCTCAGGCCTCTTAAGCTGTGGCGGTGAGTGCAGGCTCCACCCCCTAGGCCAGATGGAGTTCGCAGGAAAGGGAGCGGCCCACCCAGCACTCACTAGAGCAGCAGCAGCAGTTTCCCGGAAGCCTCCCTCAGGCCTCTTAAGCTGTGGCGGTGAGTGCAGGCTCCGCCCCTTAGGCCAGATGGAGTTGGTTGGAAAGGGAGCGGCCCACCCAGCACTCACTAGAGCAGTAGCAGCAGCAATGTCCTCGAAGCCTCCCTCAGGCCTCTTAAGCTGTGGCAGTGAGTGCATGCTCCGCCCCTAGGCAAGATGGAGTTGGCAGGAAAGGGAGCAGCCCCCCAGCACTCACTAGAGCAGCAGCAGTGTCCCGGAAGCCTCCCTCAGGCCTCTTAAGCTGTGGCGGTGAGTGCAGGCTCTGCCCCCTAGGCCAGATGCATTTGGCAGGAAAGGAAGCGGCCCACCCAGCACTCGCTAGAGCAGCAGCAGGAGCAGCAGCAACAGTGTCCCGGAAGCCTCCCTCAGGCCTCTTAAGCTTTGGCGGTGAGTGCAGGCTCCGCCCCTTAGGCCAGATGGAGTTGGCAGGAAAGGGAGCGGCCCACCCAGCACTTACTAGAGCAGCAGCAGCTGTGTCCCGGAAGCCTCCCTCAGGGCTCTTAAGCTGTGGCGGTGAGTGCAGGCTCCGCCCCTTAGGCCAGATGGAGTTGGCAGGAAAGGCAGCGGCCCACCCAGCACTCACTAGAGCAGCAGCAGCAGCAGTGTCCCGGAAGCCTCCCTCAGGCCTCTTAAGCGGTGGCGGTTAGTGCAGGCTCTGCCCCCTAGGCCAGATGCATTTGGCAGGAAAGGAAGCGGCCCACCCAGCACTCGCTAGAGCAGCAGCAGGAGCAGCAGCAACAGTGTCCCGGAAGCCTCCCTCAGGCCTCTTAAGCTTTGGCGGTGAGTGCAGGCTCCGCCCCTTAGGCCAGATGGAGTTGGCAGGAAAGGGAGCGGCCCACCCAGCACTTACTAGAGCAGCAGCAGCTGTGTCCCGGAAGCCTCCCTCAGGGCTCTTAAGCTGTGGCGGTGAGTGCAGGCTCCGCCCCTTAGGCCAGATGGAGTTGGCAGGAAAGGCAGCGGCCCACCCAGCACTCACTAGAGCAGCAGCAGCAGCAGCAGTGTCCCAGAAGCCTCCCTCACGCCTCTAAAGCTGTGGCGGTGATTGCAGGCTCCGCCCCTTAGGCCAGATGGAGTTGGCAGGAAAGGCAGCGGCCCACCCAGCACTCACTAGAGCAGCAGCAGCAGCAGCAGCAGTGTCCCAGAAGCCTCCCTCACGCCTCTAAAGCTGTGGCGGTGAGTGCAGACTCCGGCCCCTGGGCCAGATTGAGTTGGCAGGAGGGGAGCGGCCCACCCAGCACTCACTAGAGCAGCAGCAGCAATGTCCAGGAAGCATCCCTCAGGCCTTTTAAGCTGTGGCGGTGAGTACAGCCTCCGCCCCCCAGATCAAATGGAGTTGGCAGGAAAGGGAGCCGCCCACCCAGCACTCACTAGAGCAGCAGCAGCAGCAGTGTCCCGGAAGCCTCCCTCAGGCCTCTTAAGCTGTGGCGGTGAGTGCAGGCTCCACCCCCTAGGCCAGACTGAGTTGGCAGGAAAGGGAGCGGCCCACCCAGCACTCACTAGAGCGGCAGCAGCAGTGTGCTGGAAGCCTCCCTCAGGCCTCTTAAGTTGTGGCGGTGAGTGCAGGCTCCGCCCCCTAGGCCAGATGGAGTTGGCAGGAAAGGTAGCGGCCCACCCAGCACTCACTAGAGCAGCAGCAGCAGTGTGCTGGAAGCCTCCCTCAGGCCTCTTAAGCTGTGGTGGTGAGTGCAGGCTCCACCCCATAGGCCAGATGGAGTTGGCAGGAAAGGGAGCGGCCCACCCAGCACTCACTAGAGCAGCAGCAGCAGTGTCCCGGAAGCCTCCCTCAGGCCTCTTAAGCTGTGGCGGTGAGTGCAGGCTCCGCCCCTTAGGCCAGATGGAGTTGGCAGGAAAGGGAGCGGCCCACCCAGCACTCACTAGAGCAGTAGCAGCAGCAATGTCCTGGAAGGCTCCCTCAGGCCTCTTAAGCTGTGGCAGTGAGTGCATGCTCCGCCCCTAGGCAAGATGGAGTTGGCAGGAAAGGGAGCAGCCCCCCAGCACTCACTAGAGCAGCAGCAGTGTCCCGGAAGCCTCCCTCAGGCCTCTTAAGCTGTGGCGGTGAGTGCAGGCTCCACCCCCTAGGCCAGATGCAGTTGTCAGGAAAGGGAACGGCCCACCCAGCACTCACTAGAGCAGCAGCAGTGTCCCGGAAGCCTCCCTCAGGCCTCTTAAGTTGTGGCGGTGAGTGCAGGCTCCGCCCCCTAGGCCAGATGGAGTTGGCAGGAAAGGGAGCGGCCCACCCAACACTCACTAGAGCAGCAGCAGCAGTGTCCCGGAAGCCTCCCTCAGGCCTCTTAAGTTCTGGCGGTGAGTGCAGGCTCCGCCCCCTAGGCCAGATGGAGTTGGCCCGAAAGGGAGCGGCCCACCCAGCACTCATTAGAGCAGCAGCAGCAGCAGTGTCCCGGAAGCCTCCCTCAGGCCTCTTAAGCTGTAGCGGTGAGTGCAGGCTCCGCCCCCTAGGCCAGATGCATTTGGCAGGAAAGGAAGCGGCCCACCCAGCACTCGCTAGAGCAGCAGCAGGAGCAGCAGCAACAGTGTCCCGGAAGCCTCCCTCAGGCCTCTTAAGCTGTGGCGGTGAGTGCAGGCTCTGCCCCCTAGGTTAGATGGAGTTGGCAGGAAAGGGAGCGGCCCACCCAACACTCACTAGAGCAGCAGCAGCAGCAGCAGCAGCAGTGTTCTGGAAGCCTTGATGGCCGCCCTCAAGCTGTGGCGGTGAGTGCAGGCTCCGCCCCCTAGGCCAGATTGAGTTGGCAGGAAAGGCGGCGGCCCACCCAGCACTCACTAGAGCAGCAGCAGTGTCCCGGAAGCCTCCCTCCGGCCTCTTACTGCCACAGCTTAAAAGGCCTGAGGGAGGCTTCCGTGACACTGCTGCTGCTCTAGTGAGTGCTGGGTGGGCCGCTCCCTTTCCTGCCAACTGCACCTGGCCTAGGGGGCGGAGCCTGCACTCACCGCCACAACTTAAGAGGCCTGAGGGACGCTTCCGGGACACTGCTGCTGCTGCTCTTATAGTAAGTGCTGGGTGGGCCGCTCCCTTTCCTGCCAACTCCGTCTGGCCTAGGGGGCGGAGCCTGCACTCACCGCCACATCTTAAGAAGCCTGAGGGATGCTTCTGGGACACTGCTGCTGCTGCTGCTGCTGCTCTAGTGAGTGCTGGGTGGGCCGCTCCCTTTCCTGCCAAGTCCATCTTGCCTAGGGGGCGGATCCTGCATTCACTGCCACAGCTTAAGAGGCCTGAGGGAGGCTTCCGGGACACTGCTGCTGCTCTAGTGAGTGCTTTGTGGGGCACTCCCTTTCCTGCCAACTCCATCTGGCCTAGGGGGCGGAGCCTGCACTCACTGCCACAGCTTAAGAGGCGTGAGGGAGGCTTCCGGGACACTGCTGCTCCTCTAGCAAGTGCTCGGTGGGCCGCTCCCTTTCCTGCCAACTCCATCTGGCCTAGGGGGCGGAGCCTGTACTTACCGCCACAGCTTAAGAGGCCTGAGGAAGTCTTCTGGGACACTGCTGCTGCTCTAGCGAGTCCTGGGTGGGCCACTCCCTTTCCTGCCAACTCCATCTGGCCTAGGGGGCGGAGCCTGCACTCACCGCCACAGCTTAAGAGGCCTGAGGGAGGTACTTCCGGGGTGGCGCCTACAGTGATGGCGAACTCCCTCTGAACTGGAGGGACAAGCTCCGCACGAAACGGGTCCTTTCTGCTGCGGCGTAGCGGGGACCCTTCTGAAAATCACAGGCGGATGAAGCCTGTGACCGTGGGACTCGGCGGGCACCTTTAGCGCCCCCCCAACCCACTAAGGAACCCAGAAACGGGCTCCGAAGTGAAGAGGGGGAAGTGGCGCGGTGCTGTGAGTCAATTGCTTTTTCTGCGGAGCGAAGCCGCACAGCCGTTGCCGGAGAGCGCTGCCTTTTTCCTGGGTCAATTTGGCATTGAAAATAACTAACCGTGAGTACTGGAACGCTAAATACCTGGATTTTAAATAAGAATTGGCGAAATAAAATGAACTTGGACTCTAAAATTTACTCTAATTTGGTACTGAAATGGAAAGGGCTAATCAGGAAGTCACCGTTCCGTTTTCTTGTAGTTATAACAAAGCAAAGAGAACGTAAACTAGAGCCTTAAAAATCACTTTTAAAGGATCGTCTTTCATCATTCAAAATTGCGAAACCCCCCTTTGGAAGCAGGAGAAGAAGGGGGACTTTTATTGAGTTGTTTAAACCTGCGGAAATAAAGTTAAAGTAAAGTAATTTTCCACTGTCCTGACCCTGGAGCGGGGTGTCAGATTTGACGATTGAAGCTCATTGACCAGAAATAAATGCTTTGACAGATAGTTAAAAAGAGGGAAATACTGTGATTCCATTGTTTCCTTTCGTCTTTTAAAGGAACAATTATGGACAAAATATCTTAAAGAAGAAACTCTGTTGCTATTGTTTTCAAGGAAAAGAACAATCAGAAGTTTTTCCCCCTAGAGGGGAACTATGAAATTGTAACTAAATCCTGGGTACTTTCGGCTGTTACTGATTACAACTGTGGGAAAGAATTTTGTGACCTTGCAGGACAATGCCTTCAGAAGCACTGTTGGGTGCTTTCTGTAAAATAAACGCCCTATTGGATCAGTTAAGTCAGAAGATGGTCTTTATGACTAATGCTGCCAGAACCTTTGATCAGGTAGTGGAAAAGTATATGGAGCCCATTCAGGAACTAAAACAGGAGCGTGCCTTGACAGAACAACAGAAAGAAGAGGATTTTGCTGAATCTGGGACGCCAGGGATGGAGGGACTTTTGGCCCAGCAGGAAAATGAGCCTTTGGATCTGATAAATGAACTTGGAAAAAACCAGGCTTGGAAAGATAAAGTTTGGATTGAACTGGAAATGGGGGGTTGGATTGACCCCCCTTTGCAGGGATGCTTGGACTTTCCGAGTCTGGTAATGGGCCGTCAGAGGTTTGGAGCTGTTGGGACTTTTAATTTTGGAGGGAATTTGAAATATGTTCTTAAACATCACATGGAGCTTAGTCTGGACTGTGAGAAAAGGGCTGATTTGCTGAAAAGGGTCAAAAACACTATTAAGCTGGAGTTCCCGCGAGTGAAAGGGAAATATGAAGAAGAGCTGCGAAAGGGACATGGAAGAGATTTGAAGGCCTGGGATATAAGAGCACCAGGTTAATGTGACAGACTAATGGGACAAAAAAAGACTGACAATCCCGGGACCGGGGGGAGGGGACGCTGGAAGAAGATTGGATTGCTTTTTTTTATTGTACTTCCGGGGCGGCGCGATCGGAAAATGGCTGACTCCCTCTAAAACGGAGGGAATTTGCTCCACGGAAAATCGGGTTTTTACCGCTACGGCGCAGCGGGAACCCTTAAAACCCACAGGCGGGTGAAGCCTGTGGCCGTGGGACTCGGCAGGCACCTCTTTGTGCGCCCCGAATCCGCTAAGGAGCTCAGTTTTGGGCTCCGGAGCAGAGCGGGGAAGTGGCGCTGTGCTGTGAGTCGTCTGCTTCTTCCGTGGAGTGAAGCCGCAAAGCCGTTGCCGGAGAGCGCTGCCTTCTTCCTTCAAATTTGGCACCAAGATCAACGACCCGTGAGTAGGTTATTTGGCAAGTAAAGGAACTGTCTTTAAAGATTTGGCACTGAACGCAGAGAGGTATAAAAAGGAAGTCTGCCTCCCGTTTTTTTGTAAAGAAGTTAAGCAATGAGTTCGTAAGCGGAAATTTTAAAGGACGTCTTGAAGGAGTATAATCCGAACATCTAACAGTGCTAGCCCCTCTTCTGAGGCAGGGGAGGAGGGGGGAAGGACTTGAATCAGTATTTCCCTGCTAAAAGAGAGAACCAGAGCAACTAAATTCACTGCTCAAATCCCTGAGACTAATGTTTGTGATCAGCTAAAAGCCGTACCAGGAAGTGTGCTGTCACTGAAAGTATCTTTCCTTTGCAACAGTTAACTCTGCGTTTGAGGACACGATCAAGATACAATATTACTGACTGGTCTCTCCTGGTCTTAAAGTATCAAGCAATAAATAATCTGGGACTGTCGTCTTTTGGAGATTGGGGGACGGAAGGTAAAATAAGTTACTTGAAAAAATAGGGGGGGGGGGACCACCATTGACTATTACTGATACTATGTCCCCCTAGAGGAACTGCGAAATTGCTGCAACTGTGGCTGGATTAAGGGAATTTTCCACTGCAAAACAATCCTTGTTCTCTTTGCCTCTGAGCGTGTGACTGACCTTGACAGGTTCTGACTTTTTTGGAGTACGTGACCGAATTTGGTTCTAATCTGGATGGTTATGGCTGATGGGAAAGACAAACTAGAGCCTCAAAAAGCAACCAGATCTGGGAAAGTACTACGCACAGACGTTGGGCTTCAAAGGAGAGCTTCGATATCTAGCCCTTCTGACTTGCCAATTACAACCTCACTGGCACAACCTAAGTCTAAAGGTATGGCTGCTGATGAAGTGGCTCAGGCTCTCAGCAAAATAAATGAGACTTTGGACAAAATAAGTAAACAACTAGCTGAGACATCGAATAAAATAGATCAAAACACTACAAGTATTAACCAAAATACTACAAGTATTAATACTTTGGTTCAGAAAGTGAACGTTAACACCGAGACCATTCAGAGATTAGTACAGGAATCAAGTTCAATACGAAAGACAGCGGACGAGGCGAAAGAAATTGCGAAATATACAGCCACTGTTGTAGAGGAGAAGATCCCACCAATACATAAAGAACTACAAGAACATAAATCAACCCTCTCTTTGATTGAGTTGAGGGAGAAACAGGCAAATTTAAGGATCAGGGCAGTCCCTGAACTGGAGAAAAATAACTTGATTGACTTTCTTACAAAGGAATTTACAGACTTTTGGAACCCAGATCTGGAGAAGGAGAGTTTCAAGATAGTGAGAGCTTTTAGACTTGGAAAAGGAGGGAGAAAAGACAGAGTGAGAGACTGTCTGATCACCCTTCGAACAAAAGAGGAGAGAGACAGAATCTTGAGCCTACACTTCCAAAGGACCTTGGTAATACATCAATCAAGAGTGGAGATATTTAAAGATATTCCGAAACATCTTTTGGACCTTAGATCCAACTACAAGGACTTGGTTGCACAATTGAGAGGCAACGGAATCTTTTTTAGGTGGGAATTTCCTGAAGGTTTGTCTTTTAGCTATAAAGGCAAAAAGATAAAGATAAGATCATAGGACGACAAAATTAAATTTTGGAGAGACCACGGAGAAGACCTGCAGAAGAAAGCCAAAGGAGAGTTAAGAACTCTTGTAAGTGAAACTCTAGACATTCCAGATCTCTCTCCTGAACTGAGAGAGCGCTTAAAGAAGGTGATACCACCGACAGAACAGGAACAAGCACTGGGTGCTGTTGGAGGAGAAGCATAGTACCTACATCATGGCTCTGCAACTTTTAACTTGGAACTGCCATGGTTTGAACTCCCCTCAGAAAAGGAGATCTGTGTTTCATCTATTAAAAAAGGAGCAATTGGACCTGATTTGCTTACAAGAAACTCATATAACAAGATTACACAGGAAATTATTGGTGAACAAAAGACTTGGTCAGGAGTTTATTTCATCGGACAAGGTAAAAAAAAGAGGAGTTGTGATTTATGTAAAAGAAAGATTGCAACCAAAGTTTTTATTTAAAGATGACCAAGGAAGATTTGTGGCAGTTGAAATTCAAATACAGGGAGAAAATTTTTTGATAGTAGGTGTTTATGCACCAAACGAGGGGAAATCTGATTTCTTTAAAAAGTTGCATGAGATCCTGATGGACTATTTGGATTACAATGTAGTTTTGATGGGAGATATGAATGGCGTGGTATCTACTTATATGGACAAGGCACAAAAACACGTAGTCACCAAGGATGGTAGACTACCGAAGACCTTTTTTGAGATGACAGACAACTTGGATCTAGTGGACATTTGAAGAATAAAACAACAATAACAAATCTGTTTATTGTGAGGACCATGCCTGTACACAAACATCAACACAACAATAGTTAAAAATATTAAAATTCATTACATACTATGCCAACAAGACCTTCATCCCACAAAATAGAAAGAGAGGGAAAACAAGCAACGAGTTAAACAGACGATGAAGGGGTCTTTACATTGTCATCCATAAATCTTTCCCTGGCTTTCATGGCCTTCATCACAAAAACCGCTACCACATGGGTAATACGTGGGTTTGCATCAAGTAACAAAAATTTTACTCTATCTTCAGGATTGGTTATAGAGTCGGGTATAATTTGCAGCAATGCGTCTCTAAAGCCCGAATAGATGGGGCAATAGAGGAGGTAATGTGTAAGATCCTCTTTAATTTTCATAAGGCAAGGGCATAAACGATGTTCTACTGGGGTTTTTGTGAATCTACCGGTCAGATATGCAGTTGGCAATGTTTGAAACCGTGCCATAGTGAAAGCTCTCCGAAGGGTGGGATCAGTGATCTCCGCCAAGTAGTTGGCACAGATTTTAACTGCTTTTACTCGGGGAAACAAGTAGGAAAACCCAGAGTTCTTTATCTTTGTGGAGTCCAAGAAGGCGTCTTTTTCAAAGATCCATTCCCGAACTTTATCTGGGCTCCACAATTTGAGGGTATTAAACTCAGGTAGATTGTATCTGGATAGGATATCTAGTAGGTTTTTACGCCAAGTAGTATTATTTTGTAATGATACAAAGGCTTGTTTAGCCAATAAGGTGTTCGGGGCATCTATGAGGTTGGTGAAAAAACGCAGGAATCTTAAGTGGGCCCTGGCAGACACAGAAGGTAATCCTACTTCCACTCTTAGGAGAGCTGCCGGAGTACTCTGAGGCAGGCCTAGAATTCTTCTGAGATAAAAAATTTGGAAGATTTCAAGCCGTTCTAACAGCTTCTGATTCTATCCCCAGAGTTCTACTCCATATAACATCTGGGGAATCACTTTTCCAACAAAAGCTTTTAGTGCCGGGATCACCAGTTGCCCTCCCCTCAAATAAAAAAAACTGAGCAGAGCACCGATTGTCCTACGTGTTAGAAGGGCTACAGTCTTGAAGTGGGCAAGCCAGCTAGATGTAGCTTGGAAAGTGATACCAAGATATTTTTAAAAAAGACACTGTTCAATTTTGTGTTCATCTAAAGACCATCTAAATGTGTGGCGAGCTCTAGTAAATACCACAATTTTTGTTTTGTCATAATTTATCTTTAGAGAGTTTTGGGAACAATAAGCTGCGAGCCCCTCCAGCATGCTGTGTAGGCCCCTTCGAGTGAGTGCCATGACAGCCATGTCATCCGCATATAGCAATATATTCAGGTGTTTGCCTTCCAGGGCAGGAGCTGATGATTTATACTTTGCCATATGTTGAACAATGTCGTTTATATAGAAATTAAAGAGGAACGGCGCTAACAAACAGCCCTGTTTAACCCCTTTCTCCAGTGGCAGTGGATCAGTATAGTTGCCTGACATCCCAGTTCTAATTTTAACTGTGGTGTCTGAATGTAACTCTCTAAGTATTTTGAGAAGTCGTCTATCAATATCTGTTTCATATAGTTTTTGCCATAATTTGAAGAATAAAGAACCCCTTGGCTAAGGAGGGAACCTTCTTCTCTGAAGCCAAAATGACATGGACTAGAATTGACCAAATATGGGTAACTAGAGAAATGGCACCGAAGACAAGGAAAGTGGAAATCTGCCCGAAAACCGGCTCTGACCATAATGCTGTTAAGATGGAGATGAAATTAATATCAACTGGCTCCTTCAGATGGAGGATGAATGACACCTTATTTAGAGATGAGGAAGTTTTAAAGAAGGCTCAAAAAACATTGAGAGATTACTTTGAATTAAATATGAATATTAATGTGGAGAAGAGAGTAATCTGGGAGAGATTACAGGGCAGAGAGTAATCTGGGAGAGATTACAGTTTGCAGGGCAGCAGTTGAAGAAGGAGCAAAAAGGGTTTTCTTGTGTGTGTGTGTGTGTGTGTGTGTGTGTGTGTGTGTGTGTTTCTTTGTGGCTGATTAGCTGTTTTCCCTGTGTAAAGGTCAGAGGGGGCAGGGTTTCTGTTGAGGCAGAGGATTAGCTGTGGGAGGAGCTTATCAGAGTTTGCAGGGCAGCAGTTGAAGAAGGAGCAAAAAGGGTTTTCTTGTGTGTGTGTGTGTTTCTTTGTGGCTGATTAGCTGTTTTCCCTGTGTAAAGGTCAGAGGGGGCAGGGTTTCTGTTGAGGCAGGGGATTAGCTGTGGGAGGAGCTTATCAGAGTTTGCAGGGCAGCAGTTGAAGAAGGAGCAAAAAGGGTTTTCTTGTGTGTGTGTGTTTCTTTGTGGCTGATTAGCTGTTTTCCCTGTGTAAAGGTCAGAGGGGGCAGGGTTCCTGTTGAGGCAGGGGATTAGCTGTGGGAGGAGCTTATCAGAGTTTGCAGGGCAGTTATACCCATCTTTTAGATTTAGGGGAGCTAGTCTCAAACGTTTGTTGGGGGAGACCTAGGTTTTTTTTGTGGGGGAAGTTATTTGTCCTGTCTTCAAGCTTTTTATGATGGAGGACCTCTGTAGCCACCCCCAACGACACGATCTCAAGATGGAAGGGGAGGGAACAGCTGCAGTCGCCTGCGATTCCTGCGCAATGTTTGCCATCTTGCCAAAGGTTGCAGGCAGCTTTACCTGCAGCAATTGCATGTTGATTGCCCTTTTAAAAGACAAAGTCCAGCAACTGGAGGAATGTGTGGCTACGCTCCAAAGAATTAGAGAGCTGGAGCTCTTCTTGGAAGCAACAGAGCACACCGTCCCCACCAAGGAGGAGACAGGGGACTCCCCTGAGAAGGAGGCTAGTTCACCAACACAGGAGCCAGATATATGGAGAAACGTGACTCAAAGAAGTAGGAGGCCCAGGGTTCACTCTGATTGTTTAGAAATACACAATCGCTTTGAGGTCCTCTCCCCTAGCATGGAAGACGAAGAGCAGACTCCATTTGAGGATCTCTCCCTCATTACAGTCGATCAGGCATATGAAGACAAGCAGCAAAGTCAGTCCTCAGGGAATGTGCAGGCGACCTTGGAATGGACAGCTCACGGAAGAACCCCGACCAAACCCAAGAGGAGGCGTGTAGTGGTGATAGGGGATTCCCTACTGAGGGGAACAGAAGCAGTGATCTGTGGGCCTGACAAGATGTCTCGGGAAGTGTGCTATCTCCCCGGGGCTAAGATCCAAGATGTAACTGAACGACTGCAAGGAATCATAAAACCCACTGACAAATACCCCTTCCTCTTGGTTCATGTGGGAACCAATGACACTGCAAGCAATAGCCTCCAGAAGATCAAAAGAGACTACGAGGCTCTCGGCAGGAAATTGAAGCAACTAAATGCACAAATTGTCATCTCATCTGTCCTCCCAGTTGAACGACGTGGCCCAGGGAGAGAGGGGAAAATAGTGGAAGTGAACAGCTGGCTTCGCAAATGGTGTAAACAGGAACGGTTTGGATTCTTAGATCACGGACTGCAGTTTCTTGAAGATGGACTTCTGGCAAGTGATGGGCTGCACCTCACAACGGTTGGGAGAAATGTTTTTGCCAAAAATCTCAGAAACCTCATCAGGAGTGCTTTAAACTGACTAATGTGGGGGAGGGAGACAGTGCTCCTGAAGGTAGGAGTCTACCAATTAATGAAGATGATCATCCAAATGTCATAGACCAAATGGAGCAAACAGCACGCGGACCTAGTGGTGGGAGGAAAAAATCCTTAAATAAGAGACACGGGGGAATGATTAATGGACTTCAATGTCTGTACACTAATGCGCAAAGCATGGGAAATAAACAAGATGAGCTTGAGCTCTTGGTACAGCAAACTAAATATGACATAATAGGCATCACTGAAACCTGGTGGGATAAGTCCCACGATTGGAATGTAATAATGGGGGGATACAATCTATTTCAGAGAAACAGACCAGACAAGAAAGGAGGAGGAGTGGCGTTATATGTCAGGGATGTGTATACCTGTGAAGAGATCCAAGATTTAGAACCTCAAAGCCAAAGTGAGAGCATTTGAGTCAAAATTAAGGGAGAGAAGAATAACAGAGACCTCATTGTGGGAGTTTACTATAGATCCCCAAGCCAAACGGAGGACATAGATGATGCCTTCCTGGAACAGATGGCCAAGCATGCAAAAGGAAGGGAGATAGTAGTAATGGGGGACTTCAATTACCCAGTTATTTGTTGGACGTCAAACTCAGCCAAGAGCATAAGGTCAAACAGATTCCTCACTGGCCTTGCAGACAACTTCATTGTCCAGAAAGTGGGAGAAGCAACAAGAGGAACAGCCATTTTAGATCTGGTCCTAACCAATGTTGATGACCTGGTTAGTGGGGTAGATGTGGAAGGATCATTAGGCGCGAGTGATCATGCTCTTCTGAAGTTTACTATACAGCGGAAAGGAGCAGCCAAGCATACTAGGACTCAATTTCTTGACTTTAAGAAAGCCGACTTCATAAAACTTAGGGAAGTGCTGGGTGAGATCCCATGGACAGCAATACTAAAAGGAAAGGGAGTTCATGATGGCTGGGAGTTTGTTAAGAGGGAGATAGTAAAAGCACAACGTCAGGCAATACCAATGAGACGGAAACATGGAAGGTGCCTAAAGAAGCCAGGGTGGCTATCTAAAGAACTTTTAACTGAATTAAGATTAAAAAAGGATGTGTACAAAAAATGGAAAAGGGGGGAAACCACCAAAGAGGAATTCAAACAAATAGCCAGCACGTGTAGACACAAAGTCAGAAAAGCTAAAGCACAGAATGAACTCAGGCTTGCTAGAGAGGTTAAAAGCAACAAAAAAGGCTTTTATGGGTATGTTCGTAGCAAAAGGAAGAACAAAGAAACAGTGGGGTCACTCAGAGGAGAAGATGGTGAAATGCAAACAGGGGACACAGAAAGGGCTGAACTCCTCAATGCCTTCTTTGCCTCAGTCTTCTCTGATAAAGAAAACAATGCCCGACCTGAAGAATTTGGAGCAAATGATTCAGCAAAGGAAACACAGCCCAGAATAACTAAGGAGATAGTACAAGAATATTTGGCTAGTTTAGATGTATTCAAGTCTCCAGGGCCAGATGAACTGCATCCAAGAGTATTAAAAGAACTGGCAGATGTGATCTCAGAACCACTGGCAGTCATCTTTGAGAATTCCTGGAGAACAGGCGAAGTCCCGGCAGACTGGAGGAGGGCAAATGTTGTCCCTATTTTCAAAAAGGGGAAAAGAGAGGACCCAAATAATTACCGCCCAGTCAGTCTGACATCAATAGCATGGAAGATTCTGGAGCAGATCATTAAGCAAACAGTCTGCGAGCACCTAGAAAGGAATGCTGTGATCACCAATAGTCAGCATGGATTTCTGAAAAATAAGTCATGTCAGACTAACCTGATCTCGTTTTTTGACAGAATTACAAGCCTGGTAGATGAAGGGAACGCAGTGGATGTAGCCTACCTTGATTTCAGCAAGGCATTTGACAAGGTGCCCCATGATATTCTTGTAAAGAAACTGGTAAAATGCGGTCTTGACTATGCTACGACTCAGTGGATTTGTAACTGGCTGACTGACCGAACCCAAAGAGTGCTCATCAATGGTTCCTCTTCATCCTGGAGAAGAGTGACTAGTGGGGTGCCACAGGGTTCTGTCTTGGGCCCGGTCTTATTCAACATCTTTATCAACGACTTGGATGATGGACTCAAGGGCATCCTGATCAAATTGGCAGATGACACCAAACTGGGAGGGGTGGCTAACACCCCAGAGGACAGGATCACACTTCAAAACGACCTTGACAGATTAGAGAACTGGGCCAAAACAAACCAGATGAATTTTAACAGGGAGAAATGTAAAGTATTGCACTTGGGCAAAAAAAATGAGAGGCACAAATACAAGATGGGTGACACCTGGCTTGAGAGCAGTACATGTGAAAAGGATCTAGGAGTCTTGGTTGACCACAAACTTGACATGAGCCAACAGTGTGACGCGGCAGCTAAAAAAGCCAATGCAATTCTGGGCTGCATCAATAGGAGTTGTTATGTACTGAGCTGAATAGGATCCAAACTGAAGCAGTCTGATTGGTCCTAGAACAATAGGATCCAAATTGCAGCAGTCTGATTAGTCCTAGAACAATAGGATTCAGAATGCAGCAGTCTGATTGGTCCTAGAACAATGCAGCAGTATGATTGGTTGGCAGGAACCACCCAATCCTGCTCCAGATAGAAGTGAATCCACAACCTGATTGGCTTACAGTAGAATTCCAGAATTAGCCAATCATGTGCAGCCCATTGTGTAAATAATGTATATAAAGCAGATACTGTGAGGGGACTTTCATTCATTCCTCCTCACCACTATGAGCTGAATAAAGAGCATGAAATCACTTTGCGACTCTGAGTATATTTCACTGGCGACGAAGGTGGGATCCCGCTGAGCTGACTGCCACACACAGCACCGCAGTACCGCCACCTGCCGCACCGCTGCCTCGCACCGTGTATCCAGGCTTCAGCTCCGGGACACAAGGAACTCAAAATGGAAACCGACAGCAGCTTCTCACCGTTCAACCCAGCATCTGGAGACTGGGAAGCGTACGCCTCCCGTTTCACCTTCCTCCTAGAAGCCAAAGGGGTCACCGATGAAGAAGACGCCAAGAAGAGGGCGATATTCTTCAGCGTCTGCGGAGAGGAGACGTTTGAAATTGCCCGGGCTCTACTTGCGCCTGAAGACGTCGCTACCGTTCCATACAAAACAATAATGGAACAGCTGAAGGGGCACTTTTCGCCACAGCCCTCAGTGGTGGCTCGTCGAAATGCCTTCTACGCAAAGCGACAAGCCCCTGGGGAAACCATAACTGGGTTTGTGACCTCTCTCCGCCAAGCTGCCCGGTTCTGCAACTTCTCAGAGCTGGAGAACATGCTTCGTGACCGCCTCGTCGGTGGCCTGAAGGATGAGAAGCTGCAACGACGCCTCTATGCTAAGAAGGACCTAACGTTCCAGGTCGCTCTGGAGGAGGCCCTGGCAACGGAAGCTGCCGAGAGGTCGACGCAAGAGGCACGGCCGAGCCTGCCATCCCAACCGAGGGTCCACCACGAAGACCTCACCGACGACTCAGGATCCGACAGGGAGGAGGTGCACCGAGTACAGCAGCGCACTCAAGCAGCGCACAGACCACAGCTGCCTCGACGAGAAGGAGGAAACTGCGCAAGCTGCGGGGAGAGTCACGAGAGGAGGACCTGCCGTTTCCGCAACGCAGAGTGCAGGCAGTGCAGAAAATCGGGACACATCGCCCGGGTGTGTCGGGCTCGGCTCACCCGACACCAGGCATCAGATGACCAACCCAAGAGCCCCAGGTCCCGGGGCCCAACGCACCAAGGCAACTCGACGGAGCTCACGGACTGCCAGGTATACCAGTTGCCCCACCCCAACGTAGAGAAAATTTATGTAGAGGTACAGATAGAGGGGGCCCCATGCCGCATGGAGCTTGACACGGGTTCAACTCTATCCATAATCTCGGCAAGGACCTTAAGGAAACTGTGTCCTACTGGGGGTCCCAAACTCAGGCCGGCCCCATTCACCCTGCGGGACTTCCAGAAACGTAAGGTCCCCACAATGGGGGTGGGGACCTTCAGGGTGCAATACCGAGGGCGGACGCGGCAACTGGACTTGCTTGTGGTCAAGGGCCCCTACATTAGCTTACTGGGATTGGCATGGTTTGGACCACTGGGGCTAGCTGTCACCGGGGTGAACCACACTAGCTTACAAGTAGACGTGGACGCCATATGCAAGGAATTTCCAGGGGTTTTCGACGGGAAATTGGGACAGTATACGCCCCCCCCCATTGCGCTACAGCTTGACCCCGCAGTACGACCGGTCAGGCTCAAGGCCCGCCGGGTCCCATTCGCCTTGAAACCCCGTATAGACGAGGAATTGGACCGACTCGTGGAGCAAGGAGTGCTGGAGCCGGTGCCTAATGCCCCCTGGGAAACCCCAATCGTCACTCCCGTCAAGCCTAATGGTTCAGTCCGTATCTGCGCAGACTACAAATGTACAATAAACAAGGCCCTCACGGCCCATGCATACCCAGTGCCAGTGGTCAGCCATGTCCTTGCCACCCTGGCTGGGTCGAAAATTTTTGGCAAGCTGGACTTGGCCCAAGCATATCAACAGCTGCCAGTAGATGAGGCCACAGCAGAGGCACAGACGATTGTGACGCACAGAGGAGCGTTCAGGGTAAAGCGGCTGCAATTCGGGGTCAGCGTGGCACCAGGCATATTCCAGAATCTAATGGACTCTCTCCTTAAAGGGATTCCTGGCGTCACCCCCTTCTTCGATGATGTGTTGATTGCCGGGCCCACACCAGAGGAGTTTGAGGACCGCCTCCGCACCGTTCTGCACCGTTTCCAGACGGCGGGTCTCAAGGTGAAGCGGGAAAAATGTCTACTAGGAGTGCCTCAGGTGGACTTTCTGGGATTCATGGTGGACGCAGAAGGGGTCCACCCGACTGGGGACAAGGTACGGGCCATTTGTGATGCCCCAGCGCCCAAGAGCAAGACTGAACTTCAGGCCTTCTTGGGACTATTGAACTTTTACCATTCCTTCCTTCCCCATAAGGCGGCGGTAGCGGAGCCCCTACACAGACTCCTGGACAAGCGGGCCCCTTGGGTGTGGGGCCAGCGCCAGGAGGCCGCATTCCAGGCAGTCAAGGACTTGCTTGTCTCAAACTCTGTCTTGGCACACTTCGACGAGAGGCTGCCGGTGGTGCTAGCATGTGACGCCTCACCCTATGGCATTGGCGCTGTCCTGGGGCACCAACTCCCGGATGGAAGAGAGGTACCGGTGGCGTACTTTTCCCAGACACTCAATGCAACCGAGCGGAACTACTCGCAAATCGACAAGGAGGGTCTGGCAATCGTGAAGGGAGTAAAAAAATTCCATGATTTCTTGTACGGGCGGCCCTTCACCGTGGTGACTGACCACAAGCCGTTGCTTGGCTTGTTTGCTCCCAAAAAGCAGACCCCCCAAGTGCTGTCTCCTCGCGTCCTCAGGTGGTCAATTTTCCTTGCCAGCTACCAGTATTCACTGATTCACCGACCTGGGAAGGCGATGGGCCATGCGGACGCCCTCAGCAGGCTACCACTACCGGAAACAGGCCCCGACCCAGCACCTGCACAAGAGGTTATGAGCCTGGAGCTGCTTCCCGACCGCCCCATTCAGGCACAAGAAGTTGCACACCATTCCAAGAAAGATAGGGTCATCTCCCAGGTCCTGGACTGGGTGTGGAGGGGATGGCCCAGCAACAGCCCCGGGCCAGAATTCGCCGGCTACACAACCCGCAAACATGAACTGTCGGCCCACAAGGGGTGCCTGTTATGGGGAAGCAGAGTCGTTGTTCCCCAGCCCCTCCGCAAAAGGGTCCTCACAGCCCTACACGAGACACATCCAGGGGTAGTAAGAATGAAGGCCCTTGCCAGGAGTTATGTGTGGTGGCCGGGGATCGATGGAGAGATAGAGGCCTGGGTCAAACACTGCCAGGCCTGCCAAGAATCCCGCCCAGATCCCCCAAGGGCCCCAGTCCAGTCCTGGGAGTCCGCCCGAGCACCATGGTCACGCCTGCATGTGGATTTCGCTGGCCTCTTTCAGGGGAAAACATTCTTCATAGTGGTGGACTCCTACACCAAATGGCTGGAAGTCGCACTGGTACCGTCCACTTCCACGTCCGCAGCCATCCGGGTACTACGCAGGCTGTTTGCAACCCATGGGCTCCCTGACACTCTCGTCCCAGACAACGGGACTGCATTTACGTCAGGAGAATTCCAAACCTTCACAGTGCAGAACGCCATCCGCCACATCCGTTCGGCGCCATTCCACCCTGCCACCAATGGCCAAGCAGAACGCATGGTGCGGACCACCAAGGACACCCTCCGCCGCATGACGCAAGGGGACTGGGAGTACCGCCTTGCCACATTCCTTCTAGCACAGCACAGCACCCCCAGCTCAACGACTGGCCGGAGCCCCGCTGAACTACTAATGGGTCAGCGCCTTGCAATCAGATTGGACCGCCTTCACCCCGATAGAGCTCAGGATGAGGTAGTGGTGGGGGAAGGCAGGAACCCCCGGACCTTCGAGGCCCAGGACCCAGTGTACGCAAAGAATTTTGGGGCAGGCCCAGCATGGGTACCCGCCACAGTCACCAGGGTCACTGGCCCAGTGTCGTACGAGGTGCTAACGGATGGAGGGCAATGCTGGCGTCGCCACTGTGACCAGATACGGCGACGATTCCCGGGAGAAACCCAGGAGGAGGACAGGTCAGAGGAGTCCCAAGGGAACAGCGGGGCAGTGAGGCCCATAGAGCAGGAGGGGCCAGCAGGAGAGGCAGAATCAGTAAATATAGAGAGGACCCGTGAGGCCGAAAGGACACCGGAACCAGAACCACGCCCGAGCGAGCTGGTTGCACCAGACCAAACAGCCCCATCACAGCCAGCATCCTTGGAACATGAGCCAGAACCTGGAGCCCGGACCAGGGAACACCCCAGGCCGCAACGCACACGTAGGCCGCCGGCATACCTTGAGGACTATGAATGCGACCTCCCGGGCAGGACTGGAACTTAGAGGGGAGGGGTGTTATGTACTGAGTTGAATAGGATCCAAACTGAAGCAGTCTGATTGGTCCTAGAACAATAGGATCCAAATTGCAGCAGTCTGATTAGTCCTAGAACAATAGGATTCAGAATGCAGCAGTCTGATTGGTCCTAGAACAATGCAGCAGTATGATTGGTTGGCAGGAACCACCCAATCCTGCTCCAGATAGAAGTGAATCCACAACCTGATTGGCTTACAGTAGAATTCCAGAATTAGCCAATCATGTGCAGCCCATTGTGTAAATAATGTATATAAAGCAGTTACTGTGAGGGGACTTTCATTCATTCCTCCTCACCACTATGAGCTGAATAAAGAGCATGAAATCACTTTGCGACTCTGAGTATATTTCAGGAGTATAGCATCTAGATCAAGGGAAGTAATAGTGCCACTGTATTCTGCTCTGGTCAGACCATACCTGGAGTACTGTGTCCAGTTCTGGGCACCACAATTCAAGAAGGACACTGACATACTGGAACGTGTCCAGAGGAGGGCAACCAAAATGGTCAAAGGCCTGGAAACGATGCCTTATGAGGAACGGCTAAGGGAGCTGGGCATGTTTAGCCTGGAGAAGAGGAGGTTAAGGGGTGATATGATAGCCATGTTCAAATATATAAAAGGATGTCACATAGAGGAGGGAGAAAGGTTGTTTTCTGCTGCTCCAGAGAAGCGGACACGGAGCAATGGAGCCAAACTACAGGAAAGAAGATTCCACCTAAACATTAGGAAGAACTTCCTGACAGTAAGAGCTGTTTGACAGTGGAATTTGCTGCCAAGGAGTGTGGTGGAGTCTCCTTCTTTGGAGGTCTTTAAGCAGAGGCTTGACAACCATATGTCAGGCGTGCTCTGATGGTGTTTCCTGCTTGGCAGGGGGTTGGACTCGATGGCCCTTGTGGTCTCTTCCAACTCTATGATTCTATGATTCTATGATTCTATGGGACTCTAGCAAAGCTGTTATGAGAGGGTTCTTGATACAACAGAACGCTATAAAGAAGAGAAGTCAAAATGAGAAGAAAGATAAAATTTTGGAAAAAATAAAAGAAAGTGAGAAGAAATTGAGAGCAAAACCAAAGTCCCGGGAGATTTTGAGAGAAATAAAACTATATCAAGTACAATACATGGAAATAATGAACCAGGAAATAGAATGGAAAATTAAACAAATGAGACAAAAAACATTTGAATCAGCTAACAAATGTGGGAAATTGTTGGCCTGGCAAATGAAGAAAAGACAAAAATTAAATACCATCACAAATTTAGAAGTGGAAGGAAAGAATATACACAACCCATCTGAGATTCAAAATTGCTTTCAGAAGTATTTCAAACAACTATACACGCAAGGGCCTCAGAAAGAAATGGACATTTGAAGACAAATGGATTACAAAAAATCTCTCAGGAAAGTAAATTAAGGTTGAACTACAAAATATCTGAACAGGAGGTTAAAGGTGCCATCCAAAATATGCAACTGGGCAAATCTCCAGGACCGGACGGACTGACTTCTAGATACTATAGATCTCTGAAAGAGTGGCTATTGCAACCTTTGAGGGAAGTCTGTAACGAAATATTGGAGGGGAAAAGGGCACCAGAGTCGTGGAAAGAAGCGTACATTACACTTATACCAAAAACAGAGACTGAAAAGACTCAGCTCAAGAACTACCGCCCTATATCGTTACTTAATGTGGATTACAAAATTTTTGCTGACATTTTGGCCAAGAGACTGAAAAAAGTACTGATGGAAGAGATTCATAAAGACCAAGCGGGCTTTCTCCCAGGAAGGCACTTGTCTGATAATTTGAGGAATATAATAGATATTCTGGAAAAACTAGAAGTGAATATAAACACTAAAGCAGTTTTGAAATTTGTGAATGTGGAGAAAGCTTTTGATAATATCTCTTGGAGCTTTATGAAGAAGAACTTACATGGGATGGGGGTAGGCCAAGGTTTTGAAAATGGTATAGGTGCTATATACTCTGAACAAAAGGCTAAATTAATTGTAAATAATGTGGTTATGGAAGAATTTAAAATAGAAAAAGGGACACAACAGGGGTGCCCAATTTCCCCACTGCTTTTTATATCGGTCCTGGAGGTCTTGCTAAATATGATTAGAAGGGACCGGTTGATCAAGGGTATACAGGTTGGAGCCAAACAATATAAACTGAGAGCATTTGCAGATGACTTAGTATTGACGTTACAGGAGCCAGAATCTAGCACTAAAAGGGTTCTAGAAGTAATTCAGGAATTTGGTCAAGTGGCAGGCTTTAAATTGAATAAGTTAAAAACTAAGGTTTTAGAGAAAAATTTAACACCGATTGAAAGAGATAGGTTTCAGAATGAGACAGGATTGACTGTGGTAAAGAAAGTGAAATACCTGGGGGTTAATATGACAGCAAAAAATGTGAACCTGTTCAAAGATAATTATGAAAAATGCTGGGCTGAAGTGAAAAAAGATCTAGAAAGTTGGTCAAATTTGAAGCTATCATTGTTGGGCCGAATTGCTGTGATAAAGATGAATGTATTGCCGAGAATGTTGCTCTTATTTCAGACATTGAAAATTATGGACATGATGGATTGTTTTGAGAAGTGGCAAAGAGATATTTCTAGAAGATGGATTGTTTAAGATATTTCTAGAAGATGGATTGTTTAAGAAGTGGCAAAGAGATATTTCTAGAAGATGGATTGTTTTAAGAAGTGGCAAAGAGATATTTGTCTGGCAGGGCAAGAAGCCCAGAATAAAATTTAAGATATTGACAGATGCAAAGGAAGGGGGTGGATTCGCCCTGCCAGACCTTAAACTTTATTATGAATCAGCAACTTTCTGCTGGTTGAAAGAATGGCTACTTCTTGAAAACACAGACATTTTGGATTTAGAAGGTTTTAACGATGTGTTCGGATGGCATGCATATCTATGGTATGACAAGGTTAAATGTTTAATGTTTGGATAAGATATAAGGATTTATTGGAAAATAAAACACCAAGGTGGCTGTCGCCAATGGAAGCAAAAGCTTTAAAAAGGCTCAATATGGAGACCAAATGGCCGACTTATTCTGAAATCTTGGAACAAGAAGGAGATAAATTGAAATTGCAGAGTTTTGAAAAATTAAAAAATAAAGTGAGAGATTGGCTTCATTATTATCAGATAATGGAGACATATAATTTGGATAAGAAAATTGGTTTCCAGGTGGAAAAGTCAAAATTAGAAACAGAACTGTTAGAACCCAAAACTAAGAATTTGTTAAGAATGTATAACCTGCTGTTGAAATGGAATACTCAGGATGAAACAGTCAAATCTGCTATGATTAAATGGGCACAGGATGTTGGACATAATATTATGTTTGCTGACTGGGAACAGTTATGGACCACAGGTATAAAGTTTACGGCATGTAATGCCTTAAGAGAGAATATTATGAAAATGATATACAGGTGGTACATGACCCCAGTCAAGCTTGCAAAAATTTATCACTTGCCCGATAACAAATGTTGGAAATGTAAAGAAGCTGAAGGTACATTCTTTCACCAATGGTGGACGTGCCCAAAGATTAAGGCTTTCTGGGAAATGATATATAATGAACTGAAAAAGGTATTTAAATACACTTTCCTGAAGAAACCAGAGGCCTTTCTCTTGGGCATTGTTGGCCAATTGGTGCAAAAGAAGGATAGAACTTTTTTCTTTTCTTTTTTTTTACAAAAATTTTTATTGGTTTTACAAAGTTTTTTTTACAAACAAACAAACACATAAAAAGACATACAAACACGTATAGTTTCAGAACATTTTTTCATAAACCTCTTTTCCGGGACTCCCCCATACCCCCCCTTTCTGCATCCCGATATCCATAATTTTTTAGCAACTTCTAAATATTCCTTTCCAACCTCTGTCGTCTTAATCTTTTCTTTAATCTAATCTTATATCACTGTAACCCTTTCTTTCTGAAAACCTCGACATTTTAGCATTCATCAAGTTTATAGTAGTCTTTGAGATAAGTTTTAAATTTCTTCCATTCTTCTTCCGCCGTCTCTTTTCCCTGATCACGGATTCTGCCAGTCATCTCAGCCAATGTCATATAGTCCATCACTTTCATCTGCCATTCTTCCAGGGTGGGTAGATCTTGTGTCTTCCAATACTTTGCGATAAGTATTCTTGCTGCTGTTGTAGCATACATAAAGAAAGTTCTGTCCTTCTTTGACACCAATTGGCCGACAATGCCCAAGAGAAAGGCCTCTGGTTTTTTAGGGAAAGTACATTTAAGTACCTTTTTCATTTCATTATATATCATTTCCCAGAAAGCCTTAATCTTCGGGCATGTCCACCAAAGGTGATAAAAAGTACCTTCAGTCTCTTGACATTTCCAACACTTGTTATCAGGCAAATGATAGATTTTTGCTAGCTTGACTGGGGTCATGTACCACCTGTAGATCATTTTCATAATGTTTTCCTTTAAGGCATTACATGCCGTGAATTTAATACCGGTGTTCCACAACCATTCCCAGTCAGCAAACATAAGGTTATGACCCATGTCCTGTGCCCATTTAATCATAGTCAATTTAACTGTTTCATCTTGTGTATTCCATTTCAACAGCAAGTTATACATTCTTGACAAATTCTTAGTATTGGGTTCTAACAATTCAGTCTCTAATTTTGATTTTTCCACCTGAAAGCCAATTTTCCTATCCTGTTTAAAAATCTCCATTATTTGGTGATATTGGAGCCAGTCTTGTACTTTAGGTTTCATTTTCTCATAACTTTGTAATTTCAATTTATCTCCCTCCTGTTCCAAAATTTCCCAATACTTCGGCCATCCAACCTCCATATTGAGTTTCTTCAATGCCTTAGCCTCCACGGGAGACACCCATCTAGGGGTTTTGTTTTCCAACAGATCTTTATACCTTATCCAGACATTAAACAATGCTTTTCTGACAATATGGTTTTTAAAGGCCCTATGCACCTTGATTTTATCATACCATAGATATGCATGCCAACCAAATACATTATTAAAACCTTCCAAATCCAAAATGTCTGTATTCTCGAGGAGCATCCACTCTTTCAGCCAGCAAAACGCTGCTGCTTTATAGTACAATTTTAAGTCCGGCAGGGCAAATCCCCCTCTTTCTTTAGCATCTGTCAATATTTTAAATTTAATTCTGGGCTTTTTGCCCTGCCAGACAAATTTCGAGATATCTTTCTGCCACCTCTTGAAACAGTCCATCTTGTCAAGAATTTGCAAGGTCTGAAACAAAAATAACATTCTAGGCAATACATTCATCTTAATCACTGCAATTCGGCCTAACATTGACAATTTCAAATTTGACCATATTTCTAGATCTTTTTTAATTTCTGACCAGCATTTTTCATAGTTGTCCTTATACAGATTCAAATTTTTAGATGTCAAATAAACCCCTAGGTGCTTCACCTTCTTAACCACCGTCAGTCCTGTCTCCTCTTGGAATTTCTCCTTCTCCATATCTGTTAAATTTTTTCCTAGAACTTTAGTTTTTTGTTTATTCAGCTTAAATCCAGCTACCTGGCCAAATTGTTGAATTATTTCTAACACCTTTTTCGTACTAGTGTTTGGCTCTTGCAAGGTCAATACTAAATCATCTGCAAATGCCCTTAACTTGTAATGTTTAGCTCCGACCTGTACACCTTTGACCTGCTGGTCATTTCTAATCATATTCAGCAACACCTCCAGGACCGAGATAAAGAGCAATGGGGAAATTGGGCACCCCTGTCGTGTTCCTTTTTCTATCTTAAGTTCCTCTGTTATTACATTATTTACAGTCAACTTAGCTTTTTGTTCAGAATATATTGCATCCATACCATTCTCAAATCCTTGCCCTACCCCCATCCCATGAAGATTCTTTTTCAAAAAGCTCCAAGAAATATTGTCAAAGGCTTTCTCCGCATCCACAAAAATCAGCACTGCTTTAGTGTTTATATTCACCTCTAACTTTTCCAAGATATCTATTATATTCCTTACATTGTCTGATAGGTGCCTTTTTGGGAGAAAGCCTGCTTGGTCCTTATGAATCTTCTCCATCAACACTTTATAAAGTCTTTTTGCCAAAATGTCTGCAAAGATTTTGTAATCCACATTAAGTAATGATATTGGGCGGTAGTTCTTCAATTGAGTCTTTTCAGTCTCTGTCTTTGGTATGAGTGAAATATACGCTTCTTTCCACGATTCAGGTGCCCTTTTCCCCTCTAAGATCTCATTGCAGACTTCCTTTAACGGTTGAATCAACCACTCCTTCAAAGATTTGTAATATCTGGAAGTCAGTCCATCTGGCCCTGGAGATTTGCCCAATTGCATATTCTGAATGGCACCCTCTATCTCTTGTTCTGTTATTCTCTGGTTCAGATCCATCTTACTTTGATGAGAGATTTTTTGTAATCCATATTTCTCAAGGAATTTATCTATGTCTTCTTCATTTTGCAGTCCTTGAGCATAAAGTTTTTTAAAATAACTCAAAAAGCAATTTCTAATCTCATTCGGTTTAGATATGTTCTTTCCATCCACTTCTAGGCTTGTAACTGTGTTTAGTTTCTGTCTTTTCTTCAATTGCCATGCCAGAAGTTTGCCACATTTGTCTGCCGATTCAAATGTCTTTTGTTTCATTTGCTTTATCTTCCATTCAATCTCTTGGTTCATCAATTCCATATATTGTGTTTGGTATAACTTAATCTCTCTCAAAATCTCCTGGGACTTTGGCTTTACTCTTAATTTTTTCTCTCCTTCCTTTATCTTTTCCAAAATCTTTTCCTTTTTCTCATTCTGTTTCCTCTTCTTTATTGAATTTTGTTGAATCAAGAAACCTCGCATCACAGCTTTACTTGCGTCCCAGATCACTCTTTTTTCGACATCGGCCCTTAAATTTATTTCAAAGTAGTCCTTTAAAGTTTTTTGGGCCTTCATGTGAATCTCCTTATCTCGAAAGAGGGTGTCATTCATCCTCCATCTGAATTGACCAGTTGTTGTAAGTTTCATTTCCATCTTCACGGCGTTATGGTTGGAGCAAGTTTTTGGGCAGATTTCTACCTTCTTAATCTTTGGAGCCATCCCACTGGTAATCCAAATTTGATCAATTCTGGTCCAGGTCATCGTTGCTTGGGAGAAAAAGGTTCCCTCTCTCTCAAGAGGGTTCCTTGTTCTCCATATGTCTATTAAATCCATATTTTCCGTCATTTCAAAAAAGGTCTTCGGAAGTCTCCCTTCCTTAGTGACTGTCAATCTTTGTGTCTTGTCCATGTTTGTGGAGACCACACCATTCATATCTCCCATAATTATCATATTGTAATCCAGATAGTCCGTCAGAGTTTCATGAAGTTTCTTGAAGAATTCTGCCTTGCCTTCGTTTGGTGCGTAAATTCCCACTATCAGAAATTTTTCTCCTTGTACTTGTATTTCAACTGCCAAATATCTTCCTTGTTCGTCTTTAAACATCATTTTTGGAGCCCACTTCTCTTTTACATAGATCACAACTCCTCTTTTTTTAACTTTGTCCGATGAAATAAATTCTTGTCCTAGTCTTTTGTTTGTAAGTAGTCTCCTGTGAGCTCTGGTTATGTGGGTTTCTTGTAAACATATCAAATCCAGTTGTTCTCTGTTCAAAATATGAAAAACTTGTCGTCTCCTCAAAGGCATATTGAGCCCATTACAATTCCAACTAAGGAATTGCAGGGCCATCTTGTTATTTTTCTAGTACACCTCCAACCGCTCCAAGCTGTTGCTCTTCCTCTGATGGTGGTGGGTTGTGTCCGAACGATAGGTTCAAAATGTCTATTGCTCTCCTCTGTTCTGCAATTGGGTCCACAGTTCCCTTCTGTAGGTCCTCTCGATTTCTTTCCAAGAATCTCTCTTTATCTTGTATCGTCTTTATTTTCACCTTCTTTCCCTTGTAATCAAAAGACAGTCCCTGTGGGAATTCCCACCTGAAGAGGATGGTGTTCTTCTTTAACAGATAAACCACATCCTTGTAGAAAGCTCTCAGATCCAAGATATATTTAGGGATGTCTTTAAAAATCTGTATAGATGAGTTTCCAATTTGCAAGGCCTTTTCAAAGTGTAGTCTTAATATTTTATCTCTTTCTTCCTTGGATCTAAGGGTAATCAAACAATCCCTCGGAGTCTTTCTGTTCTGTCTTTTACCCAGTCTGAACGCTGTTGTAATTTTGAATTCGTCCTCCTCCAAATCTTCCCAGCAGTCAAAGAACTCTCGTGTTAGGAACTCCACAAGGTTGTCTCCTTCGTTCTCTGGAATTAATCTCAATTTCAAATTTCTCTCTTTTCTCTGTAATTCCCACAAAGCCAGAGTTGCATCATGTTCATGTACCTTTTTGGCAATCGGTTCTAAGTTCTCTTGAGTCTCTCCAGCGATGGTTCTAGCTTCTTCTGCAATTTTTCGTGTTGCTGAATTTTCCTGCACGAGCCTGTTTATAGATTCTGTGTTCAGGTCTAATCTTGCTGTTAATTCTGTTAATTGTTGTGTATTTTCTGAACTCTGCTTTGTTAGAGTTTCCAGGGATTGGTTTATCTTAAGTAGAGCTTGTGTCACTGCATCCATGGAGACGGCTGTCACTTTTTCTTGTCCTGTTGTTCCTGTAGGGGTTGCGCCTGTAATCGAGCCTCTCTTCTTTTGTTGCTGTTGCTGTTGCTGGTGTTGTTGTTGTCTAGTCTTGGCTCTTGTAGCTATCTCTTCTGGTGGACCACTCATATCCCAAGGTCGTTTCCCACGGGAACCGTCTCCCAAAGAAAAATTCCACTGTCCTGAGCTGTAGCAACCCTTACTTTACCCTCTAGGGGGAGCAAATCAAAATGTCCAAGCAGGGGGACAAAGAAAATGTCCAAGTACGGAGACAGAGAAAGTTTAAAACAAGTATATCAGGAGGCTTGTAAATGTGAATTGCAGCACTTTTCCAATAGTTACTGTCTCAGCCTACTCTGATATACTGTAGCAGGGAAATCCAAGGACTTTGTATCAAGTAAAACTTCCACCATGTAACTTTCACAAAAGTTTAAAGTCAGGTCAGTGCACTATTGTCTTATTTAGCAGTCCGTTTCAGGTTATTGAGGCAGCAGAGGACTTTTTCTTTTAAGTATAACATGCAGTTCTTAATGTCTCTTTTTTCCTCCCCTCTGCCCTGCTACCTAGAGGGGAGGTCTAAAGTCCAAGTGTCAGGTTTAAATAGTCAGAAACAATATCTCTTGCGGATGCAGCTTTAGAGTTTCGTTGCTTTCACTGTCATGCAGTCGGGGGAAGGCAGACTTCCTTAATTTTCACTTCCCCCGTTTTCAACCAAATTTCAAAGATCTTTAATTTCAGATAGACGTTCAATCTTACTCACGGGGTTTTTCAGTCCAGAATTTACAGGAAGGAATCGGCGCTCTCCGCTAATGGCGACGCGGCTTCACCCTGCGGGCTGGGTAGCGATTCTCAGCACCGCGCTCCCCCGATGTCGTTCCGGAGCCTTTAAAAAGGCTCTTTCTGCGGTAAAGGGGGGGCGCTCCTGGTGCCCACCGAATCTCCTCGTTCACAGGCTTCCGCGCCTGTGATTTTAGGGGTCCCCCGCTTGCCGTAGCGGGTCAGACCCGAACACGCAGAGCAGTCCTCCTCCGGAGCTCGGAAAGAGGACCGCCATTAGCGCTGGCGCCGACCGGAAGTCTTCAAGGATAGAACTTTTTTCATGTATGCTACAGCAGCAGCAAGAATACTCATCGCAAAGTATTGGAAAACACAAGATCTACCCACCTTGGAGGAATGGCAGATGAAAGTGATTGACTACATGGAATTGGCAGAAATGACTGGCAGAATTCGAGACCAGGGGGAAGAGACGGTGAGAGAAGATTGGAAGAAATTCAAAGACTATTTACAGAAATATTGCAAAATTAATGAATGCTAGAATGATGTCGGATTGAGGTTAAGTGGCTTCTAGCTGTAATGGTATAAAGGAATATGAAAAATAAATGGATTATTAACAGGTAAAAATTTAATGCTACAATATATCTAGATTAAAGATCAGGATAAAATAAGGAGGGAAAGGAATTGCTGAACTAATAAATTGAACTGGAATACAAAAAAGGGAGGTATGAGGAGGTCTGGGAAATAAGTAAATGAAAGATAAGTGACAAAAAGTTGGAATTGTTTTAAACTGCTTTTTATTTTGTATTTTTTTTCCTTTTTCTTTTTCGTTTTGTAATATTGTGAAAACTTTAATAAATATTTATAAAAAAAATAAAATAAACATCACATGGAGCTTAGTCTGGACTGTGAGAAAAGGGCTGATTTGCTGAAAAGGGTCAAAAACACTATTAAGCTGGAGTTCCCGCGTGTGAAAGGGAAATATGAAGAAGAGCTGCGAAAGGGACATGGAAGAGATTTGAAGGTCTGGGATATAAGAGCACCAGGTTAATGTGACAGACTAATGGGACAAAAAAAGACTGACAATCCCGGGACCGGGGGGAGGGGACGCTGGAAGAAGATTGGATTGCTTTTATTTTATGGTACTTTTTATATTACTATTACTAGAAATGTTTTATGAATGTTGGGGAAATGTTGAAATGAAATTACTTGGCTCTTGTAAAAATGTTTAAAGAATTTGGCAAAAAGGTAATGGTTATGAGAAGTTGGTAAAAAAGATTTAAGTTTTAAGCTCTAAGGTCGTTTTTATAAGACAAGGTGATAATAGAGTAAGGTAACGTAATGATAAAATATTATGAATTATGGAAAGGATTTGCTGTGATAATTATTAATCAAGATACAAGAGATGGGAGGAGGAGGAGGTCATGGAAAGAAGGTAACGGAAATTGGAGAATTTGAAAGCGATGGTTTTATTTTTTCTTTATCTTCTTATGCTTCTGTTTTTTTTTTCTTTTTTGTAATTTTGTCTTTTTTCTGTGTGATTTTAAATTTTTTTGTTTCAATAAATATCATTTAATAATAAAAAAGAGGCCTGAGGGAGGCTTCCGGAAGTCCGGGTTAGCGCGATCCGACTAATGGCGGATTCCCTCCGAGCTCCGGAGGGAATCGGCTCTGCTGGGGACGGGTCTTGCCTCGACGGCGACGCGGAGACCCTCAGAAACCGCAGGCGCGGATGCCTGCGGACCTGGTGACTCGGTGGGCACCTTAAACGCCCCCCGACCCACGAAGAGCCTTTTTAAAGGCATCGGAGAGGGTACGGAGAGTGGCGCGGTGCTGAGAGTGGACCGCTACTCCAGTGGAGCGAAGCCGTGTGCCATGGCCGGAGAGCGCTGACTTTTTCCCCTAAATCTGGACTTGAAAAGAAAAAACCCGTGAGTAGAATGAAATTCGGACTTTAAAAATACCTATCTTTGAATTCGGCACGACCGGGGGATTTGTTAAAGGGAAGTCCGCACCCCCCCCCCCACCTACAGAGGATCTAAAGCAAGAACAGGAGAACTAAGGTGGAGAGTCTACCTTTCTTGGTGTGAGCTAAAAGATACTAGCTTCCACGATTTGACAAAAAAAAGTTCTGAGCTGGAGTGTAAGAATGGAATTTTAGAAGTTTTATTTTGTGTAACCCCCCCCCCTCCCGGACCCGGGAGCGTCCTGTGTTTGAGTCTGCTGAAGAGGAACAAGGAGTTTGACAGCTGTCAAAGCTGTCAAACGAGCAGTTTAAAGTTAAAAAATTTGTTATTTAAGACCTCTCTGAACTAAATGTGTTACAATTGAATTAAAGTTGTTGGAAACAAAGAAACAAACAAAGAGGTGAAAGACTGTTGGAAAAAGATTACTAAGTTACCAGAATCCCTCTAGGGGGATTTCTGAGACATTACAATGGCTGCAGATGGAAAATTACTAGCTGAAATAGAAAGAATGTTTTTCCTGGTGGGAATTTTACAAGAACAGAGTTTGGCTATGAATAAACAACTTACGACCTTGACTTCTGGAATAAGCAGCTCGGTTGAATGTACCAAGGACTTGAAAGAGAAAGAATCTGCAGCTGAATTGGAAGAGATATCTCAACTGAAGGAGACTAAACAAGGAATGGAGAAAGTACAGATGGAAAGTACCAACCAGAAGCCTACACTAGTGGAATACAAGGAAGAAGACCCTTGGATTATTTGGATTACAAATCTGCAAAAGATGCGAAAGAAGAAGGAGGAGGCCCCTGGAGTATCTGAAATACAGGAACTTAAAAGAAAGATGAAATATGACTGGGGCCTCCACTTTGATTATGAAGGACTGGTGGAGCTTTCGCAGCAGCTGTTATCAAGCATTCTTCTGGGAAGGAAACCTGGTTTGACTGGGACAGAATTCTTTCGAGATCCGAGGACCAACATAAAGGACTACCAACAAAACCGGCAGAGAGGGACTGAAAGAGTTTTGAAGGCCTCGGACGTGAGGAATCCAGGCTAAGAACTGTTACTGTGGACAATTACTTGGGAAGGGACGGAAACCGGGGATGGGGGGGAAGGGGAAAAAAGAATCTTAAAAATGATTAGGACTTTTGGGTTCAGTTAGTATGATCTACATTTAAAGCAAAATGGGAAATCGATGGAAGGGAACTTGGGTCCACCTAAGGAAAGAATTTAATTTTTCATAAGAGACATAAAATTAATACTAATATGATAAGGAGAGAAATAACAACTTGCTGACTTAATTGTGGGAATTGGGATGTATGAAGGGGGGGTGGGGGGAAGTCAAGGAACAAGGTCAAGAAAGTAAGGTCTTGAAATTATACATGTTTTTGTTTTTGTCTTTTTTGTGTGTGGTGTGTCTTTATAAAATGTGAAAACCTAATAAAAATTTATATATATATATATATATATATATATATATATATATATATATATATATATATATATATATATATATATATATATATATATTTGCTTTCGTAGATTTTCACGGGTACAGGAATGCAGGTTTTGGTGTCTTCGGGTGTCTTCCCGTGTAAGAGTTGGGGTGTCTAGGCGACGTTTCGACGAGGTCTCACTCGTCATCTTCAGGCTGGTGCTCTCTTTACCAACACATGAAAGAAACAGGACACGAAATTAATTTTGCAGATTCCAAATTGCTCTTTAACATGGAACATCACCACAAGAGAATAATCATGGAAGCCATCGAGATAGAGAAACACCCTCACAACATGAACAAGCGTGACGACACGTCCCGCCTGCCAGACATCTGGAAATTAGCCCTCCCCACAAAAACCGACACCAGAACCAGAGGCACACAGAACGCCATCTCCAATCAACCACACCAGACCCAAACCCAGACCCTCTCCACAGATAAATTACAGACACCATCCAGTAGCCAAACCATAGTGGCACCTCCGGATGCTGCACCCCCCTGCAATCCCTACACAGATCTGGCTGGCACAGGGCACAAAACCACAGCTCGCCCCTATACACGAAGCCAAGCCAGAGCACAACTAAGTGCAGTACAGCCATCTTCTCAGAAAAAAACACACACCAGCTCAAGAGGTCAAGACACGAAAGCTTTAGCAACTAATCCACACCTAATGACCCTCCTAAGTGGTACTCAGAATATCACTCAAGAAACCACTCAAGATATCCCTCAAGTAATTAATGAACAAAAGAAGAAAAGGCACAATAACCTGGGAACTCCCTCTCTGCCCAGAACGTTGGAGGCTATACACCACACCCCCTCAACAGTATTTATAGGAACTCAAACACGGAGATCCTGCTCTGTTCTAGTAACAAGAAGCCGAAAGCACCAGCCTGAAGATGACGAGTGAGACCTCGTCGAAACGTCGCCTAGACACCCCAACTCTTACACGGGAAGATACCCGAAGACACCAAAACCTGCATTCCTGTACCCGTGAAAATCTACGAAAGCATATATATATATATATATATAAAATCAACCCAGATGAAGCCAATAAAATCAGACTTGAAGTCACCAACATCCTCTGCTCCAGCAAACCACCCAGAAGCAATTTACACAAAGAAGAACAGAAAGCACTCACCAACCTGAGGAAAGACAACAACATAATCATTCTCCCAGCAGACAAAGGTAATGCCACTGTTGTGATGAACACATCGGACTACCAAGCAAAACTATCAAATCTACTCCAAGACCCTACCTACCAACCTATAAAAACAGATCCCACCACCTATCTGGAAAAAACCACCAAATCCAAAATAAAAGCCTCTCCTATCAGTGAAGAAATCCAGCTAAGAATCATCCCCAGAGAAAAATCATCCAGATGCCCCAAACTCTACGGTCTCCCCAAGATACACAAAGAAGGAACACCACTCAGACCAATAGTCAGCTCCATAGGCTCACCTCTACAAAATCTCGCTAAATTTCTCGCTAAGCAACTTCAGCCCTATGCAGAATCTATCGCTTCACACGTTACAAACTCCTTCCAGTTCATAGAAACAATAAAGAAGCAAAACCTACATCCCGATGACCTACTTGTGAGCTTCGATGTTGTATCTCTCTTCACACAAGTGCCCATTAATGAAGCCTTGACAGCCATTCAAAACAAATACAATCCCCCCGAATACATCCTGGACCTGACCAACCACTGCCTAACCAACACGTACTTCATCCACAATGGACAAAGATACAAACAGATAGAAGGAGCACCTATGGGATCACCCCTCTCACCGGTCATCGCAAATCTGTACATGGAACACTTTGAAACCAATGCTTTAGACAAGTCAGAACACAAACCCAAACTTTGGCTCAGATATGTTGACGACACCTTTGTAATTTGGCCACACGGGAAGGAAAAACTAGATAGCTTCCTCACACATCTCAACAGCCTACACCCCAAAATACAATTCACTATGGAAATAGAAGCCAACAACCAACTTCCCTTCCTTGACGTCCTAATCTACAAAAAACCTGATGGCTCCCTAGGACACACTATCTACCGGAAAAAAACACACACCAACCGCTACTTACATGCACAATCACACCACCACCCTGCACAAATAAACTCCGTAGCCAAGACTCTCATCTCCAGAACCAAACGCCTGGCTGACAAAGACCACTTGACAACTGAGTTACAGAATCTCTCAAATGTGTTAATCGCCAACGGATACCAGCAAAACAGGGTTACGAAGCTAATCCAAAAAGAAACACCCCCAAAAAACCAAGACACAGAAGAAAACAATGGCATGGCCCTCCTTCCTTATATCAAGGGCACTACAGATAAAATTAGCAAAATCCTCCATAAACACAATATCAAAACAGCCTTTTGCACCAACCAAAAAATAGCCAATATCCTCAGAAACCCAAAAGATAAAATCCAGTTAGAAAACCAAGGGGTCTATGAAATACCCTGCAAAGTCTGCCCAGCCACGTACATTGGACAAACAAACAGACGAATAAATGCACGTATCGCAGAACACAAGAATGCCGTCAAAAAAGAAGAAAAAACTTCCTCTCTTTACCAACACATGAAAGAAACAGGACACGAAATTAATTTTGCAGATTCCAAATTGCTCTTTAACATGGAACATCACCACAAGAGAATAATCATGGAAGCCATCGAGATAGAGAAACACCCTCACAACATGAACAAGCGTGACGACACGTCCCGCCTGCCAGACATCTGGAAATTAGCCCTCCCCACAAAAACCGACACCAGAACCAGAGGCACACAGAACGCCATCTCCAATCAACCACACCAGACCCAAACCCAGACCCTCTCCACAGATAAATTACAGACACCATCCAGTAGCCAAACCATAGTGGCACCTCCGGATGCTGCACCCCCCTGCAATCCCTACACAGATCTGGCTGGCACAGGGCACAAAACCACAGCTCGCCCCTATACACGAAGCCAAGCCAGAGCACAACTAAGTGCAGTACAGCCATCTTCTCAGAAAAACTCTTCACAAGGTCAAGAGGTCAAGACACGAAAGCTTTAGCAACTAATCCACACCTAATGACCCTCCTAAGTGGTACTCAGAATATCACTCAAGTAATCACTCAAGATATCCCTCAAGTAATTAATGAACAAAAGAAGAAAAGGCACATTAACCTAGGAACTTCCTATCTGCCCAGAACGTTGGAGGCCATACACCACACCCCCTCAACAGTATTTATAGGAACTCAAACACTGAGATCCTGCTCTGTTCTAGTAACTAGAAGCCGAAAGCACCAGCCTGAAGATGACGAGTGAGACCTCGTCGAAACGTCGCCTAGACACCCCAACTCTTACACGGGAAGACACCCGAAGACACCAAAACCTACATTCCTGTACCCGTGAAAATCTACGAAAGCAAATATATATATATATATATATATGCAGGTTTTGGTGTCTTCGGGTGTCACTGTGGCGGTGAGTGCAGGCTCCGCCCCCTGGGCCAGATGGAGTTGGCAGGAAAGGGAGTGGCCCACCCAGTACTCACTAGAGCAGCAGCAGCAGCAGTGTCCCAGAAGCCTCCCTCAGGCCTCTTAAGCTATGGCGGTGAGTGCAGGCTCCGCCCCCTAGGCCAGATGGAGTTGGCAGGAAAGGGAGCGGCCCACCCAGCACTCACTAGAGCAGCAGCAGCAGCAGCAGTGTCCTGGAAGCCTCCCTTAGGCCTCTTAAGCTGTGGGGGTGAGATCAGGCTCCGCCCCCTAGGCCAGATGGAGTTGGCAGGAAAGGGAGCGGCCCACCCAGCACTCACTAGAGAAGCAGCAGCAGTGTCCCGGAAGCCTCCCTCAGGCCTCTTAAGATGTGGCGGTGAGTGCAGGCTCCACCCCCTATGCCAGATGGAGTTGGCAGAAAGGGAGTGGCCCACCCAGCACTCACTAGAGCAGCAGCAGCAGCAGTGTCCCGGAAGCGTCCCTCAGGCCTCTTAAGCTGTGGCGGTGAGTGCAGGCTCCGCCCCCTGGGCCAGATGGAGTTGGCAGGAAAGGGAGCGGCCCACACAGCACTCACTAGAGCAAAAGCAGCAGCAGTGTCCTGGAAGCCTCCCTCAGGCGTCTTAAGCTATGGCGGTGAGTGCAGGCTCCGCCCCCTATGCCAGATGGAGTTGGCAGGAAAGGGAGTGGCCCACCCAGCACTCACTAGAGCAGCAGCAGTGTCCCGGAAGCGTCCCTCAGGCCTCTTAAGCTGTGGCGGTGAGTGCAGGCTCCGCCCCCTGGGCCAGATGGAGTTGGCAGAAAAGGGAGCGGCCCACCCAGCACTCACTAAAGCAGCAGCAGTGTCCCGGAAGCCTCCCTCTTTATATATATATATATATATATATATATGCTTTCGTAGATTTTCACGGGTACAGGAATGCAGGTTTTGGTGTCTTCGGGTGTCTTCCCGTGTAAGAGTTGGGGTGTCTAGGCGACGTTTCGACGAGGTCTCACTCGTCATCTTCAGGCTGGTGCTTTCGGCTTCTTGTTACTAGAACAGAGCAGGATCTCAGTGTTTGAGTTCCTATAAATACTGTTGAGGGGGTGTGGTGTATAGCCTCCAACGTTCTGGGCAGAGAGGGAGTTCCCAGGTTAGTGTGCCTTTTCTTCTTTTGTTCCTTAATTACTTGAGGGATATCTTGAGTGATTTCTTGAGTGATATTCTGAGTACCACTTAGGAGGGTCATTAGGTGTGGATTAGTTGCTAAAGCTTTCGTGTCTTGACCTCTTGAGCTTGTGAAGAGTTTTTTTGAGAAGATGGCTGTACTGCACTTAGTTGTGCTCTGGCTTGGCTTCGTGTATAGGGGCGAGCTGTGGTTTTGTGCCCTGTGCCAGCCAGATCTGTGTAGGGATTGCAGGGGGGTGCAGCATCCGGAGGTGCCACTATGGTTTGGCTACTGGATGGTGTCTGTACTTTATCTGTGGAGAGGGTCTGGGTTTGGGTCTGGTGTGGTTGATTGGAGATGGCGTTCTGTGTGTCTCTGGTTCTGGTGTCGGTTTTTGTGGGGAGGGCTAATTTCCAGATGTCTGGCAGGCGGGACGTGTCGTCACGCTTGTTCATGTTGTGAGGGTGTTTCTCTATCTCGATGGCTTCCATGATTATTCTCTTGTGGTGATGTTCCATGTTAAAGAGCAATTTGGAATCTGCAAAATTAATTTCGTGTCCTGTTTCTTTCATGTGTTGGTAAAGAGAGGAAGTTTTTTCTTCTTTTTTGACGGCATTCTTGTGTTCTGCGATACGTGCATTTATTCGTCTGTTTGTTTGTCCAATGTACGTGGCTGGGCAGACTTTGCAGGGTATTTCATAGACCCCTTGGTTTTCTAACTGGATTTTATCTTTTGGGTTTCTGAGGATATTGGCTATTTTTTGGTTGGTGCAAAAGGCTGTTTTGATATTGTGTTTATGGAGGATTTTGCTAATTTTATCTGTAGTGCCCTTGATATAAGGAAGGAGGGCCATGCCATTGTTTTCTTCTGTGTCTTGGTTTTTGGGGGGTGTTTCTTTTTGGATTAGCTTCGTAACCCTGTTTTGTTGGTATCCGTTGGCGATTAACACATTTGAGAGATTCTGTAACTCAGTTGTCAAGTGGTCTTTGTCAGCCAGGCGTTTGGTTCTGGAGATGAGAGTCTTGGCTACGGAGTTTATTTGTGCAGGGTGGTGGTGTGATTGTGCATGTAAGTAGCGGTTGGTGTGTGTTTTTTTCCGGTAGATAGTGTGTCCTAGGGAGCCATCAGGTTTTTTGTAGATTAGGACGTCAAGGAAGGGAAGTTGGTTGTTGGCTTCTATTTCCATAGTGAATTGTATTTTGGGGTGTAGGCTGTTGAGATGTGTGAGGAAGCTATCTAGTTTTTCCTTCCCGTGTGGCCAAATTACAAAGGTGTCGTCAACATATCTGAGCCAAAGTTTGGGTTTGTGTTCTGACTTGTCTAAAGCATTGGTTTCAAAGTGTTCCATGTACAGATTTGCGATGACCGGTGAGAGGGGTGATCCCATAGGTGCTCCTTCTATCTGTTTATATCTTTGTCCATTGTGGATGAAGTACGTGTTGGTTAGGCAGTGGTTGGTCAGGTCCAGGATGTATTCGGGGGGATTGTATTTGTTTTGAATGGCTGTCAAGGCTTCATTAATGGGCACTTGTGTGAAGAGAGATACAACATCGAAGCTCACAAGTAGGTCATCGGGATGTAGGTTTTGCTTCTTTATTGTTTCTATGAACTGGAAGGAGTTTGTAACGTGTGAAGCGATAGATTCTGCATAGGGCTGAAGTTGCTTGGCGAGAAATTTAGCGAGATTTTGTAGAGGTGAGCCTATGGAGCTGACTATTGGTCTGAGTGGTGTTCCTTCTTTGTGTATCTTGGGGAGACCGTAGAGTTTGGGGCATCTGGATGATTTTTCTCTGGGGATGATTCTTAGCTGGATTTCTTCACTGATAGGAGAGGCTTTTATTTTGGATTTGGTGGTTTTTTCCAGATAGGTGGTGGGATCTGTTTTTATAGGTTGGTAGGTAGGGTCTTGGAGTAGATTTGATAGTTTTGTTTGGTAGTCCGATGTGTTCATCACAACAGTGGCATTACCTTTGTCTGCTGGGAGAATGATTATGTTGTTGTCTTTCCTTAGGTTGGTGAGTGCTTTCTGTTCTTCTTTGTGTAAATTGCTTCTGGGTGGTTTGCTGGAGCAGAGGATGTTGGTGACTTCAAGTCTGATTTTATTGGCTTCATCTGGGTTGATTTTGGTTAGGCTAGCTTCGACTCCGCATATGATGTTTTCCGTGGGGATGCGTCTCGGGGCGACTGCAAAGTTGAAACCTTTGGAGAGTACTTTGGTTTCAGTTGAGGTGAGGATCCTGTCTGATATGTTATGTACTGTTTGTTTCATGGGTTGTTGTGGAGGGTGGCTGGGCTTCTGGCGTTTCTCTAGTTTGTGGAGTTTGTTGGTGTGTGTGTCTGTCTTATGTGAGGACTCTGTTTCAGCTCTCCAAACGGCTAGTTGTTTGCATTTGTCCCAGAGTGCAGGGTGGATTTTGTTACAGAGTTTGAGGTGAAGAGTGAGCAGATCTTTGTTGGTTTGGTTTAGTAGGTATCTTTTCTTATGGAGTTCGTTTCTGATTAGGGATAGTTCAGTTCGTTTCAGGATCCTTTCGGTAGCTGGGGTTTTAGAGTGGAATTTAAGTTGGAAGCATGTGGGAATTAAGTTGTTGTCTCGGCAGTTGCGTAGGAACAAGAGATCACATAAGATGGTGCAAAGTCTGCCCAGCCATGTACATTGGACAAACAAACAGACGAATAAATGCACGTATCGCAGAACACAAGAATGCCGTCAAAAAAGAAGAAAAAACTTCCTCTCTTTACCAACACATGAAAGAAACAGGACACGAAATTAATTTTGCAGATTCCAAATTGCTCTTTAACATGGAACATCACCACAAGAGAATAATCATGGAAGCCATCGAGATAGAGAAACACCCTCACAACATGAACAAGCGTGACGACACGTCCCGCCTGCCAGACATCTGGAAATTAGCCCTCCCCACAAAAACCGACACCAGAACCAGAGACACACAGAACGCCATCTCCAATCAACCACACCAGACCCAAACCCAGACCCTCTCCACAGATAAAGTACAGACACCATCCAGTAGCCAAACCATAGTGGCACCTCCGGATGCTGCACCCCCCTGCAATCCCTACACAGATCTGGCTGGCACAGGGCACAAAACCACAGCTCGCCCCTATACACGAAGCCAAGCCAGAGCACAACTAAGTGCAGTACAGCCATCTTCTCAAAAAAACTCTTCACAAGCTCAAGAGGTCAAGACACGAAAGCTTTAGCAACTAATCCACACCTAATGACCCTCCTAAGTGGTACTCAGAATATCACTCAAGAAATCACTCAAGATATCCCTCAAGTAATTAAGGAACAAAAGAAGAAAAGGCACACTAACCTGGGAACTCCCTCTCTGCCCAGAACGTTGGAGGCTATACACCACACCCCCTCAACAGTATTTATAGGAACTCAAACACTGAGATCCTGCTCTGTTCTAGTAACAAGAAGCCGAAAGCACCAGCCTGAAGATGACGAGTGAGACCTCGTCGAAACGTCGCCTAGACACCCCAACTCTTACACGGGAAGACACCCGAAGACACCAAAACCTGCATTCCTGTACCCGTGAAAATCTACGAAAGCATATATATATATATATATATATATATAAAGAGGGAGGCTTCCGGGACACTGCTGCTGCTTTAGTGAGTGCTGGGTGGGCCGCTCCCTTTTCTGCCAACTCCATCTGGCCCAGGGGGCGGAGCCTGCACTCACCGCCACAGCTTAAGAGGCCTGAGGGACGCTTCCGGGACACTGCTGCTGCTCTAGTGAGTGCTGGGTGGGCCACTCCCTTTCCTGCCAACTCCATCTGGCATAGGGGGCGGAGCCTGCACTCACCGCCATAGCTTAAGACGCCTGAGGGAGGCTTCCAGGACACTGCTGCTGCTTTTGCTCTAGTGAGTGCTGTGTGGGCCGCTCCCTTTCCTGCCAACTCCATCTGGCCCAGGGGGCGGAGCCTGCACTCACCGCCACAGCTTAAGAGGCCTGAGGGACGCTTCCGGGACACTGCTGCTGCTGCTGCTCTAGTGAGTGCTGGGTGGGCCACTCCCTTTCTGCCAACTCCATCTGGCATAGGGGGTGGAGCCTGCACTCACCGCCACATCTTAAGAGGCCTGAGGGAGGCTTCCGGGACACTGCTGCTGCTTCTCTAGTGAGTGCTGGGTGGGCCGCTCCCTTTCCTGCCAACTCCATCTGGCCTAGGGGGCGGAGCCTGATCTCACCCCCACAGCTTAAGAGGCCTAAGGGAGGCTTCCAGGACACTGCTGCTGCTGCTGCTGCTCTAGTGAGTGCTGGGTGGGCCGCTCCCTTTCCTGCCAACTCCATCTGGCCTAGGGGGCGGAGCCTGCACTCACCGCCATAGCTTAAGAGGCCTGAGGGAGGCTTCTGGGACACTGCTGCTGCTGCTGCTCTAGTGAGTACTGGGTGGGCCACTCCCTTTCCTGCCAACTCCATCTGGCCCAGGGGGCGGAGCCTGCACTCACCGCCACAGCTTAGGAGGCCTGAGGGATGCTTCCGGGACACTGCTGCTGCTGCTCTAGTGAGTGCTGGGTGGGCCGCTCCCTTTCCTGCCAACTCCATCTGGCCTAGGGGGCGGAGCCTGCACTCACGGCCACAGCTTAAGAGGCCTGAGGGAGGCTTCCGGGACACTGCTGCTGCTGCTCTAGTGAGTGCTGGGTGGGCCGCTTCCTTTCCTGCCAACTCCATCTGGCCTAGGGGGTGGAGCCTGCACTCACGGCCACAGCTTAAGAGGCCTGAGGGAGGCTTCCGGGACACTGCTGCTGCTGCTCTAGTGAGTGCTGGGTTGGCCGCTCCCTTTCCTGCCAACTCCATCTGGCCTAGGGGGCGGAGCCTGCACTCACGGCCACAGCTTAAGAGGCCTGAGGGAGGCTTCCGGGACACTGCTGCTGCTGCTCTAGTGAGTGCTGGGTGGGCCGTGTCAGCATCGCCCTAGAGCCAGTGTACCAACTGGACTCATACACCTCAACCCCGACTGGGCTAGGCGAGCTGGGAAGCACCGCCAGAGACCTCCTTCTCACAGGAACAGGTCACAGTGCTGTGGACTCACAGCTCAGAGCTGAGAGCACCGGATTCACTGTCTCAATAATACAGTCGTTGCGTAGCAGAGTTTTGCAGAGTCTTGCAGAGTATAAACCACTCGGAGAGCAGCTCTGTAGAATATCTTCCTTTGATTCTGTAACTACAACTATGATACAAAACTATATAGAGAGCTGAATATTCTAAGCATAAATCAATGCTACACTGAGAGTTTGCAGCTGCTCTTAGCAGCAATCTAATCTCTAGAATCTCTAACATTCTCACTTTCTCCGATACACTGACTGATTGTCTCTCACTCTCACACACAGTGATATGTTGCTGGGCAGAATAAGTAGATAGGCAGGACACGTCTCCTCCTCTCTGGAGAGTCAGCAGAGACCATCAGGAGATCATCAGGAGATTCTTGGGAATGGGAGGGGTGAAATCTCATCAGGCCGCTCCCTTTCCTGCCAACTCCATCTGGGCTAGGGGGCGGAGCCTGCACTCACCGCCACAGCTTAAGAGGCCTGAGGGAGGCTTCCGGGATACTGCTGCTGCTGCTGCTGCTCTAGTGAGTGCTGGGTGGGCCGCTCCCTCTCCTGCCAACTCCATTTGGCCTAGGGGGCGGAGCCTGCACTCACCGCCACAGCTTAAGAGGCCTGAGGGAGGCTTCCGAGACACTGCTGCCGCTTCTCTAGTGAGTGCTGGGTGGGCCTCTCCCTTTCCTGCCAACTCCATCTGGCCTAGGGGGCGGAGCCTGCACTCACGGCCACAGCTTAAGAGGCCTGAGGGAGGCTTCCGGGACACTGCTGCTGCTGCTCTAGTGAGTGCTGGGTGGGCCTCTCCCTTTCCTGCCAACTCCATTTGGCCTAGGGGGCGGAGCCTGCACTCACCGCCACAGCTTAAGAGGCCTGAGGGAGGATTCCGGGGCACTGCTGCCGCTCTAGTGAGTGCTGGGTGGGCCGCTCCCTTTCCTGCCAACTGCATCTGGCCTAGGGGGCGGAGCCTGCACTCACCACCACACCTTGAGGGCCTCCATCAAGGCCACCGGGACACTGCTGCTCCTGCTGCTCTAGTGAGTGCTGGGTGGGCCGCTCCCTTTCCTGCCAACTCCATCTGGCGTAGGGGGCGGAGCCTGCACTCACCGCCACAGCTTAACAGGCCTGAGGGAGGATTCCCGGACACTGCTGCCGCTCTAGTGAGTGCTGGGTGGGCCGCTCCCTTTCCTGCCAACTGCATCTGGCCTAGGGGGCGGAGCCTGCACTCACCACCACACCTTGAGGGCCTCCATCAAGGCCTCCGGGACACTGCTGCTCCTGCTGCTATAGTGAGTACTGGGTGGGCCACTCCCTTTCCTGCCAACTCCATCTGGCCTAGGGGTTGTATAAGCATTTAGTCAGGCTGGGGAGTAGTTTAATTTTAGCACTATTGTTTCTTGCTTTGCTTCTTTTTTATTATTCTGTTAAGTTATTATATAGTTTGTATTTTGCTTTTTAAGGGGAAGGGTCAGGGCTGCCTGGGAGTGGGCCTCAGCCAATAGAATGGCTGGGGCAGGTTCCACAGGGGGGAATGTATTGGGACACCCGATCTCAGTGATCACGGGCAGGAGGAGGAGTAATGCTAAGACCAGACCATGTCATTACCGAGGAGGCGGAGTTAGTCGTTGTTTGAGGACTGTTCCCTCTCCAGGTCTGGTCCTGACCAGAAGGATACTGGAATCAGCAAGGGAAACCCCCATGACCTGAAAGTGTTGCTGTGCAATGCCAGGTCAATGATGAATAAAACCACTGCCATCCATGACCTGATTGTGGATGGAGCATTTGACCTGGCATGTGTGACAGAGACCTGGTTGGATGAAGCAGATGGGCCTGTCCTTGGCGATTTCCCACCAGGTTTCTCTTACGCACAGCAACCCAGGTCATGTGGGCGGGGAGGGGGGGTTGCAGTGATTTTTAGGAAGTCATTAGTCTGCACCAGGCGTCCTGTTGGGAAGACCCAGTTCTCTGAGTGCATGTTCTGGAAGTTGGGCAATAGGGGCAGTACAGGATTCCTATTGGTGTACCGACCTCCCCGCTGCACCAAGGATTCCCTGCCCGAGCTGCTTCAGGTCGTGGCGGATATGCTCCTGGAGACACCTAGCTTGGTTGTCCTGGGGGATTTTAACATCCATGCCGACACGACCTTACAAGGGGCCGCTCGGGACTTTGTGGAAAGCATGGCCTCCATGGGGCTGTCCCTGAATACGTTTTGGCCCAAATCATAGCCACGGACATGCCTTAGACTTGGTGTTTACCTCTACGGATGTTGGTGATCTGACACTAACAAAAGCGAAACAAAAGAAGTGCCATGGTCAGATCACTTCCTGGTGCAACTTGACTTCTCCGCGACCCATCCCCTCTGCAGGGAGGTGGGACCGATTCGGATGGTCTGCCCCCGCTACTTAATGGATCCAACTGGTTTCCAGAGAGTGATAGGGGATGTTTTATCCCAAGTTGATGGCGTCTCAGCTGATTCCCTGGTGGCCCGCTGGAATGCGGAGTTAACCAGGGCTATTGACTGTCTGACTCCGAAGCGCCCTCTCCGATTGCATGGAGCCCGGACAGCCCCGTGGTTTTCCCTGGAGCTGAGGGTGATGAAACAATCGTTGAGACGGCTAGAGAGCCAGTGACGGAAAACTCATTCTGAATCAGACCGGACACGGGCTAGAGCTCAACGTCGAGCCTACCAAGTGGCAATGGCGATGGCGAAGAGGGCCTTCTTCACTGCCTCCATTGCATCTACAGAAAACAGCAGCAGGAGACTTTTTCAGGTGGTTCACAATCTATCGGAACCACCTGCACCACCGGGGCCTGGTAGGGACCCCAAGATCTCCTGCAATGCTTTTGCAAAGTTTTTTTGCAGATAAAGTCGCTCAGATTCAGAAGGAGGTAGACTCCACCGTGGGAGCAGGGCCAGGGTGGGAGAGTGCTGGAGTTCTGTCTAGTCCTCTTATACGGGATCAGTTCCAATCTGTTACCTCCGAGGATGGGGACAGGCTGCTTGGACAAGTGAAACCGACCACCTGTCTCCTTGATCCTTGCCCATCCTAGCTGATAAAAGCGAGCCGGGAAGGGCTGGGCGATGGGCTCTGAGGGGTGGTGAATGCTTCCCTCTGTGAGGGAGCCTTCCCAGACCCGCTGAAAGAGGCGGTCATTAAACCGCTTCTTAAAAAAACATCTTCAGACCCGGCCAGTATGGCCAACTATCGCCCAGCCTCAAATCTTCCATTCTTGGGCAAGGTGATTGAGCGGGTGGTTGCCGAACAACTCCAAGCACGCCTGGAGGATGCGGACCATTTGGATCCCTTCCAATCGGGATTCAGGCCTCACCATGGGACTGAAACTGCCTTGGTCGCGCTGGTTGATGATCTCTGGCGGGCTAGGGACAAAGGCGAGAGCTGTTTCCTAGTTCTGCTGGATCTCTCAGCGGCCTAGAATCATAGAATCATAGAGTTGGAAGAGACCACAAGGGCCATCGAGTCCAACCCCCTGCCAAGCAGGAAACAGCATCAGAGCACTCCTGACATATGGTTGTCAAGCCTCTGCTTAAAGACCTCCAAAGAAGGAGACTCCACCACACTCCTTGGCAGCAAATTCCACTGTCGAACAGCTCTTACTGCCAGGAAGACAGTCAGGAAGACAGATGGCCTTTCACACCATCAACCATAACATCCTTCTGGGCCGTCTTGAGGGGCTGGAAGCTGGGGGCACTGTTATATGGTGGTTCTGCTCCTTTCTCCTGGGCCGTGTCCAGAAAGTGGTGTTGGGGGATGAGTGTTCAGACCCCTGGGCTCTCACTTGTGGGGTGCCTCAGGGTTTCATCCTCTCCCCCATGCTTTTTAATATCTATATGAAGCTGCTGAGAGAGATCATCAGGGGGTTTGGGCTGGGTGTTCATCAGTATGCAGATGACACCCAGCTCTACCTCTCCTTTAAATCAGAACCAGTGAAGGCGGTGAAGTTCCTGTGTGAGTGCCTGGAGGTGGTTGGAGGATGGATGGCGGCTAACAGATTGAGGTTGAATCATGACAAGACAGAAGTACTGTTTTTGGGGGACGGGGCGGGTGGGTGTGGGGGATTCCCTGGTCCTGAATGGGGTAACTGTGCCCCTGAAGGACCAGGGGCGCAGCCTGGGAGTCATTTTGGACTCACAGTTGTCCATGGAGGCACAGGTTAATTCTGTTTCCAGGGCAGCTGTCTACCAGCTTCACCTGGTACGCAGGCTAAGACCCTACCTGCCCGCGGACTGTCTCACCAGAGTGGTGCATGCTCTGGTTATCTCCTGCATGGTCTACTGCAATGCGCTCTACGTGGGGCTACCTTTGAAAGTGACCCAGAAACTGCAATTAATCCAGAATGCGGGAGCTAGACTGGTGACTGGGAGTGTCCGCCGGGACCATATAACACCGGTTCTGAGAGATCTGCATTGGCTCCCAGTACGTTTCCAAGCACAATTCAAAGTGTTGGTGCTGGAGACTTCCGGGGTGGCGCCTCTGGCAATGGCGAACTCCCTCTGAACTGGAGGGACTAGCTCCGCATGAAACAGGTCTTTTCCGCTGCGGCGTAGCGGGGACCCTTCTGGAAATCACAGGCGGATGAAGCCTGTGACCGTGGGACTCGGCGGGGACCCTTAGCGCCCCCCCAACCCACAAAGGAACACATAAACGGGCTCCGAAGTGAAGAGGGGGAAGTGGCGCGGTGCTGTGAGTTAATTGCTTTTTCTGTGGAGGGAAGCCGCATAGCCGTTGCCGGAGAGCGCTGCCTTTTTCCTGGGACAATTTGGCATCTAAAATAACCATCCGTAAGTACTGGAACATTAAATATTCGGACTTTAAATAAGAACTGGCGAAATAAAAGGAATTTGGACTTTAAAATTAACCCTAATTTGGTACTGAAACGGGAAGGTTTAAACAGGAAGTCACCCTTCCGTTTCCTTGTAGTCAGAACAAAGCAAAGACAACGCAAACTAGAGCCTTAAAAATCACTTATAAAGGATCGACTTTCATCATTTAAAATCGCGGAACCTCCCTTAGTAGCAGGAGAAGAAGGGGGACTTTTTCCTGAGCTGTTTAAACCTGCAGAAATGAAGCTAAAGCAAAGTAATTTTCCACCGTCCTGACCCTGGAGCGGGGTGTCAGATTTGAATGGGGTCTCCTGCCGCCGCGCGATTTCTGTTCTCATCCTGTTGCTTAGAGAGGGCTAAGAACTTCCTGACAGTAAGAGCTGTTCGACAGTGGAATTTGCTGCCAAGGAGTGTGGTGGAGTCTCCTTCCTTGGAGGTCTTTAAGCAGTGGCTTGACAACCATATGTCAGGAGTGCTCTGATGGTGTTTCCTGCTTGGCAGGGGGTTGGACTTGATGGCCCTTGTGGTCTCTTCCAACTCTATGATTCTATGATTCTATGATTCTATGATTCAATGATTCTATGATTCTAAGAAGCAATCGAGATTGCTTGTGGCAATTCACATTCACCGCTAATGTGGACTTTTGCTACTTTAATATGTGGAAACATTGAGCCTGTGCAGGTGGTGAATGTCCCCATATATGTGAAGAGGACAGTATTGAGGACAAACTTTGTTTTGGGACAACTTTCTAAGATCCTGTGTGATAGATAGTCTCTCGGAAAAGATTAAAGATAAGCAAAAACAGGAGTTGATTGGTAACTGAACTGGACAACAGGGTCGAAGCAACTGCTTATAGACATTTCTGAAGGCCTGGGCCACTCCCACTCCCCACGTGATTGGCTGTCTAAACTTCCAAGCTGTGAATCAGGACTCAGAGTTTAAGGGCCAATGGCAGAGCCCAAATCCAGAAATGTTCTGTGATTGGATATCATGTATCGAATCAGAACACAGGAGCTCAGAATCCTTAGTCCAGACTCGAGACCACTGAATACATAACAGGCCCCATGGCATTTTCAGGAGACTGGCTGACTATTGATGTGTAACCACAAAACTCAAGAACTGTCCCGCCTGCTAGAATTGAGCTGAGGGATCCCCTTGTACCCTTGGAGATCTTTCGAAAAGCAAAGACACGTAGGATTTTGCCTTGATAAGAAAAGAAACAAGAATCAGTGATGGGGGAAATTTTGTTCTGGGGCTCAGCCCCTGCATTTCCTCCTACTGCTAGCACTCAGTCGTGTGCTAAGTACAAAGATCATGCCCCTTTTGGACTTCCAAAGGATGGGGAAACCCTGCATTTAAAGACACGGGACAACAATGGGATGGGGCGGATTTCACTTTTGTTCAGAAAGTGGGAGAAGCAACAAGAGGAACAGCCATTTTAGATCTGGTCCTAACCAATGTTGATGACCTGATTAGTGGGGTAGAAGTGGAAGGATCATTAGGCGCGAGTGATCATGCTCTTCTGAAGTTTACTATACAGCGGAAAGGAGCAGCCAAGCATACTAGGACTCAATTTCTTGACTTTAAGAAAGCCGACTTCATAAAACTTAGGGAAGTGCTGGGTGAGATCCCATGGACAGTAATACTAAAAGGAAAGGGAGTTCATGATGGCTGGGAGTTTGTTAAGAGGGAGATAGTAAAAGCACAACTTCAGGCAATACCAATGAGACGGAAACATGGAAGGTGCCTAAAGAAGCCAGGGTGGCTATCTAAAGAACTTTTAACTGAGTTAAGATTAAAAAAGGATGTGTACAAAAAATGGAAAAGGGGGGAAACCACCAAAGAGGAATTCAAACAAATAGCCAGCACATGTAGACACAAAGTCAGAAGAGCTAAAGCACAGAATAAACTCAGGCTTGCTAGAGAGGTTAAAAGCAACAAAAAAGGCTTCTATGGGTATGTTCGTAGCAAAAGGAAGAACAAAGAAACAGTGGGGTCACTCAGAGGAGAAGATGGTGAAATGCAAACAGGGGACACAGAAAGGGCTGAACTCCTCAATGCCTTCTTTGCCTCAGTCTTCTCCGATAAGGAAAACAATGCCCGACCTGAAGAATTTGGAGCAAATGATTCAGCAAAGGAAACACAGCCCAGAATAACTAAGGAGATAGTACAAGAATACTTGGCCAGTTTAGATGTATTCAAGTCTCCAGGGCCAGATGAACTGCATCCAAGAGTATTAAAAGAACTGGCAGATGTGATCTCAGAACCACTGGCAGTCATCTTTGAGAATTCCTGGAGAACAGGCGAAGTCCCGGCAGACTGGAGGAGGGCAAATGTTGTCCCTATTTTCAAAAAGGGGAAAAGAGAGGACCCAAATAATTACCGCCCAGTCAGTCTGACATCAATAGCAGGGAAGATTCTGGAGCAGATCATTAAGCAAACAGTCTGTGCACACCTAGAAAGGAATGCTGTGATCACCAATAGTCAGCATGGATTTCTGAAAAATAAGTCATGTCAGACTAACCTGATCTCGTTTTTTGACAGAATTACAAGCCTGGTAGATGAAGGGAACGCAGTGGATGTAGCCTACCTTGATTTCAGCAAGGCATTTGACAAGGTGCCCCATGATATTCTTGTAAAGAAACTGGTAAAATGCGGTCTTGACTATGCTACGACTCAGTGGATTTGTAACTGGCTGACTGACCGAACCCAAAGAGTGCTCATCAATGGTTCCTCTTCATCCTGGAGAAGAGTGACTAGTGGGGTGCCACAGGGTTCTGTCTTGGGCCCGGTCTTATTCAACATCTTTATCAACGACTTGGATGATGGACTCAAGGGCATCCTGATCAAATTGGCAGATGACACCAAACTGGGAGGGGTGGCTAACACCCCAGAGGACAGGATCACACTTCAAAACGACCTTGACAGATTAGAGAACTGGGCCAAAACAAACCAGATGAATTTTAACAGGGAGAAATGTAAAGTATTGCACTTGGGCAAAAAAAATGAGAGGCACAAATACAAGATGGGTGACACCTGGCTTGAGAGCAGTACATGTGAAAAGGATCTAGGAGTCTTGGTTGACCACAAACTTGACATGAGCCAACAGTGTGACGCGGCAGCTAAAAAAGCCAATGCAATTCTGGGCAGCATCAATAGGAGTATAGCATCTAGATCAAGGGAAGTAATAGTGCCACTGTATTCTGCTCTGGTCAGACCTCACCTGGAGTACTGTGTCCAGTTCTGGGCACCACAATTCAAGAAGGACACTGACAAACTGGAACGTGTCCAGAGGAGGGCAACCAAAATGGTCAAAGGCCTGGAAACGGTGCCTTATGAGGAACGGTTAAGGGAGCTGGGCATGTTTAGCCTGGAGAAGAGGAGGTTAAGGGGTGATATGATAGCCATGTTCAAATATATAAAAGGATGTCACATAGAGGAGGGAGAAAGGTTGTTTTCTGCTGCTCCAGAGAAGCGGACACGGAGCAATGGATCCAAACTACAAGAAAGAAGATTCCACCTAAACATTAGGAAGAACTTCCTGACAGTAAGAGCTGTTCGGCAGTGGAATTTGCTGCCAAGGAGTGTGGTGGAATCTCCTTCTTTGGAGGTCTTTAAGCAGAGGCTTGACAACCATATGTCAGGAGTGCTCTGATGGTGTTTCCTGCTTGGCAGGGGGTTGGACTCGATGGCCCTTGTGGTCTCTTCCAACTCTATGATTCTATGATTCTATGATTCTATGATTCTATGATTCTATGATTCTATGATTCTATGATTCATGCGGACGCCAATATATTACAGTCAAACCTCAGCTCCCGAACGCCTGCGTTTTGGAACGTTTCGGTTCCCGAACGTTGAAAACCCGGCACATTTCAAAACGATTGTGAGGCAAAGTAAGAGTCCATCAGTTCCTGAGGTGAAATTTTGGGGTGGGGAACGTCTGACCTCTGAGCACATCTTGCCCCCTCCCCAAGTCTTCCCCATTTGGTCCATGAGGCCATTCTCACATGCAGGTAAGGGGTGAGGCTTGACTGATAGGACATGGCTTTCCAAAGCTGCTTTCTTTGCACAGCCCTCAAAGCATGGGACTAGTTGTCAGGATCCTCTGAAGAAATGCAGAAACCAGCAGGATGGCTCCCCCTTCATATCAGCGCAGAACATCCCATTCAGTTGGGCTGAGCCATGGCACTCCTGGCAGAGAGCTCTTTGGCGAGCCAATACTCAGTACTAAGTAGAATTGCCCATCCCTTCAGATCCTTCTGAGCACTAAAAAAGGAGGGAGAGGTTTCTTCCCTTCCCTGTGAAGCCCAAGCTTGCTGAGCTCTTCAAGAGAGAGGTGGGGGCTCCCAAAGGCTTCCCCTCCTTCCTTTAAGCCTGATCTCACTGCAGTCCTAAAAGGGGGAGACTCTCCAAGACTGTAGTGATATTCGAGAATGGCAGATGAAGGTGATGGACTATATGGAACTGGTAGAAATGACTGGCAGAATCCGAGACCAGGGAGAAGAGTCGGTGAAAGAAGACTGGAAGAAATTTAAAGACTATTTACAGAAATATTGCAAAATTAATGAATGCTAGAAGGATGTTGGATAGAAACTAAGTGGTTTCCAGCTGTAATGCTTTAAGAGATAGGAAAAAAGTTTTACAAAAGTGTAAAAGCTTAATGGTAAGGATTTGCTGAACTAACAAACTGAAGTGGAATACAAAAAAGGGAGGTACGAGGAGGTCCGGGGAAATAAGTGTAAGAAGATATGTTATGGAGAATCAATGTGTTTTTTAACTGTTTTTATTTTGTATGTTTCTTTTTATTTTTCATTTTTACTGTTATACTTTAAAAACTTTAATAAATATCTTTTCAAAAAAAAAAAAAAGACTGTAGTGATATTAGGCTCTTTCCCTCCTCCTTTTTAGGCCTGATGCCTCTTTGTTGGTAGTTGTTGTGTACTGAGTTGAGCAAAGCGGCAAGCCCCTGGGGAAACCATAACTGGGTTTGTGACCTCTCTCCGCCAAGCTGCCCGGTTCTGCAACTTCTCAGAGCTGGAGAACATGCTTCGTGACCGCCTCGTCGGTGGCCTGAAGGATGAGAAGCTGCAACGACGCCTCTACGCCAAGAAGGACCTAACGTTCCAGGTCGCTCTGGAGGAGGCCCTGGCAACGGAAGCTGCCAAGAGGTCGACGCAAGAGGCACGGCCGAGCCTGCCACCCCAACCGAGGGTCCACCACGAAGACCTCACCGACGACTCAGGATCTGACAGGGAGGAGGTGCACCGAGTACAGCAGCGCACTCAAGCAGCACACAGACCACAGCTGCCTCGACGAGAAGGAGGGAACTGCGCAAGCTGTGGGGAAAGTCACGAGAGGAGGACCTGCCGTTTCCGCAACGCAGAGTGCAGGCAGTGCAGAAAATTGGGACACATCGCCCGGGTGTGTCGAGCTCGGCCCACCCAACGCCAGGCATCAGATGACCAATCCAAGAGCCCCAGGTCCCGGGGCCCAACGCACCAAGGCAACTCTACGGAGCTCACGGACTTCCAGGTTATACCAGTTGCCCCACCCCAACGTAGAGAAAATTTATGTAGAGGTACAGATAGAGGGGGCCCCATGCCGCATGGAGCTTGACACGGGTTCAACTCTATCCATAATCTCGGCAAGGACCTTAAGGAAACTGTGTCCTACTGGGGGTCCCAAACTCAGGCCAGCCCCATTCACCCTCCGGGACTTCCAGAAATGTAAGGTCGGCCCACAATGGGGGTGGGGATCTTCAAGGTGCAATATCGAGGGCCGACGCGGCAACTGGACTTGCTCGTGGTCAAGGGCCCCTACATTAGCTTACTGGGATTGGCATGGTTTGGACCACTGGGGCTAGCCATCACCGGGGTGAACCACACTACCTTACAAGTGGACGTGGATGCCATCTGCAAGGAATTTCCAGGGGTTTTCGATGGGAAATTGGGACAGTATACGGGGCCCCCCATTGCTCTACAGCTTGACCCCGCAGTACGACCTGTCAGGCTCAAGGCCCGCCGGGTCCCGTTCGCCCTGAAACCCCGTATAGACGAGGAATTGGACCGGCTCGTGGAGCAAGGAGTGCTGGAGCCGGTGCCTAATGCCCCCTGGGAAACCCCAATCGTCACACCCGTCAAGCCTAATGGTTCGGTCCGTATCTGTGCAGACTACAAATGTACCATAAACAAGGCCCTCACGGCCCACGCATACCCAGTGCCAGTGGTCAGCCATGTCCTTGCCACCCTGGCTGGGTCGAAAATTTTTGGCAAGCTGGACTTGGCCCAAGCATATCAACAGCTGCCAGTAGATGAGGCCACAGCAGAGGCACAGATGATTGTGACGCACAGAGGAGCGTTCAGGGTAAAGCGGCTGCAATTCGTTGTCAGTGTGGCACCAAGCATATTCCAGAATCTAATGGACTCGCTCCTTAAAGGGATTCCTGGCGTCACCCCCTTCTTCGATGATGTGTTGATTGCTGGGCCCACACCAGAGGAGTTTGAGGACCGCCTCCGCACCGTTCTGCACCGTTTCCAGACGGCGGGTCTCAAGGTGAAGCGGGGAAAATGTCTACTAGGAGTGCCTCAGGTGGACTTTCTGGGATTTATGGTGGACGCAGAAGGGGTCCACCCGACTGGGGACAAGGTACGGGCCATTTGTGATGCCCCAGCACCCAAGAGCAAGACTGAACTTCAGGCCTTCTTGGGACTATTGAACTTTTACCATTCCTTCCTTCCCCACAAGGCGGCGGTAGCGGAGCCCCTACACAGACTCCTGGACAAGCGGGCCCCTTGGGTGTGGGGCCAGCGCCAGGAGGCCGCATTCCAGGCAGTCAAGGACTTGCTTGTCTCAAACGCGGTCTTGGCACACTTCGACGAGAGGCTGCCGGTGGTGCTAGCATGCGACGCCTCGCCCTATGGCATTGGCGCTGTCCTGGGACACCAACTACCGGATGGAAGAGAGGTACCGGTGGCATACTTTTCCCAGACACTCAACGCAACCGAGCGGAACTACTCGCAAATAGACAAGGAGGGTCTGGCAATCGTGAAGGGAGTAAAAAAATTCCATGATTTCTTGTACGGGCGGCCCTTCACCGTGGTGACTGACCACAAGCCGTTGCTTGGCTTGTTTGCCCCCGAAAATCAGACCCCCCCAAGTGCTGTCTCCTCGCGTCCTCAGGTGGTCAATTTTCCTTGCCAGCTACCAGTATGCACTGATTCACTGCCCGGGGAAGGCGATGGGTCATGCGGACGCCCTCAGCAGGCTACCACTACCGGAAACAGGCCCCGACCCAGCACCTGCACAAGAGGTTATGAGCCTGGAGCTACTTCCCGACCGCCCCATTCAGGCACAAGAAGTTGCACACCATTCCAAGAAAGATAGGGTCATCTCCCGGGTCCTGGACTGGGTGTGGAGGGGATGGCCCAGCAGCAGCCCTGGGCCAGAATTCTCTGGCTACACAACCCGCAAACATGAACTGTCGGCCCACAAGGGGTGCCTGTTATGGGGAAGCAGGGTCGTTGTATGGGAGTTGGAACTTAAGAGGTTAAGTTGTTCCCATGATGCCTCAGCATTCTGACGTCAGAATTTGGAAGCTGGGAGGAGTTTCCTGTCTGTTCCTCTCTAGTCGTTGAGAGAGAGAGAGTATTTTTCCACTGGAGTTCGTCGTTGCTACATTTGCAAGTCACCAGACCATCTGCGTCGAAATTGCCCCCACCGGAGCAGAGAGGCAAGGCAGGATGTTTTCAAGGACAATTCCCATGGGAATCAGTCGGGTTTCCATGGCAGCCAGTCTGGAAAAACAACCAGGCGTGAGACTGAGGCTGGTAAACGTGCCAGGTGCCAGGAAGAGACTTATCAGATTACGGCTAGTTTGGCGTTGTTTGAAAACAGCCGGGAGCAAGGCTCAGAGTTTCGTTTCGTTATTGACTCTGCAGCTAATCGCAACTTGATTCCAGAGACACCTGCTGTCGAGGGGTGGAATTGCAAGGCAATTCCGGCCGGGAAAACTGTACTGTTTGCAAATGGACAGAAAAAATGTGTGACTAACGTGACAAATCTCTTTATGTCTGTTTTACAGGAAACGTTGGAGTGTTGTACTGTTCCTGGGATACACCACTGTCTTTTATCTGTGCCTTATTTGCTAAAAAAGGGATTCAAGGTTTCTTTTGAGGATGACGTCTGCACAATCTCCAAGGGAGGGAGGATGCTTGCCAAGGTTAAAAAGGGGCAGAATGATCTTTTCATTCTTAAAACGTCTCTGGAGGGTGAGGGGAAGGTTGAGAAAGCACAAGCACTGCGTGCTACAATTCCCAATCATGATTCATGTGTACACGCTTGGCATGCTAGGACAGCTCATGGCTCTGTAGAAGAACTACAGACGCTACCCGAGGTCGCTAACGGTTGCCACATTGTAGAATGTGGATGTGCAATGGATTGTGAAGCATGCAGACATGCAAAGGTAAAAGGGTGCAGTTACCCAAAAGTGGATAGGGTAACCGAAAAACCTTTTGAACAAATTCACATAGATTTGTTGGGTCCGGTAAAGGAACCGAGTCTGGGAGGGTCAAGGTTTCTGCTCTCGATGCAGGACAATTTTACACAGAATTCCTGGACTCACGGTCTCAAATCCAAGGATGATGCAGCACAGCTGATCAAACGTTGGATTGAGGGGGTGGAACAAAAGTTTTCCACCAAAGTGCAGGCTGTCACAAGTGACAGGGGAGCTGAGTTTACAGGTTCTGCTTTGAAGAAGTACTTTCGCAAGAAAGGGATACGTCACACAGTGACTTCACCCAATCAGAGGGGGGAGGCAGAGCTACGATGTGAGGCTCTGGTGCGGACTGCAAAGGTGTTGCTGAAGGATTCTGGGTTGCCACCAAAGTTTTGGCTGGAGGCAATCAAGTATGTAAGCTTCACCTGGAATCGCACCTACGATTCAGCGGTAGGTGACACACCGTTTAGCTTGTTGCATGGCAGGAAACCCCAGATTCATTTTCTGCGCAAGTTCGGGTCACATGCGTCTGTGCCAGTATCTGCTGCGTTGCAAGGGCCAGATGGATCCAAGTTCCGGAAAATGATCTTCTGTGGGTATGAGCCAACAGCGAATGCATGGAGGTTCGCATTTCCATCAGGTGATCAGAGTAAGTTACTGATCAGCAAGCACGCTGAGTTCTATGAGCAGGATAAAAAGTCACAACCTGCTGTCAAGCGTGATGTTCTCTCAGAGTGTCTCTCTGATTCAGAACAGGAAGATTCTGAGGGGGAGGAAGGAGAGGTTGAGTCTGCTGATGACGATCAGGTCACTGACCAAAGTCTGGAGCAGGGTGGGGCATCTCCACAAGTTGTAAAAAGAGAGGTTAAGAGTGAACCTAGTTCTCCTGTAAGTGTAATGGAGAGGATTCGAAAACGCTTTAAGTCAGAGGGGGAATCCCGTGATGCTGAGGAAACAGTTCCTGGTGGCAGTGAATCAGAGGTAACATCTGAGTTTGTGCCCAGGCGATCCAGTCGCACAACGAAGGGTGTTCCACCGGAAAGATACCAAGCCACAGGTGCGTTGGTAAGTTTCGCACAGTGTGAACCTGAGAGTTACGTGGATGTTCCACAGGTATTGTCAGAATGTGTGGCAGAGGGGGTATGGGAGTTGGAACTTAAGAGGTTAAGTTGTTCCCATGATGCCTCAGCATTCTGACGTCAGAATTTGGAAGCTGGGAGGAGTTTCCTGTCTGTTCCTCTCTAGTCGTTGAGAGAGAGAGAGACGCAGTTCTATCATGGCTGCGAGGAGTCCTGGAAATATCTGAGAAAATGATGCAATAAAGAGCTGTAAATGGACATTACTGTGCTCTGTGTGTTTGTGGGAAACTAAGTGACAGGTTGCTGCTGTGTTTTACTCTGCTGGGCGTGACGGAGAAGAAGGAGCAGATCGGGCAGAGGAAGCGTGCCGGACCTGCCGAAGCTGCCATAAAGAGCTAATTGCCGGTTGTAAATCAATTAGCACGTCACGGACTAATCAAAATACCTACACGTTGTTCCCCAGCCCCTCCACAAAAGGGTCCTCACAGCCCTACACGAGACACACCCAGGGGTAGTAAGAATGAAGGCCCTTGCCAGGAGTTATGTGTGGTGGCCAGGGATCGACGGAGAGATAGAGGCCTGGGTCAAACACTGCCAGGCCTGCCAAGAATCCCGCCCAGATCCCCCAAGGGCCCCAGTCCAGTCCTGGGAGTCCGCCCGAGCACCATGGTCACGCCTGCATGTGGACTTCGCTGGCCCCTTTCAGGGGTAAACATTCTTCATAGTGGTGGACTCCTACACCAAATGGCTGGAAGTCGCACTGGTACTGTCCACTTCTACATCCGCAGCCATCCGGGTACTACGCAGGCTGTTTGCAACCCACGGGCTCCCTGACACTCTCGTCTCAGACAACGGGACTGCATTTACGTCAGGAGAATGCCAAACCTTCACAGTGCAGAACGCCATCCGCCACATCCGTTCGGCGCCGTTCCACCCTGCCACCAATGGCCAAGCAGAACGCATGGTGCGGACCACCAAGGACACCCTTCGCCGCATGACGCAAGGGGATTGGGAGTACCGCCTTGCCACATTCCTCCTAGCACAGCACAGCACCCCCAGCTCGACGACTGGCCGGAGCCCCGCTGAACTACTAATGGGTCGGCGCCTTGCAATCAGATTGGACCGCCATCTCCCCGATAGAGCTCAGGATGAGGTAGTGGTGGGGGAAGGCAGGAACCCCCGGACCTTTGAGGCCCAGGACCCAGTGTACGCAAAGAATTTTGGGGCAGGCCCAGCATGGGTACCCGCCACAGTCACCAGGGTCGCTGGCCCCGTGTCATACGAGGTGCTAACGGATGGGGGGCAATGCTGGCGCCGCCACTGCGACCAGATACGGCGACGATTCCCAGGAGGAAACCAGGAGGAGGAAAGGTCAGAGGAGTCCCAAGGGAACAGAGGGGCAGTGAGGCCCATAGACCAGGAGGGGCCTGCCGGAGAGGCAGAATCAGTAAATACAGAGAGGACCTGCGAGGCCGAAAGGACACCGGAACCAGAACCACGACTGAGCGAGCTGGTTGCGCCAAACCAAACAGGCCCATCACAGCCAGCATCCTTGGAACACAAGCCAGAACCTGAACCCCGGACCAGGGAACACCCCAGGCCGCAACGCACACGTAGGCTGCCGGCGTACCTCGAGGACTATGAATGCGACCTCCCGGGCAGGACTGGAACTTAGAGGGGAGGGGTGTTGTGTACTGAGTTGAATAGGATCCAAACTGCAGCAGTCTGATTGGTCCTAGAACAATAGGATCCAAATTGCAGCAGTCTGATTGGTCCTAGAACAATGGGATTCAGAATGCTGCAGTCTGATGGGTCCAGGAACAATGCAGCAGTATGATTGGTTGGCAGGAGCCACCCAATCATGCTCCAGATATAAGTGAGTCCACAACCTGATTGCCTTACAGTAGAATTCCAGAATTAACCAATCATGTGCAGCCCATTGTGTAAATAATGTATATAAAGCAGATACTTTGAGGGGACATTCATTCATTCCTCCTCACCACTATGAGCTGAATAAAGAGCATGAAATCACTTTGCGACTCTGAGTATATTACAGTAGTGAAAGGGATTTTGACCCAAGATACAGATCCCAATAAGGATCTGGCACACGGAGTCCAAAAGTTTCCCACCTATTCAGCCTAGCTGGAGAGAGCCAACCTGAGGAAGCTGGCACAAGCTTCTATCTAGATGCTTCAAGAAATAGGGTGGGGGCCTGGCAGCAAAAGAGAAATTCTCACAAGGCTGATGCGCCTGATAGCTAACCTAAAAAAAGCATCTAATTACTAAATATATATTCTTTTTCATGGAGCACATAGTTAAACTATGGAACTTGTTCCCACAAGAGACAGTGAAGGCCTCGAAACATCGATGGCTTTAAAAGAGCATTAGACACGTCCTTGGAGGAGAGGGCTATCAATGGCTACTAGCATTGATGGCTATGCTCTGCCTTCACAGCTGGAGGCAGAAATGCTTCTGAATACCAGTTGCTGGAAACCACAGGAGGGGAGAGGAAATGAGCAATGGGGACACCTTCTGTATCTGCGCTTCCCCACGCAGGGAACTTTGGCACACTCCAGCGCTGGTTTGCTCAAACAGCTTATGCTTTCCCTCTTTGTTTTGACTTCATGGATGCTCTTCCTGCTGTTGTTGTTTAGTCGTTTAGTCGTGTCCGACTCTTCGTGACCCCATGGACCAGAGCACGCCAGGCACTTCTGTCCTCCACTGCCTCCCGCAGTTTGATCAAACTCATGCTGGTAGCTTCAAGAACACCATCCAGCCATCTCATTCTCTGTCGTCCCCTTCTCCTTGTGCCCTCCATCTTTCCCAACATCAGGGTCTTTTCCAGGGAGTCTTCTCTTCTCATGAGGTGGCCAAAGTATTGGAGCCTCAGCTTCACGATCTGTCCTTCCAGTGAGCACTCAGGGCTGATTTCCTTCAGAATGGATAGGTTTGATCTTCTTGCAGTCCATGGGACTCTCAAGAGTCTCCTCCAGCACCATAATTCAAAAGCATCAATTCTTCGACGATCAGCCTTCTTTATGGTCCAGCTCTCACTTCCATACATCACTACTGGGAAAACCATGGCTTTTACTATACGGACCTTTGTTGGCAAGGTGATGTCTCTGCTTTTTAAGATGTTGTCTAGGTTTGCTATCGCCTTTCTCCCAAGGAGCAGGCGTCTTTTAATTTCATGACTGCTGTCACCATCTGCACTGATCATGGAGCCCAAGAAGGTAAAATCTCTCACTGCCTCCATTTCTTCCCCTTCTATTTGCCAGGAGGTGATGGGCCCAGTGGCCATGATCTTCGTTTTTTTGATGTTGAGCTTCAGACCATATTTTGCGCTCTCCTCTTTCACCCTCATTAAAAGGTTCTTTAATTCCTCTTCACTTTCTGCCATCAAGGTTGTGTCATCTGCATATCTGAGGTTGTTGATATTTCTTCCGGCAATCTTAATTCCAGCTTGGGATTCATCCAGCCCAGCCTTTCGCATGATGAATTCTGCATATAAGTTAAATAAGCAGGGAGACAATATACAGCCTTGCCGTACTCCTTTCCCAATTTGGAAACCAATCAGTTGTTCCATATCCAGTTCTAACTGTAGCTTCTTGTCCCACATAGAGATTTCTCAGGAGACAGATGAGGTGATCAGGCACTCCCATTTCTTTAAGAGCTTGCCATAGTTTGCTGTGGTCAACACAGTCAAAGGCTTTTGCTTCATGGATCACTGCCTTGCCGTGGCGAAGGGGCTTGAAGAACTCAGAGAAGCTATGAACTATGCCGAGCTGGGCACCCAAGATGAACAGGTCATAGTGGAGAGTTTTGACCAAACGTGATCCACCTGGAGTAGGAACCGGCAAGCCACTCCAGTATCCCTGCCAAGAAAACTCCATGGACAAAGACAACAGGCTCTTCCTGCTACTCATCTCCTAATGCCAAGGTCTCCAAGCAAGGGTTTGATAAACCCAGATCAAGCCATGCTCTTCCCTCATCCCTCCAGTTGGGCATTTCATTCCTGGCTCGAAGCACTTAACTGTTCCTCCAAGGAGCGCCTTTCAAGTAGGCTTTCAAGATGGGAGGAGTACAAGCATCAATGCTGCCTCAGGAAGAAGATCTGTATGGTAAATAGAAGCTTATGTATGGCTATTGATCTGGATCCTCTGTGTCAGCTGCAGGGAACCTTTGGCCCTCCAGATGTTGTTGGGTGACAACACCTGTTAGTCCCAGCAAGCATGGCCAGGGATTATGGGAGCTGTAGTTCCCCAGCATCTGGAGGGCCAAAGATCCCCTACACCTGCTGTATATATTAATACTACTTAGTAGTGCTGCGTATCTTAGGAAATCATTTTATGAGCCCGTCACTCAACCACCCAGTGGCGTAGCTAGCCGCTCAGGGGCCCAAGCCACCACGTCACTCCCAGGAGAGATGCGTGGCTCGGGCGCGCTTCTGGCCCCGCGGGAAGTGCTGCCCCCTGTGGTGTGGCGCCCAGTGCCCCCCTCCCCCCCCCAGCTACATCTCTGCACCCACCTCTTGGGATATCCTGGGAACAAGGCTTGAATGGTAAAAATTAACTGCGCTCAGTGTTATTTTTCTAGAAAAAGAGGTGCCAGAACTCACCACGAACGCTTCCCTTGTTCTTTTACAATGGCAATGGCACCAACCTGAGAGGTGCCAGAACTCAGTTCCAGTGAGTTCTGGCTGGGGGGGAAAGCTGCACTATATTTTTTTCCTCTAAGGCTGGAGCTTCAATATGTGGCATGTGGGTGGGTGGGTACATTTTCTCCCTCACCTCAAGCAGCCCTGTTTGTGTTCTTGTTATGCTACCATTATAGTTCCTGAAATGAGCTGGCAGTTGGCGTTCTGTTGAATGCATATTGCAGGCGGATGCAGTGAAATTTGCAGCCGGGGTTAAGGGATTCCTATCAAAGCCAGATGTTTGGTGCGAAGAGGGCTTCTCTAAGGAGGTACCAGCTCTTCCAGTGGGAAGTGCAAACCATGCCATACGCCTTGTGTACTGTACTCAAAATGGTCTTGCAAGATCAGATCAAAATCCTACCTGGTTCAGCATTCTCCCTCTCCTTCCTTCTGTCTGTGTCCTTTTAAGCAGAGCAACGTTGGTCTACTCCCTGCTGCTGTATTTCCCTTGGGGAGAAGCAGAAAAGGCTCCCTATCTCTATTCCCTATTGGTTCCCTGTATTCCAACCCTTTAAATCACATCATAGGTCATCCTTTGCTCCCCCTCCCTTTCCCCACTGTTTCAAGAATGACTTTTCCATTTTTGTTCCTAGATTATCCATGGGATAAATCCAATCAGAAATCAATACAAATAGACTTGGCAAAGTTTAAGGAACTGGATGCCTATGCACAGAAGGTATGCTGTCTCTTATTGTGATATATGCAGCAAGGAATTTGCTAGGATGCTGAGGTTTTTAAGGTGCATTTGGAATTTGAGAGTGCTTTCAAGTGTCCTCTCCTGATAGGAGGCAATTACTTCTGTTCAGATGGAAGGTCCGAACTGGGAACATCATGAGTCACAAGACCCTCCTCCTGATTTCCAGAAAACTAACACGGTGGAGCACCTAGAACCCTTAACAAACCACAGGATTCTCTTTCTCTCTGTGTGCGTGCGTGAATTAAATGCATGTATATACACCCATATTTAGTTATTTTGCAGCATTGCTTTGCTTTAAAAATTCAGGAGACAGCTCCAAAGTCAGTTCGGAGGAGAGCTAGAAATCATAGGCAATATGAAAGGGTTTGAACGACTCCTCTCTCTTTCACAATTCACTTTCGATCGTATTTATACTACAGACTGAAATTAATTTGGTAGTTATTTCCTCTCCTCAGGGAACTCCGAGTACTGTACTTCTGTGAACAAGGCTAGCAGTCATTAACAGAAAATTCTCAGTGCCCTTGCCAAACCACAACTCCCAGGAATCTCTGGGGGGCCTCGCCAGAATTAAATTGGCATAAAATTAATATACTGGTGCAGTAATCAGCCCTGGGTTTCTCCCAGTGCTGTCAAGTGACAACAGTAGGGCCGGCTCAGGATCCAGGGTTGCCTTGGTCCCTCCCTGCCCCCATAATGCCCCCCCAGTTGTACTTCCACCCACCCAAAGGTGCAATGGGCAGTGGCGAAGCTCTGGCGTGGCTGGCGTGTGTCCTGGGGGCGTGGCACATCGCCTGTGGGAGCGTGACATGCACGGCACGGTGGGGGGGGGGCGCGGGTGCAGCCGCGGGTGCAGCCGCAATGGTACCCCCTCCCCGATGGTGCCGGGGGCAGTGCGCTCCCCCCCCCGTTCCTCTGCCAGTAGCAATGGGGGAACTCTGCACTTGTGGGGAGACAGTAGCAAAGAGGATTTGGGTTTCAGCTGAAGATTGTAGAAATAACATGCCTGTGAACCCTGGAAAAAGGAAAGGTTAATCATGCGTCTCCCTTCAGAACAACTTCCCCCCCAAGGGTACATTTTTGGCAAGTATAATAAATTCTTTGATCAATCAAGTAAAACACATACACTTAATCGACTAACTGTGCAATCGCAGTGAATTCAGCAAGGGACACTCTTGTAAGTGCACGCAGGATTGCACCCTAAAATTTCTTTAAACAAGTGGACTTAGGTAGAAGAAAGGAACTGGTACCCCCTCGTCCATATTAACTGCTTCCAAGTCTATTTACCTTCTGTGAAACAGGTGAATGTCAGGAATAGCATGAAAAACCTGGTGAGTGTCTTGCTCCAAAAAGCCCACAGTGACCTGGAGAAAGTGCGAGCCATTTGGATGTGGATCTGCCACCATATAGGTAGGTGGGGGTACCACCTTTCTGCATACTTGAGTCCCCTTGCCTCTGACAACTTCCGGTATTAAAAGATCAGCCTTTGTCACTGCCCTGCGCCCATGAATCCAGCTCTGTAGCAGAGTTCTTTAGCAGACACCCAGTCCAGTGATTGCCAGCCAAGGAAGATGGATACGTAAGGTCATATCAAAGCAAGTTATATTCAGAGTAGACCGGCTGAAATCAAAGGATGTAAGTAACTCATGGACATTAAATTTAGTGGGTCTACTCCGAGCATGGCTTCTTTGCAGCTGTCTCGGGCATTTTCACCATTTCATAGCCAGTCATGTCAGCTCCATTTGCACAAAGGATTCTGGATTGTAACCTGTGTGGATCAGTGATTTGGTGTTTGGCTCACACAGAACTTGACTGGGATCTCTGTTCAGCCACGAATCTCAGAAGGGATCAGGAGGTGCTCACTGATAACAGAAATCACTGGGTTAAAGCTCACTGAAAGTGCCGCGGTAGCATTATTATCAATTTACGATGGGGTTGAAGGTTTGCAGGCTATGAAGGACTCGCTCACAAATTTATTGAAAGCTGCACGAATTATGATAGCTAGCAAGTGGAAGGGCAAGCAGAATATAAAATGGAAAAATGGTATGAAGAGGTGTGGGAGATATAGCTATTAATGATAAATGAACATGTGCCATTAAGGTAAGACGGGGAATATGCAGGAGGAATGATTTTGAGGAGATATGGAGGGTGTCTGTAGAATTTGTACTGTTACAACGGAAAGGGGTCAAACTATCGCTAGAGGTGTTGAAATTTTGGGAGGTTGGATAGTTACAATGGAATGGTCTCGCTGGTGGGGTGCACATTTTTATTCTTATTTATTTATTCTTATTACCTTGTCAAAATAAAGTAAAGGTCGCAGCACGGGAGGAGAGGAGGTGTCTCCCGACTCCTAACCCTTGCACCAGTGTGCATTTTTATTTGGCAACAAGACCCTGGGTCTACACAAAGCAGATTTACGAGTGCTTCCAGACTTTCTCTTTCGAGGTGCGATTCAAACACATATGGGCAAATTCATGTTGTGCAATCAAAAGTTCATTTGGAGCTCTTGCAAGACAAGCCACCCCACCCCCCAATCAGATTTTGGCGACCAGGAAAGATATCGAGAAACACGATGGAAAGTGTTGCAAAGTGTTGCCACCCCACAAGCAACAAGCATCGTGGCAAGTGGTTGTTACTTGGCTGTAGCGATAGGAGATCTGGAGAGCCACAGGTTCCCCACCCCTTACCCTAGGCAGCTATCTCCATGCTTAGGCGTGATCAACTCGCACATGACAGCCCTCGGAAATAAGTAAATCAATAGATTCTAAGCAGAAAATGGCAGGAGAGAGCTGGAGAGTCCTCATGGCTCATGAGGAGACCCTCCCCAGAACCCAAAGAGGACTTCAGTGGGAGCGGAGGAAGCCCCAAAGAGAACGGAGGCACAGTGGGGCTTTGTTTAGGCTGCTCAGCCTCCCCACCTAGTAGCTGACACACGTCACAGCATGGCAGCTGCTGTTGCTTTCCCACAGGTCCTCCAGCCAGCTCCAGAGCTTCACCTCTAGTTGAAAAGAGTGTTGTGGGGAGAGAGAGCTGGAGAGCAGGAAAAAATGAGCTTTTTTTAGTGTGTGCTCCCTACTTACACAGGGACACGGGTGGCACTGTGGTCTAAACCACTGAGCCTCTTGGGCTTGCCGATCAGAAGGTCGGCGGTTCAAATCCCCACGACGGGGTGAGCTCCCGTTGCTCGGTCCCAGCTCCTGCCAACCTAGCAGTTTGAAAACATGCCAAAAAGTGCAAGTAGATAAATAGGTACCGCTCGGACGGGAAGGTAAACGGCGTTTCCGTGCGCTGCTCTGGTTTCGGTGTTCTGCTGCGCCAGAGGCGGCTTTGGCAGGCTGGCCACATGACCCGGAAAAACTGTCTGCGGACAAACGCCGGCTCCCTCGGCCTGTAAAGTGAGATGAGTGCTGCAACCCCAGAGTTGTCTGTGACTGGACTTAACTTTCAGGGGTCCTTTACCTTTACCTTTACCCTACTTACACAATTTTTGCTTATGTGCATGGGGTTCCGGAACATGACCCACCATGTAAGTGGAGGAATGCCCACACTGTGAATGATCCTGAAGCAAACTTGCATATATAGGGCTGCATTGAATTGAGTAGGTACACTGGAATCCATAGACTTAAAAATTTCTTGAATTTAATGGGTCTCTTCCCTGTGTGACTTAGTTCCTCATCCATACTTAGCTTTGCTCTGTGCTTTATAGGCACAGGTCCTGGCTTTCCAGGTCCGTGTCCAAATGTTGTTGTTGTTGTTTCATCCCAGGAAAACTTGTGTTTTTCTGCCAAATTGGAGCAAATGAGAATCTGTGGAGAACCTGATTGCTGTTTTCTCTGATCCAGCAAAATGAAGGACGGCCAATCCAGCCTATCAAAGCGGTGAAAGCAACCACTTGTCCTCTTGGTAGCAACACTGTTCCTGAATACCTTCCTTCCCCTCTCAGTATTGCAGGGATACAGTGCCAGTATTTGATAGGCAGCTGCAGCGTAAAGGGGAAGAGCGACCATGCCTGGAATGCTGTCCGCATTGATGGAAGGTGGCATCTCTTAGACTGCACCTGGGGAAGTGGCTCTGTGAATACTGCTTTTAGCAAGTTCACTTTCAGGTACGCTGTTAGGCAGACCAGGCAGAGCGTGGGACACACTGAGGGGATAGCAGAAGAAGAAGAGTTTGGATTTGATATCCCGCTTTCTCACTACCCTAAGGAGTCTCAAAGCGGCCAACAATCTCCTTTCCCTTCCTCCCCCACAACAGTGGGGCTGAGAGACTTCAGAGAAGTGTGACTAGCCCAAGGTCACCCAGCAGCTGCAGGTGGAGGAGCAGGGAAGCGAACCCAGTTCTCTTAACCACTACACCACACTGGCTCTCACAGTTAACTTCATTTGCTTTCAGGCGGTTTTGTTTTGCTTGGACCACTTGTCAGAGTTTGCAATTTGATGGCCGCAGGGCTGATTAATGTAAGCAAGTGCAATAAGAATGCTGCAGCTAGGTTGGTGACTGGGAGCGGCCGCCGAGACCCTATAACACCAGCCCTGAAAGACCTACATTGGCTCCCAGTACATTTCCAAGCACAATTCAAAGTGTTGGTGCTGACCTCTAAAGCCCTAAATGGCCTCGGCCCAGTATACCTGAAGGAGTGTCTCCACCCCCATCCTTCAGCCTGAGGTCCAGCTCTGAGGGCCTTCTGGCAGTTCCCTCACTGTGAGAAGTGAGGTTACAGGGAACCAGGCCTTCTCAGTAGTGGCGCCCGCCCTGTGGAACGCCCTCCCATCAGATGTCAAGGAAATACAATAACTATCTGACTTTTAGAAGACATCTGAAGGCAGCCCTGTTTAGGGAAGTTTTTCATGTTTGAAGTGTTATTCCGTGCAGAGTGGCTGTGGAGGCCCGGCCAGATGGGCGGGGGTATAAGTAATATTTCATTATTATTATTATTATTATTATTATTATTATTATTATTATTATTATTATTATGCCATGGGCATGGAGTGTCCTGATGGCAGGGATAGATACCATCTATTCATCCTCTTTGAACAGTTCTGGAGTGTTGTGCTTATTCCGGGCTACATGTGTAAAATCTGGGGATTCTGGAGGCTGGATTGTTGCAACACAGCAGCTTCCTCAACCAGATGCCGTCCAGCTGCTCTGGATCACCACTCTGTTTGCCTGTCTGGCCCTGGTGCTGATTTAGGCATTATTATGAAATACTAGACTATTGCGCCTTCTCCTTTTGCAGGTACGATGAGTTTTACTTCCTTACTCACCCCGCTCTGTTTATTAAGAAGCACTTCCCTGAGGACCCCAAGTGGCAGCTTCTGAAACAGACGGTGACACTGGAGCATCAGCATGATCTGACTTAAATGCAGAAGGACTGACCGTCGCAGTCATAAGAACATCAACCACTGAAAATGGGTAAAGTCAATTAGAAGCATCTGTCTTGTTCCCTTTGATATCACAGTTACATCCACAATCAGCCTCATGTACAAGCTGTTACTGCAGTGTATATAACAGGGATGGAGAACCAGAGGCCCTTTCAGAGGTCCTGCACTACAACTTATCCAGAATGCGGCAGCTAGACTGGTGACTGGGAGCGGCCGCCCAGACCACAGAACTTGAAAGACCTACATTGGCTCCCAGTCCATTTCCGAGCACAATTCAAAGTGTTGGTGCTGACCTTGAAAGCCGCCTAAACGGCCTCGGTCCAGTAGACCTGAAGGAGAGTCTCCACCCCCTTCGTTCTGCCCGGACACCGAGGTCCAGCGCCGAGGGCCTTTTGGCGGTTCCCTCACTGCGAGATGCCAAGTTACAGGGAACCAGGCAGAGGGCCTTCTCGGTAGTGGCTCCCGTCCTGTGGAACGCCCTCCCATCAGATGTCAAAGGAATAAACAACTATCTGATGTTTAGGGAAGTTTTTTAATGACTGATGTTTTAATGTATTTTTAAGCTCCTGTTGGAAGCCGTCCAGAGTGGCTGGGGAGACCTGGCTGGGTGGGCGGGCCGGGTATAAGTAATAAATGATGATGATGATGATGATGATGATGTCCCATCATCCCTGACTATCATGTGGTTGATGGGACATAAGAATTCAGCAACATCTGGAGGAAATCAGATTGGCGAAGGCTGGTTTAGCACACCACCCCAGACTCTCAGCTGTGGTTAACGTTATAAAGTTATAGAGTTATTATAGAGTTGGAAGGGACCACAAGTGTCATTTTGCCTAACCCCCAGCAATGCAGGATTATTATTTTTGCCCCGTGTGAGGCTCCAACCCACGACCCTGAGATTAAGAGTTTAAACAAGCTAGCTGGATGAGCCATGGTTTAAAGATGGCTTATCAAACCAATCAACCAGGGTTAACAATAAGCATAGTTCATCAGGTTTGGGTGAGGCAACAAGCTGTGGTTAAGCCTAACGAGGATGTACCGTAGTTTCCAAACTCTTCACCGCTTGTGTAGAGGGAGGAGGGGGGGAATGTGTGAGCCCAAGGCTTGCTTTGGCTCATTCCCAGCATACTAAACCATGGTTTCACTTGACATCTGAACTGGGTCTGTAAGTATTCCATGCTCTACCTTAGATACCTTTGTTTGCCCCTATTGCTGATTTAGATAGTGTTGCTAAATACTGCACTATTGACCTCTCTTTTTCAGGTACCATGTGATTTACTTCCTCAACCACCCTGTTCTGATTATTAGCACTTCCCAGATGATCCCAAATGGCAGCTTCTGAAGCAGACTTCTGCACCTGCAGCAGCTTGAATGGAACCCGCCTACCGTGTAATTTGATATCCTTCAAGGACAGTCACTTGTCTCGGGCATCACTGCTAAACTGACCACGGTTTTGATGCACAGGGTTTTTAGCTTGACACAAAGTTTTTAAAAATGGAAAACATATATAATATATATAACATGATATTTGTTTCAATGAGCTAAAATCGATTGCAGTAGCTATTTACAAATTTACAGTATAACTAAGAAATCGGGGAGGTGTTCCAGGATTTCTTTTTAAAGGCCGTATCCAAAAATGAGTAAAGTGGGAAACCCTAGATTGATTTTGAAAAGCAGATAATGAAAGGGTACAATTAATGTTTAGGCATAAACTTGTTCATATAAAAATGTGTTGGATCCCGCCCCCCATCCTTTACAGTACAGCAACACAAATCATTAGCATTTTATCCACCATATTCTTGAGACACCCTAATGTGGTCCTATCCATTCACTTAAAGTAGTAGCAGATGTTTTTTATATATAGCAAACAGTAAATAAAAAGAGTACAATCCATAAATTGGTGCAAGCTTTTGGGGCTTGCCTTTGATTTCCCAGTGTGTTTGTAAATGCAATAAAGTTTCACTGTTCTCCGCCAAATGTGTCCTTGTGGTTTGTTCCTCTTGCTTGATTCAGTTGTTTAATATGTGGCAATCTAATAAATTTACAGTCGTATCTTGGCTCCCGAACGCCTTGCAAGTCGAACGTTTTGGCTCCCAAAAGCTGCAAGCCCGGAAGTGAGTGTTCCGGTTTGCGAACGTTATTTGGAACCCGAACGTCCAACGCGGCCTACGAGGCTTCCGATTGGAAGCCACGCCTTGGTTCCCAAACATTTTGGAAGACGAACGGACTTCCAGAACGGATTCCGTTCGACTTCCGAGGTACGACTGTACCTACAGCATAATCACATCTTACGCGCAGAGGCATATCTAGGGGTTCTCTATGTAGAGGTGAAGGGGGTAAGGTCCTGAAAACTGCTGCTACTTAGGGGTCTAAAACAGATACATTTTTACTTAGCTTTAACACACTTACAACTGTTATTTTATAGTGCAGAGCAACAGGGACAGAAGGAACCATGAGAGAAGCGATGACTGGCTTCACGGTTTTTCCCACATAATGGTTTTTTACACGGCACGCGCACACATTGTGATTAATATTATGGCACTGTTACCACGCTGTGGACTTCAAACTTATTTCCTCACCCCAAATGTATTGATACATTGCCCAGCCTTAAAGTATGTGTGTGTGCTCTATGCAAAAATCACCATGCGGGAAAAACTGTGAAGCCAGCTAGTGCCTCAAAATTTAGCTGGTGCTCTATCACAATTTTGAAAAGCAGGTAACATCTAGCCCTCCACTCAACCCTTGTTATGCTTCAAAAAGAATTTGTCTAAGTTTGCTTAAGTAAGTGGAAAAGAGACTAAGAAAAAGAGAAATTAAGAAAAGAGGAGAAATGATTCCCTACAACAGGTAACTTATCAGTTTTCGTGAAAGGTGTCAACTTTGAGAGAAAGCAGTATTATTTGTGATGGCTAAAGGGTAAAGGGACCCCTGACCGTTAGGTCCAGTCGCGGACGACTCTGCGGTTGCGCGCTCATCTCGCTCTATAGGCCGAGGGAGCCGGCATTTGTCCGCAGACAGTTTTTCCGGGTCATGTGGCCAGCATGACTAAGCCGCTTCTGGCGAACCAGAGCAGCGCACGGAAATGCCGTTTACCTTCCCGCCGGAGCGGTACCTATTTATCTACTTGCACTTTGACGTGCTTTCGAGCTGCTAGGTTGGCAGGAGCCGGGACTGAGCAACGGGAGCTCACCCCGTCGCGGGGATTCGAACCGCCGACCTTCTGATCGGCAAGCCCAAGAGGCTCAGTGGTTTAGACCACAGCACCACCCGCGTCCCTACACAACACAAAACACTGTTGCTGTCTGTAGGTTTTATCTTTATTTTTTCTACCTTATATTTTGGAAATGTACATCCAGGTTTTATTTCCTTTAAATTTGGGGGGGGGGGCAAGAGAGTGGGGCCCTAAACTATAGCGTGTTTAGCATACATGTAAATACGGCACTAGGGGCTGCCTGCCCTGCTCACTCTGCTAAGCCTAGACTAACCGATCCAATAGGAATCCAACCCCTGCGACAATCCAATATTGTGTCCTACATTTCTAAGCAGTGAAAAGTTCTGGAGCAGCAATACAGGGAGAAAGGGTACCAGGAGTAGGGGGGCTTGTAAACTGGCCACATATGGTTGATCTGTCTGGACTGAGATCAAGTCATACTCAAGCCACAAAGCTCTGTTTTGACGCTTCGTTCTTTGCTTGAATTCCCCAGAATATTTTGTTGGAAGCCTCCCAGAGTGGCTGGGGAAACCCAGCCAGATGGACGGGGTATAAGTAATAAATGATGATGATGATGATGAAAATAGTATAGGAATTAATACCAAAAAATACTACACCCCATTCCCTGCAAAAAGAAGGACGCCCTAAAAACAAACTGAGCACACCTCTTATATCAATCGGCAATGAGAACAGGAGATGGACCTTTCCATTAATTATATGTGGGCAGATCCACATAAAACATAGACTATGAACTGCCGAAATCTACCTGGCAGGGGAGGAAATGTGCAATTGGGGAGCCAAACGCTAGTACGAAAAAGGTCTTAGAAATAATACAACAGTTTGGCCAGGTAGCTGGATTTAAGCTGAATAAACAAAAAACTAAAGTTTTAGGGAAAAACTTAACAGATATGGAAAAGGAGAAATTCCAAGAGGAGACAGGGTTGACAGTGGTCAAGAAGGTGAAATATCTAGGGGTTTACTTAACATCTAAAAATGTGAATCTGTACAAGGACAATTATGAAAAATGTTGGTCAGAAATTAAAAAAGATCTAGAAATATGGTCAAATTTGAAATTGTCAATGTTAGGCCGAATCGCTGTGATTAAAATGAATGTATTGCCTAGAATGTTATTCTTGTTTCAGACCTTGCAGATACTTGACAAGATGGAATGTTTCAAGAGGTGGCAGAAAGACATTTCGAAATTTGTCTGGCAGGGCAAAAAGCCCAGAATTAAATTTAAAATATTAACAGATGCTAAAGAAAGAGGGGGTTTTGCCCTGCCGGACTTAAAATTGTACTATGAGGCAGCAGCTTTCTGCTGGCTGAAAGAATGGATGCTCCTCGAGAACACCGACATTTTGGATCTGGAAGGTTTTAACAATGCTTTTGGCTGGCATGCATATCTATGGTATGACAAAGTTAACAGTGCCTTTAAAAATCACATTGTCAGAAAAGCATTGATTAATGTTTGGATAAGATATAAGGATCTATTGGAAAACAAAACCCCTAGATGGGTGTCACCAGTGGAGGCTAAAACAGTGAAGAAACTCAATATGGAGGTCGGATGGCCGAAGTATTGGGAAATTTTAGAACAGGATGGAGATAAACTCAAACTACAAAGTCATGAGAAACTGAAACATAAAGTACAAAATTGGTTTCAATATCGTCAAATAATGGAATTTTACAAACAGGACAGGAAAATTGGTTTCCAGGTGGAAAAATCAAAACTAGAAACCGAACTGTTAGAACCCAATACTAAGAATTTATCTAGAATGTATAACTTGTTGCTGAAATGGAGTACACAGGATGAAACAGTTAAATCGGCTATGATTAAGTGGGCACAGGATGTTGGACATAACATTATGTCAGCTGACTGGGAATGGTTATGGAACACCGGTATTAAATTTACGGCATGTAATGCCTTAAAGGAAAACATTATGAAAATGGTTTATAGGTGGTACATGACTCCAGTCAAGCTGGCAAAAATTTATCATTTGCCCGATAACAAATGTTGGAAATGTAAAGAGACTGAAGGTACCTTCTACCACCTTTGGTGGACATGCCCGAAGATTAAGGCCTTCTGGGAAATGATTTATAATGAAATGAAAAAGGTACTTAAATGTACTTTCCCTAAAAAACCAGAGGCCTTTCTCTTGGGCATTGTTGGCCAATTGGTGTCAAAGAAGGATAGAACTTTTTTTATGTACGCTACAACAGCAGCAAGAATACTCATCGCAAAGTATTGGAAGACACAAGATCTACCCACTCTGGAAGAATGGCAGATGAAAGTGATGGACTATATGACATTGGCCGAGATGACAGGCAGAATCCGTGACCAACGAAAAGAGACGGTGGAAGAAGAATGGAGGAAATTCAAAAGTTATCTTAAGGACTACTATAAACTTAATGAATGTTAAAATGTTATGGTTTACAGAAACAAAGGGGTACAGTGATATAAGGCCAGAATACAAAGAGGACTAAGATGACAGAGGTTGGAAAGTAACAATTGGGAGTTGCTGTGAGACTATGGACATTGGGATGTAGAAAGGGGGGGTATGGGGAAGTCCAAGAAAAGAGGTTTATGAAAATATGTTTGAAATTATACGTGTATGTTTGTCTTTTTAAGTGTTTGTTTGTTCTTTAAAAACTTTGTAAAACCAATAAAAATTTTATAAAAAAAAAAAAAGGAAATGTGCAATTGGGACTCCAGGGAACTTTGACACACTGCTGTGCTGTTTTGTCCAAACTTGTTCTGCTTTCACTTTTGTTTGGGTGCCGTAAGTGCTGTTCCTGTTTCTCTTATCATAATGCCAAGGTCTCCATCAAAAGCAGAAATTGCGTGCACGAAAGTTGAAGCAACTTCTACGGAACAGAAACACAACGTGGCATTGTCTCATCGGTCTTGATCCATCAAGGGTGCTCTATTGTGTGCACGAAACCTACCAGAGCTGCTGGGTGCGATGGCTATCAGGGCTTCAAGTAAAAGTAGTGATTATTTATTTCACCACTGAGGGAGGGTGGCACTCTGCGCATGCTCAGGCACTCACTCGTTTATGATGGCTTGAACATGAGAGGTAAGCGGAACAGCCGTGCACAAAGGCAGCATACCTCTAACGTAAGAACATAAAAAGAGCCTGCTGGATCAGGCCAATGGCCCAACTATTCAAGCATCCTGTTCTCACAGAAGCTGAGCAGATGTGTGTGGAAAACCCATAAAAATAAAATATCAGGGACGGGCAATCTGTGGCCATACAGATGGTCTCAGCCAGCATGGCTAATGGTCAGGGATGGTGGGCATTGCAGTATATGTTTTAATGTACATATTGTCTCATCCCAAGGATAACCATTTTGTAGCCTTTCAAGAGGAAAGGAGAACAAGGATCAACTCTGTCCCAGAAACAATCTGATGGGATGCCCATGTGTTGAAGGCATGCTGTCTCTTATTGTGATATATACAGTGTGGAATTATAGTCCTGTAAGGAATCTGCTAGAATGCTGAGGGTTTTTTTCATGTTGATGTGGAATTTGATTTTACAGTGGTACATTGGTTCTCGAATGTAATCCGTTCCGGAAGTCCATTCGACTTCCGAAACGTTCTAAAACCAAGGTGCGGCTTCCAATTGGCGCCGGCGCCCTGGAAACAATAGCCGACAGCCACATCGGGCATTCGGCTTTCGAAAAAAGTTTGCAAACCAAAGCATTTAACTTCTGGGTTTGCGGCGTTCGGGTTCCGATTTGTTCGTCAACTGAGCCATTTGAGACCCAAGGTTCCACTGTGCCTTCAAGTGTCCTCTCCGGATAGGAGGCAACTTCTTCTGTTCACATTGAAGGTCCCAATGGGGAACAATGTGGGTCACACAAGACCATGCTCCTGTCTTGCACATGCTCTAACACAATAGGGCACCTGTTTACAGGTGTACACCTGTGTACCCAAGAAAAAGGAAAGCTTAAGCATCTTTCAGAATACTTTTTACCCAGGGGCAAGTTTTTGCCAAATTTAAGAAATTGAGTGGTCAATCAGCTAAAACACATACATTTAATTGAGCAGCTGTGCAACCCTGAGCAGTTTTACTCACTGAGTAGCCCCACTGAGTTCAGCAAGATCACTCTTGTAAGTGCCTGTAAAATGCACCCCACATTTTCTTTAAACAATGTCAGGCTTAGAGAGAAAAAGGGAACTGGGTACTCCTTATTCGTGTCAACTGCTCCTGAATCTATTTCCCTTTTTGGCCTGGTGCCTAAAGGTGTATGATGAAGGTGCCAGGCAAGCATTCCACAAACAGGGAGCCACTGCAGATAAGGCCCGTTCTTGTGTTGCCACCCTTTGGCCCTCTCGTGGGGGAGGCACACAAAGAAGGGCCTCTGATGTTTATTTCAGGGTCCGGGTAGGTTCTCATGGAGCGAGATCCTTCATGTCTTTGCTTTAGGAAAGAGGTACAAGGAGACCCCCTCAGCTCAGTTCAAGCAACTGGAACAATAATTCTTGATTATTGTGGTTATAGGTTTAAAAAAGGCCACTGTCCTGAAAATGCAGTGGGGCCTATTGTAGCTTTGCAAATCAGCCCACAAGTGAGGTGGGGGGAACTTTGATCTTTCAGATTTCAGTGGCGCTCTGCGCAAGGTCAAAATCCAGCAGCTCCCCGCCTCACCACCTGCTCTGCTCAATTCCCTACATCATAGTTGCGACACCCTGCAGTGCCCCCCTTGGCTTGATGCCCAGTTTGGCAGAACTGGCTGCACTGCCCTAGATCTGCCTCTGCCACAAGTTACTAGTCCTCAACATTTCACTTGCTCACACTGACTTCCTTTAGGTACCCATGTCCATGTTTTCTATCTATTGGAGACCAGCTCATAAAACGCACTTGGGGGTACAGTCACAGAAGAAAAACAGAGAATTAAAAAATGTACAACAATAAATTTAAAAACAATGTACAACAATAAACTATCGCAGGGAGTTGACCCACAGTCACCCATGGAACCGAGTTTGGGGATTTTCATAACAAACTAGTTTGAGTTGGGAGATGGTCTGTGCCTACAGATCTGTACACAGAATCTGGCGACCATCCAGGTCGTTTTCTGATCTTTGCCTAACAGGAAAAGGTCAAGTTTTTGCTTTTCCGGGAGGTTGGCGAGCCTCACCAGCAGGGGATCAATGGTCTTACTACGTGCCTCTTCATAAAAGAGACATCTAAAGAACAAGTGCTCTGGGCTTCCTATCTCTCCCAATGGACAGGCACAAAGACTCTGAGCATATGGGACTTTTTAAAGGCTCCTTCCAGGACCGGCGAGGGCAGAGCCGAGCTTCTGGCGAGTGTAAAGGCTCTTCTTGCATTTTTAGATACGAGAAAGAAGAGATATGCTGCCGGTGCAGCTATATATCTCTCGATTTCTCAAATTTTATAGTCGGGGCACCTTGCGCAGTCCTGTTGTCTCTCGGTGTCTAAGATTCTTTGCCTGACCGTGGCTTTTGCCTGGCCCAACCCCAGGCTCAGAAGGGCTTGAGGGGCAAAACCCAGTTTCTGAAGGGTGTTCAGGTCTGCAGTCTGCCAGCCTGACTGGAATTGATCGCAGAGGATCAATGGGGCTATCCCTCGGGGGAGCAGATTCAATGTCAGCCATTTGTAGATTGATGTTAGGCAGATATAAGCCTCCACTCTCATCATCCCCGTTTCGAGTCTAACCCATGCGTTTGAAACACATCTGGGGACTTGTAGGAGAGCTCTAAGAAGTTTGGATTGCACTCTCTCAAGTGGGGAGAAAGCAGAGGAAGGCAGGCCCAGAAAGGATCCATAAAGGAGCTGTGCCAAAGTTTTGGCCTTGTATAATTTTAGAGCCGCGGGGATGACGAAGCCCCCTTGTGCTCTGAAAAATTTAAGGATACAGTTTGCGGTTTTTCCCGCTGAGCTCCCGATGGAGTTTATGTGAAGTTTGTTGGTTCCTGAGGCCTGTACCACCATTCCTAGATACTTATAATTTGTGACTTGTTCTAATTTATGGCCTTAGAGTTCCCAGCTTCTAAGCTTTGGTTTTGCCCCAAAAGCAAGTATCTTGGTCTTTTGATAGTTGATTTTGAGACATTCAGTTTCACAGTATGCTGCGAGCTTCCTTAGTGCTCTTTTGAGTCCAATGGGGGTTCTAGATAGAATTACTGCCTCATCGGCATATAGCAGGACCGAAATATGCTGATTTGCGAGCTTCGGAGGGTGGAGTTCTGAGTCATTGGGTGCAGATACTAAATTATTTAAATAGAAATTGAATAGTAGAGGGGCCAATAGGCACCCTTGCCTGACTCCTTTGAAGGTTTTAATGGGGTCTGTTAGGTGTCCTAGGCGGCTACACCTGACTCTAAGAGCCGTGTTTGTGTGGAGTGCCTGAATTAAGAGCAGAAGCTTTCTATCTATATTGGTACCCTGTAGTCTGTCCCAGAGTCTGGTTCTGGAGACTATCTGTCTATCTATCTATCTATTCAATGTTTAGGGGTACTCTCATTTTCTTACTCATATTTAAACACGGCCCCTCAATGAGGCCAAACTTAGATTCACAAAATGTTTAGGGGTATGCATCCCCCCGCGTCCCCCCAGAAAAATATCTCTCTCTCTCTCTCTCTCTCATCTATCTATCTATCTATCTATCTATCTATCTATCTATCTATCTATCTATCTATCTCTATCTCTGTATTTCTTTCAGTAGAAGCGGAAAGTACTGTAATAGGAAAAAAGATAACCTATGTGATATATTAATTCAGGTTTTAAATCCATTGTATTTTCAGACATAGTCAGGTTTATTAAGGTGAATGAATAGGGCCTGCCAAAAGGGCCCGAGAGCATAAACTCACCACTGCCCTTACCTGCTTTTCTTGCCATTCCCATCCATCCCTCACCGTTCATTTGTATAAAACTGGAGAGAAACACTCTGGAGAATTCACTGAACTGTTATTCTGTGACCTGAAAAGTTCCCTCCAGGGGCTGTGCCTGGAATGAGCTTCTGCTTCCTAACTATCCTAGGATTCCGGTCTGCCAGGCTTACCAGTTCCTGGTAAATAGACACTCCATGGACCAGTCAGTTGCTTCATTTCACAAACCCTGCTTTTGTAAGAGGCCCAAACAAATCAAGATGCTCTGGTTACCTTTTCGGCATAGATGCTCAGCAGGGACATCCAGGTAATGATTCTTCTCCCTTGGAGAAGACTTCTCAGTGCACCTAGGAGAAACAGGTAAGTTGTTTCATTTCCTTGCTGGAGAAAGGCTGAACTTTATCTCTCTCTCACAATGCAAATGCAAGCAATCATATTATTTATAGAGGTTGCTTAGGGAAAGAAATTTATACAGCCAAGGTGTGTCACCATCACAACGGCATAGCAGTGTGAATTTGGAGAGTAACGGGGAACTCTGCATTTGTGTAATCAAGGAATAAAGTCCCAAAGGGGAGGAGTGAGGGATTAAGGTGGCTTGAACTCCGTCAGGAGGAAAGATCACCCAGATGTGGCCTGCGTATTGTCCTACCCAGTGCTTTTTTTCCTGAGGGGACGCGAGGGGCATACGCATACCCCTAAACATCTTGTGAATCTACGTTTGGCCTCATTGCGGGGCAGTATTTCAATATGCCTAGGAAAATGAGAGTACCCCTAAACATTTTTTTTTTAAAAGGACTGGCTTTTTAAAAAAGCACTTTCTTTCTGTATTGTCGCCCCATAATTTTTCACTGCTTAGAACAGGGGTTCCCAGAGTGGGCACAGGCTGTGGGATTAACCAGAGGGTGCTAGGAGGCAAGAGGGGCATTGGGGGTATAACTATCAGAATTTGAAAAACTGGTATCACTCGATCAAGCTCATCGATTTTACTGATTTAATTGAACTAAATAGTTTTAACTGGATTTGGAATAAATGTGCAATTGATCGTTGCTGTTTTGAATTTTATTGCGTTATTATCTTCCTTAGTTGGTCATGCAAACCACTATTCTGGATACCGTTGTACCTCTGCTCCCGAATGCCTTGGGAGTTGTAATGGTTCTAGGGGTTGCTCGTGCGTAAGCTTGTCCCAACACCTGGCTGGGTTGCCTGAGTGAACCTTTCCTGTCCGAGCAGCCACTCACCCGTGGCTGTCTCAATCGCTGGCAGAATCTGTCAGTGGGCGTTTCTTAAACTTCTTCCAGCAAAGAAGCTCTTTGACGCCCAATCTCCTCCTACTCTCCCTGCGCGGAAGCCTTCTGCGCAAGGAGGGCGTAGGCAGTGGAGGACTCTTCCTCTCCCCGCTGGTCCCCGGCAAGGAGTCATGGGACCGCCTCGCCGATTCCCCCATCTGCCCCCCTTCTCCACTGGAGCTACGCTGATTCCCTTCCCCAGAAGATGGGCTGCCTCTCCCACTCCCGGGATGCTCTCTGGGATCCCTTTGGAGCTTGCTCTCTCCCTCGGACCCTGATGGCAGTTCCCTGACATCCACCTCCTCCTCAGGACCCCTCCCACCCCGGGCGCGATTTTCCGGCACAACCTCCTCCCTCTCCTCGGCCGACGATGTGGGGAATCCCCTGAAAGAGCTGGCATCATCTTCTGAGGATTCAAAACCAGCCTCCCATCCGCTCGGATCTCTTCCTGCTGGTTGAACCTCCCAGTCTGATTCTTCTCCCTTGGACACCTCCTCTCCCTCCTCTTCGGAGGCAGGAAAACCCACAAAATCCCCTTCGTCATCCATGGGTCCAAATTCCTCCTCCCAGAATCTCACTAATGGTTTGGGCTTATCCGGGAACAAACTGTGGAATTCTTCCACCAGATACCCGTCAGTGATTGATTCAGCAGGGACCCAAGTGTTTTCCGACCTAGGTTCCCCCTCCCAGGCTACCGAGTACTCTACCTGGCGACCTCGCCACCTTGAATCGAGTATTTCCGTGGCTTCGTTACAGTGTTCCCTCTCCTCTACCCGCGGGTGGGTGGTAACCCCTCCCTCCCGTCCCGGGAATTCCCGCCCCTTCCTGTAAGGTGAAAGTAGGGACCTATGGAACACCGGATGTATCTTCATGCTGTCAGGCAACTTGAGTTTAAATGCCACTGGGTTCACCTGCTGTATTACCTCAAAAGGCCCCAGCCGCCTCGGCTGCAACTTCTTGCACCCTCCCTTTAGGGGCAACCCTTGGTATGACAACCACACCCGGTCTCCCACCTGTATGGCCTCCCCCTCCTGATGGTGCCTGTCCGCCTGCCTCTTGTAAACTTCCTTGGCCCGCTCCAAGTTCAGCCTTAGTTGCTGGTGGTGTAAGGCCTCCATTTCCTCCACAAATTGCTCAGCCGCAGGTACACTCCATCCTTCCTCCCCCGGGAATGCCCTGGGGTGACACCATGAAAGGGCTCATTCCCGTGGACACGTGTTCAGCGTTATTGTACGCAAATTCAGCCAAAGCTAATTTCACTACCCAGTCGTTCAGTCTCTCACTGACATAGCAGCGTAGGTATTGCTGGAGTATGCCGTTCGCTCTTTCGGCTTGTCCGTTGGTTTCTGGGTGCCTCGCCGTCGAGAAGCTCACCTCAACCTGTAGCAAGCTCATGAGTTTCCGCAAGAACCGGGAAGTAAATTGTTTCCCGTGATCCGAGATTACCCTCAAGGGAGCCCCATGCAGTCTGAAAATGTGATCCACAAACAGCCTGGCGGTCTCCTCTGCCGTTGCTGCATGTGAGCAAGCTACGAAATGGCACATTTTAGTCAGTAGATCGACTACTACCATGACCGCTGTCTTTCCCCTTGACTTGGGCAGATCTGTCATAAAATCAATGGACACCACCTCCCAGGGCCTTCCCGGTGTGGGTAAGGGTTGCAGTAACCCCGCGGGGGTGGCCCTTTCCCCCTTAGCCCTCTGGCATCGGTCGCACCCTCGTACATATTCTCGTACGTCTTCCCTCACCTTTGGCCACCAGAACTGCCTGGTGACAAGTAGCATGGTCTTGTGCTGTCCAAAGTGCCCAGCTGTTGGGTTGTCATGGAGTTGCTTGAGTACCTTCCCCCTCAAAGTCTCCCCCGGTACATACAGCGCCCCCTTATAGTACAGTAGCCCTTCCTTTTCCTCAAACCCTCCATGGACTTCCTTTCCGTCCCTGAGCTCCCTAATTTTTGTCTGAGCAAACTCATCGTCTCTGGTGAGCCCTGCCAGTTCTCGTTTGCCAACCAACGCCCCCCCCCTACACCCACCGGTCCTCGGGTAATACGTGCCTGGTCTCTGGTGGCCCCTCTCCTTCCATGTACTCCGGTTTCCGGGAGAGAGTGTCTGCCCTTACGTTTTCCTCTCCCGGCATGTATCGGATCTCGAAGGAAAACTTGGCGAACTCCTGGGACCACCTGATCTGTCTCTGATTGAGCACTCGCGCGGTCCACCAGTATTCCAAGTTCTTGTGGTCAGTTCGGACCTGGAACTTGTGCCGCGCCCCTATCAACAGATGTTTCCATTGCCGAAATGCCGCATAGATCGCAAGCAGTTCTCAGTCATACACTGTGTAGTTTTGCTCTGACTTGCTCAGCTTCCTAGAGAAAAAGGCACACGGCCTCCAGTTCTGCTTGGCCCCGGGCTGCAAAAGGACCGCTCCAATGGCGCGGTCGGACACATCCGTCTCCAGTCTCATGGGCTTCTCCGGATCCACGTGCAGGAGCTGCTCTTCCGAGGCGAATGCCCTCTTCAGTTTTTCAAAGGATTGCTGCGCACCCTCTGTCCACGCGAACTTCTTTTTGCTACTAAGACAATCCGTTATGGGCGCCGTCAAGTGAGCGAAGTTCTTTATGAACTTCCTGTAGAAGTTGCTGAAGCCTAGGAACCTTTGCACGTCCTTTCTGTTTTGGGGGGCTTTCCATTCCAGCACTGCCTTCACCTTGCCCGGATCCATGGCTAGTCCTTTGTCTGACAGCCTGTACCCCAGGAACTCGACCTCCCGGGCGTGGAATTGGCATTTTTCCAGCTTGACCCACAACTGATGCTTCTTCAATCTCTGTAGCACCTCCCTGATGTCTCTGACGTGTTGCTTTTCATTGTCCGAATAGATTAAGACGTCGTCCAAAAAGGCTATGCAATTCTTGTACAGCAGGGGCCCCAACACATGATGCATGAAGGCTTGAAAGCAGGCAGAGCCCGATTGTAATCCAAATGGCATGACTAAGTACTCAAAAGCCCCCAGGGGGGTGAACATGGTCGTTTTCCATTCGTCCCCCTCCCTTATCCTAATCAGATTGTAGGCTCCCCTGAGGTCCAGCTTGATAAAAATCTTCCCCTGCCTCACACGTGTCAAAATATCGTCAATCCTGGGCATTGGGAAAGTCACGGGTTCTGATACCAGGTTTAGGGCCCGGTAATCCACAACTAATCTGTGCTGATTAGTCTCCTTTTTGTCCACAAAGAACACTGGATTGCCCCCCATCGCCTTAGATTCCCTTATGAAACCTCTCTTCAGGTTCTTGTCAATAAACTGCCGCAGCTCCTGCATCTCCCGGTCGGACATGGCATACAGCTTACCCACTGGTAACTGAGCCCCTGGAAGCAGGTTGATTTGGCAGTCAAAGGGCCTGTGGGGGGGGCAGCTTATCTGCCTCCCTCTCGCTGAAGACCTCCTTCAAATCAGCATATTGTGGTGGCACCTCCCCTTTTTGCCCCAGGGCCAACCCAGCCACCCTGGCCACAGTCATTCTTGGTTCCTTCCCTCCCAGACACTGCTCTAAGCAGTAAGCTGACCCAAAGGTGACCGACCGCTGATGCCATGACACCACTGGGTCATGCATTGCCAGCCAGCTCATTCCCAGTATTATTGGGGGTCCTGCCAGCGTGGCCACGTGAAAGGCAATGGTTTCCGTGTGCCTGGAGACCCTCATTCTCATTGGCGGTGTCTGGTGTGTCACTTCCCCTCCCAGGAGTTCCCTGCCATCGATGGTGGTCACCTGCAAGGGAAAATCTAGTGACAACAGGTGGAGTTGGTGCTCCAGAGCAAAGTCTCTGCTGAAGAAATCACACGAGCTGCCAGAATCTAGCAGTCCCTTCACTTTGACGGGGTGCCCGTTTGGGAGTTCTAGCACCACCTCTATGGCTATAGCTGCCTTGGGGGGGGGTCAGGCTGGGGCACTTCTATTGGTTGCTGGCCTGGCTGCTGCCCCTGCTGGTTGGCAGCCAGGCGTTGTCGTTTCCCTGCACCTGCCCCTCCTCCCCCTTCTCGTCGTGGTCTGCAGCCCCCATCATGCCTTGCCAGGCCTTTCATTGAGGGCAGACCTTTGCAAAATGTCACAGTCGCAGACAGAGGAAACACTTCTTGGTAGTTTTCCACTCCTTCCCCTCCCTTTTCCGCCCTTCACCAGCGTTTGAAACTTCACACACACGCGCTCCCTCAATTTCCATCAGCTCCGCCGCCTGGGAAGGCTCCCTCGGCATCTCTGGAATGCGGTTGTCATGGAAACATTCCGCCCTTATCTCCCGCTTCTCTTGAGCCCACGTTTCCTGGCGTACACCGATCGCAAGCACAGTCTTTGTGAGTTCATCCATCGACCACGGGCGGGGCACTCGGGACAACTCGTCTTTCACTTTGGGGGACAAACCCGCTTCAAACAACATTTGCATTGGTTCAGAGTCCAGATCCCACCCGAGCTTGTGGACTAACATCGCGAAACGCGACCAGTAGTTTCTGACGGACAGGCTTCCCTGCTTGCACCCCATCAGCTCCCGTCTCGTCACGCTTTGGTCCACCTCGCCGGAGAACATCGCGTCCATCCCTTGGTAGAATTTCTTAAGATCTTTCAATGCATCATTCTGCGTCGCCATTAGGGGCCTGATCCATTCACGCGCCCCATCCTGCAGATGTCCCACAATGTAAGCCACCCTCTCCCCGCCAACATCAAAGTCATTTTTCTGCAATTCCAAAGCGTACTGAATTTCCGTTCGGAAGGCATTGTAGTCTTGGGGCTTTCCACCAAACTTGTGTACCAGCCCCTGAACCTTCCTTCCTATCGGGGTGGCTCTGACCTGTGCATCCTGAACCCGTCTCTCCTCCAGCCGCGCCGTCAGGGTAGCTACATGCGCCTCCAGGTCTCGGTTCCTCTCGGCCAGACCTCGCACCAGGGCTTCTTGCTCTGTCCCTCTGGCCGGCTCTGTTTGGCTCATCTTGCTGCCTCTCCGGGGCTGCGCACAAGCAACATCAGGGACTGACGGATTGCTGTAATGGTTCTAGGGGTTGCTCGTGCGTAAGCTTGTCCCAACACCTGGCTGGGTTGCCTGAGTGAACCTTTCCTGTCCGAGCAGCCACTCACCCGTGGCTGTCTCAATCGCTGGCAGAATCTGTCAGTGGGCGTTTCTTAAACTTCTTCCAGCAAAGAAGCTCTTTGACACCCAGTCTCCTCCTACTCTCCCTGCGCGGAAGCCTTCTGCGCAAGGAGGGCGTAGGCAGCGGAGGACTCTTCCTCTCCCCGCTGGTCCCCGGCAAGGAGTCATGGGACCGCCTCGCCGATTCCCCCATCTGCCCCCCTTCTCCACTGGAGCTACGCTGATTCCCTTCCCCAGAAGATGGGCTGCCTCTCCCACTCCCGGGACGCTCTCTGGGATCCCTTTGGAGCTTGCTCTCTCCCTCGGAAACTGATGGCAGTTCCCTGACAGGAGTCAAACGTTCTTTTGGAAGCCGAACGTCCAGTGGGGCTTCCACGGCTTCTGATTGGCTGCAGGAGCTTCCTGAGGTCAATCAGAAGCCGCACTTTGGTTTCCAAACGTTTCAGAAGTCAAATGGACTTCTGGAACGGACTCCGTTCGACTTCCAAGGTACGACTGTACAGTGGAACCTCGGTTGTCGAACATAATCCGTTCCGGAAGACCGTTCGACTTCCGAAACATTTGACAACCAAGGATCAATTGCCGATCGGCAAATTCTTTTTTAAAAATGGAGTTCCGTTCGACTTCCGAGGTGCATTCAAAAATGGAAGCATTCGCTTCCGGGTTGTCGGCGTTCAGGTTCTGAATTGTTCGGCTTCCGAAGTATTCAACAACCAAGGTTCCCCTGTAATGCTTTTTATAGAGTGGGACTGTAGGAGGCACTGGGGATGAGTCTATGGAACCAAGCGGGCAGCAGCCCCAGAAAGTTTGGGAACCACTGGCTTAGAAGTCCAGAGTATGGTACAGGCAATCCTCGTTTTGCGTAAGGGTTTAGTTCCGGACCTCTGTGCAGCTTGGCGGACCGCATGTTCACTCCTTTTTTCACTCCTTTTTGTGACGTCTATATGACGTTTTAGGGCTATTTCTGGGTTTGGAGCCCTGCATGTGAGCAATATGGGGAACACAATCAGATGAGCTTACGAAAATAAACTCATGAGAGTTTAGCATATTATGCTTGTCACAAATACACACACACACACACACACACACACACACACACACACACTCAACAAATGAAAAGAAAAAGCCATATGTTTTAACTTTATTCTCTTCTTTGGAGTTCTTAGTGTTAAGAAATATGATGAGATGCTACTTGAAATGTGTTTTACATGCAGTATTTCTTTTGATCAACATAACACCACAATGTGCAACTTACCTAGCATAAAAGTGTTGTCATGTGTGTCATTTAAACCTCTTTTTAGGACTGCCATAATCACTTCCCTGACTTTACCTTACTAGATTGCCAAAAACACAAGTTGGCCCTCGTGCTTCTGCTTTATTTGGGTTCCCAACTTACTATAACTATGTTTAAAAAATACAATATGCATTTAAACATGACATTCTTCCTTTTGTCTTGAGAAACTTTATTTGAAAAGCTATCAGTCACGATTACAATTGGATGGTATAGCAATAACTGCAGAAATCAGTTTCTTGCACAACAGCAATTATTATTTGCTAAAGTAATAGTTCTGCTGCTCTGGTTCGCCAGAAGCGGCTTAGTCATGCTGGCCACATGACCTGGAAGCTGTACGCTGCCTCCCTCGGCCAATAAAGCGAGATGAGCGTCGCAACCCCAGAGTCGGCCACGACTGGACCTAAAGGTCAGGGGTCCCTTTACCTTTACCTTTACCTTTTTCTCTCTAAGCCTGACACTTGTTTAAAGAAAATGTGGGGTGCATTTTTACAGGCACTTACAAGAGGGTCAATCTTGCTGAACTCAGTGGGGCTACTCAGTGAGTAAAACTGCTCAGGGTTGCACAGCTGGTCAATTAAATGTATGTGTTTCGGAAGTCGAATGGACTTCCGGAACGGATTACATTCGAGAACCAGTGTACCACTGTACTATCAAATTCCAAATCCACATGAAAAAAAACCCTCAGCATTCTAGCAGATTCCTTACAGGACTATAATTCCACACTGTATATATCACAATAAGAGACAGCATGCCTTCAACACATGGGCATCCCATCAGATTGTTTCTGGGACAGAGTTGATCCTTGTTCTCCTTTCCTCTTGAAAGGCTACAAAATGGTTATAGAATCATAGAATCATAGAATCATAGAATCATAGAGTTGGAAGAGACCACAAGGGCCATCGAGTCCAACCCCCTGCCAAGCAGGAAACACCATCAGAGCACTCCTGACATATGGTTGTCAAGCCTCTGCTTAAAGACCTCCAAAGAAGGAGACTCCACCACACTCCTTGGCAGCAAATTCCACTGCCGAACAGCTCTTACTGTCAGGAAGTTCTTCCTAATGTTTAGGTGGAATCTTCTTTCTTGTAGTTTGGATCCATTGCTCCGTGTCCGCTTCTCTGGAGCAGCAGAAAACAACCTTTCTCCCTCCTCTATGTGACATCCTTTTATATATTTGAACATGGCTATCATATCACCCCTTAACCTCCTCTTCTCCAGGCTAAACATGCCCAGCTCCCTTAACCGTTCCTCATAAGGCATCGTTTCCAGGCCTTTGACCATTTTGGTTGCCCTCCTCTGGACACGTTCCAGTTTGTCAGTGTCCTTCTTGAATTGTGGTGCCCAGAACTGGACACAGTACTCCAGGTGAGGTCTGACCAGAGCAGAATACAGTGGCACTATTACTTCCCTTGATCTTATCCTTGGGATGAGACAATATGTACATTAAAACATATACTGCAATGCCCACCATCCCTGACCATTAGCCATGCTGGCAGAGACCATCTGTATGGCCACAGATTGCCCTTCCCTGATATTTTATTTTTATGGGTTTTCCACACACATCTGCTCAGCTTCTGTGAGAACAGGATGCTTGAATAGTTGGGCCATTGGCCTGATCCAGCAGGCTCTTTTTATGTTCTTACGTTAGAGGTATGCTGCCTTTGTGCACGGCTGTTCCGCTTACCTCTCATGTTCAAGCCATCATAAACGAGTGAGTGCCTGAGCATGCGCAGAGTGCCACCCTCCCTCAGTGGTGAAATAAATAATCACTACTTTTACTTGAAGCCCTGATAGCCATCGCACCCAGCAGCTCTGGTATGTTTCGTGCACACAATAGAGCACCCTTGATGGATCAAGACCGATGAGACAATGCCACGTTGTGTTTCTGTTCCGTAGAAGTTGCTTCAACTTTCGTGCACGCAATTTCTGCTTTTGATGGAGACCTTGGCATTATGATAAGAGAAACAGGAACAGCACTTACGGCGCCCAAACAAAAGTGAAAGCAGAACAAGTTTGGACTAAACAGCACAGCAGTGTGTCAAAGTTCCCTGGAGTCCCAATTGCACATTTCCTCCCCTGCCAGGTAGATTTCGGCAGTTCATAGTCTATGTTTTATGTGGATCTGCCCACATATAATTAATGGAAAGGTCCATCTCCTGTTCCCATTGCCGATTGATATAAGAGGTGTGCTCAGTTTGTTTTTAGGGCGTCCTTCTTTTTGCAGGGAGTGGGGTGTAGTATTTTTTGGTATTAATTCCTATACTATTTTCATCATCATCATCATCATCATTTATTACTTATACCCCGTCCATCTGGCTGGGTTTCCCCAGCCACTCTGGGAGGCTTCCAACAAAATATTAAAAATACAATAAAACATCAAACATTAAAAACTTCCCTAAACAGGGCTGCCTTCAGGTATCTTCTAAAAGTATAAGTTATATATCATTCATAATTCCACTTCATATCATTTTCATATAATTTAATTGTGATATTATGTTTTCAATACAGTGGTACCTTGCTTCTCGAACTTAATCCGTTCCGGAAGTCCATTCGCACTCAAGCGGAAGCCGCGTCGGACGTTTGGCTTCCGAAAAACTGGAACACTCACTTCTGGATTTGCGGCGTTTGGGAGCCAAGCCGTTTGACTACCAAGGTACAACTGTAAGTCTGATTGAATTTGGTGGGGCTTACTCTCAGGCAAGTGGGTTTAGATTTGCAGCCTAAAGCAGCTTTGGAGGCTGGCTGTGTCCACACTATGAACTTAGGACTTGCCTGCACCAGAGCAGAATTTGCAGTCTAGAGTAGATTTGCATCACCCTGTCTCCCCATGAATATATGGGCCTTCAGATGAGATACTTCCCACTCCATTGTTCTCCTGGGCCTTTCGCCCTTTAAATTCAGGGTTTTTTCAGTCCTCAGAAAGTCCAAAATGGGCATGATCGAGAAACCCCTTTGCACGTAGTACAAGAAACATGTATTAGTGCTGAGCCCCAGAATAAATTTTCCCCATCATATTTAGGAGACAGATAAAACTATAACAAAAGATTATTATTTCTTTTTCTTACAGAGGAACAGCGCAATTCTATGCGTCCTTGCTTTAGGAAAGACCTCTAGGAATTTCTGGTTACAAATCAAAACTTAGCCACCGTGCTGAAAATAATGCAGGGCCTACCGTAGCTTTGCAAATAAGCTCACAAGTGACTAGCCCTCAACATTTCACTTGTTCGCCTTGACCTCATTAAGTAGAGAAGTGTACTGTCGGACTTCCGGAGGCGGCGCGAACGGCAATGGCGGTCTCCTTCGCTCTGTGAAGGGGAAGCTCCGCGGAAACGGGTCGTCCGCTACGGCGAAGCGGAGACCCACGTCGGAAAATCACAGGCAGAGTGAGCCTGTGGCCGTGGGACTCGGCGGGCACCAGAAGCGCCCCCCGAAGCGAAGAAGGGACCCCGTAAGGGGTTTCGGAACGTGGAAGGGCTGGCGCGGTGCTGTGAGTCGATCGCTCTTTCCGTGTGAGCGAAGCCGCATAGCTGCTGTCGGTGAGCGCTGACCTTTTTTCCTGGACTATTGGATTTGGAAACAGCAACCCGTGAGTAAATGGGACTAAAATAACTGGACTAAATTAATTTTAAAATTTGGCCAATGCGGGAGATGTAACCAGGAAGTCTGTCTCCTGGTTCTGCTAAAAGTTTTAAAGCAACGACTTTGATCTGAAGCCTTGAAGAGGAATTTAAAAGTTTCAATTTCGTGCATGACCTGAACTGTCGCTATAGGTACTAAGGGATTTAAACTTTTTTTTTCTGCTTTGCTTTGAACTTAGTTTTTCCTCTCCCTATGGATTTACAAAATTATTTAAAGAAACCCAGGTACTTGACTGCCAAACTATTAGAGCTGTCAGTTTGCGGACTTGATTTTTTGCTACTTTGAACTGTTACTTTTGAGTGTTACTGGACTAGCTACTTTGAAACACTATTATCTGGCACTTTTCCTGAAACTTTGTTTAAATAAGGACTCACTCTGCTGGTTATAAAGAAGAGCGGAAGGTCTTTCTTGAAATTTATGAGTGGTTGGATACTGTTGGAGTTTGGCAAAACTTTTTTAAGCTTTTAAGCTTTGGAACAACTATTGGTAAAATTTCCTTTGTTCTCCTCAAGATTTGTTTGAACTCCCCCTGGTGGACTTTGGATTTACAACTGGTTGGGACTTGTTTTTTCTCTTTTTTCTTCCTTTAACTTGTTGTTTACTCTCTGAGCTTGTGGATTCCCATGGGAGCATACTAAATTTGACCTTGGCACGTAGACAGGAGTGGAATGAGTGGCACTGGGAAAACAAGATCGGCCAAAGCTAAAGCTAAACAATTAACTCAATCAACATTAACTTCCCAGTTGCGCAGATCATCTGTTCCTACTGTTTTGGGAACACAAGAATTAGAAACTGAGCTGACTTTATCAGAAGGCATGGCAGCTGGAGGAAATGAATCAGTACTAGACAAAATCTTGGAGAAGTTGGAAACATTGGACAAAAAAGTGGATGTACAATCGGCAAAGATTGACCAAAATACTGCCAGCCTAAATAAATTAACTGAACAAGTGACCTTACATGCACAATCAATTGGGAAGCTTTTTGAAGCTACTACAGAGAATCGTAAAGCTACCACAGAGAATCGTAAATTGGCTGAGGAAGTTAACCAGAAAGTGGAAGCAGTGAAGGAGGAGGTTAAACCACTGACTAAACAGATTGGTGAACATCAGGCCTACCTGTCTATGATTGAATTACGCAGTCGGGAAAATAATCTGAGGCTGAGATCAATTTTAGAACTGGAACAAGGGAATTTAACGGAATATTTGACAAAAGAACTTTCCAAGTTTTGGAACTTGGAGGAAGACAAGGACTTTAAAATCGTTAGTGCCTTCAGACTTGGAAGAGTTGCAAGGAAGGACAGACCCAGAGACTGTTTGATTACTTTGAGATCTAAGGAAGAGAAGGATAAAATACTAAGCTTACATTACGAAAAATCACTTGTAATCCAGGGAAGGAGAGCGGAAATTTACAAAGATATCCCTAAACAACTTTTGGATCTAAGAACCACCTATACAGAACTAACCAAACTGTTGAGAAGTAACTCAATCCTTTTCAGATGGGAATTTCCTCAAGGATTATCTTTCACATTCAGAGGGAAGAAGGTGAAAATTAAAACACCCGAGGATAAAGATAAGTTCCTGCATGATTATGGAGAAGACCTTCAGAAAGGGATTACAGGGCCTGAGGCTTGGCCACCGCCACCACCTGCACCTACACCTTTGGGATCTGAGGAACAGAAGAAAGAAACACCACCTTCTACAGAATAACAGATTTGCCCAGGATGTCTCTGCAACTTCTTAGCTGGAACATTAATGGCGGAAATTCCCCGGAAAAAAGGAGAAGGATATTCCATATATTAAAGAAAGAACAATTGGACATTATTTGCCTACAGGAAACACATGTGACTAGGCTCCACAGAAAAGTGCTAATTAACAAAAGATTAGGCCAAGAATTTATTTCATCAGACCGAGTCAAAAAGAGAGGAGTGGTGATTTATGCAAAGGAGAGCCTATCACCAAAATTCCTTTTTAAAGATGAACAAGGAAGAATTTTGGCAATTGAAATTCAAACCCAGGGTGAAAAATTCTTGATATTGGGAATCTATGCACCGAACGAAGGGAAATCGGAATTTTATAAGAAGCTGCATGAGACAATGCTGGACTATCTGGACTATAATAACATCATTATGATGGGAGATATGAATGGGGTGGTGTCTACAAATATGGATAAGTCACATGGCCAAAGTTTGACAAAAGATGGCAGACTACCTAAAACTTTTTTTGAACTGACTGACAATATGGACTTGATTGATATTTGGAGGACAAAAAACCCCCTAGGAAGAGAGGGAACATTCTTTTCTGAAGCCCAACTGACATGGACAAGAATCGACCAAATCTGGATAACTAGAGGTCTGGCACCCAAGATCAGAAAAGTGGAAATCTGCCCAAAGACTTGCTCCGACCATAACGCAGTAAAGATGGATATGAGACTAACTACAACCGGCTCCTTTAGATGGAAGATGAATGACACCCTGCTCAGAGACCAGGAGATTATCAAAAAGGCCCAAAAAGCTTTGAAGGACTATTTTGAAATAAATTTGAACACCACGGTGGAAAAAAGAGTAATCTGGGACGCAAGCAAAGCTGTAATGAGGGGGTTTCTGATACAACAGAACACCATAAAGAAAAGAGCACAGAATGAGAAAAAGGAAAAGATTTTGGAGAAAATTAGGGAATGCGAGAGAAAGTTAAGATCGAAACCGAAGTCACAGGAGATTCTGAGAGAAACTAAACTCTACCAAGCACAATACTCTAAATTGATAAATCAGGAAGTGGAGTGGAAAATCAAGTTAATGAAACAAAGATCATTTGAATCGGCAAATAAATGTGGAAAGCTTTTAGCATGGCAGCTGAAAAAGAGACAAAAACTAAATACGGTTACCAACTTAGAGATTGAAGGGAAAAACATTCAGAATCCTGTGGAGATTAGAAAGTGCTTCCAGAGATACTTTAAACAACTTTACACTCAAGGGCCGCAAAATGAGATTGAGATAGACCAATTTTTGAGAAGGAATGGCCTACCAAAATTGTCTCAAGAAAATAGAACAATCCTGAATTATAAAATAACACAACAAGAGATTGAAGGTGCCATTCAGAATATGCAACTGGGCAAATCTCCAGGGCCAGATGGGCTTACCTCCAAGTACTATAAGATATTGAAAGATTATCTGACACAACCATTAATGGAGGTTTGCAACGAGATTATGGAGGGGAAGAGGGCACCGGAATCGTGGAAAGAAGCTTTCATCACATTGATACCCAAATTGGAAACTGAAAAGACACAACTTAAGAACTACCATCCCATCTCCCTCCTGAATGTGGATTACAAAATTTTTGCTGATATTCTGGCAAGTAGACTCAAAAAAGTGCTAAATGAAGTAATTCATAAAGACCAGGCAGGCTTTCTCCCAGGCAGACATTTGTTTGATAACACTAGAAACATTACTGACATTTTGGAACTATTACAAACGAACATTAATACAAAAGCAGTGTTGATTTTTATAGATGCGGAGAAGGCCTTTGATAATATTTCTTGGAAGTTTATGAAGAAAAATCTTGAAGGGATGGGAGTGGGACGGGGGTTTGAAAATGGCATAGAGTCAATCTATTCAGAACAAAAGGCTAAATTAATAGTTAACAATGTGGTGACAGAAGAGTTCAAGATTGAGAAAGGAACACGACAAGGCTGCCCTATTTCCCCTTTGTTATTTATTTCGGTCCTGGAGGTGCTCCTGAATATGATTAGAGGGGACCGGTTGGTTGAAGGGATTCAGGTCGGAGCCAAACAGTATAAACTCAAAGCTTTCGCAGATGACTTGGTTTTGACATTGCAGGAGCCAGAATCTAGCACGAAAAGGGTTTTAGAACTGATACATGAGTTTGGTCGGGTGGCGGGTTTTAAATTAAACAAGCAAAAGACTAAGGTTTTTTTGGGGGGGGAATTGACAACTGTGGAATCAGAAAGGTTTCAGAAAGAGACAGATCTAAAAGTGGTTAAAAAGGTGAAATACCTAGGGGTTAACATGACTGCCAAAAACCTGAATTTATTTAAGGACAATTATGAAAAGTGTTGGACAGAAATTAAAAAGGACTTAGAAAGTTGGTCAAGACTTAAACTTTCCTTGTTGGGCCGAATTGCTGCAATTAAGATGAATGTATTGCCAAAAATGTTGTTTCTGTTTCAGACCCTACAGATTGTGGACAGAGTGAAATGTTTTACAAAGTGGCAGAGAGATATTTCTAAGTTTGTCTGGCAGGGCAAAAAGCCCCGAATAAAATTCAAAATACTAACTGATGCTAAGGAGAGAGGGGGGTTTGCCCTGCCAGATTTGAGGTTGTATTATGAATCTGCAGCTTTCTGCTGGCTCAAAAATTGGTTTCTTCTTGAGAACACTGATGTCCTAGATCTGGAAGGGTTCAATATTGCTTTCGGATGGCATGCATATTTGTGGTATGACAAGGTAAAAATCCATGAGGCTTTTAAGAACCATATTGTCAGGAAGGCTGTGTTTAATGTCTGGACAAAATACAAAGACTTATTAGAAAACAAGACCCCAAGGTGGTTGTCACCCATGGAAGCTAAGGCTCAGAAAAGACTCAATATGGAGGCCAATTGGCCGAAGTATTGGGAAATATTAGAAAAAGAAGGAGATACTTGGAGATTGCAGAGTTTTGAGAAATTAAAGGACAAAGTGCGAGATTGGTTACACTATGCTCAGATTAGGGAGGTCTTTAAGGCAGATAGAAAAACAGGTTTCCAGGTGGAAAAATCAAAATTAGAAACAGAACTGTTAGAACCTAAGACCAAGGTACTTTCAAAAATGTATAACTTGCTGTTGAAATGGAACACACAGGATGAAACTGTTAAATCAGCTATGATAAAATGGGCACAGGACATTGGGTATAATATTATGTTTGCTGACTGGGAAAAGTTATGGACCACCGGAGTGAGGTTCACGGCATGTAATGCCTTGAAAGAAAACATTATGAAAATGATATACAGGTGGTACATGACCCCAGTCAAACTGGCAAAAATATATCATCTGCCTGATAATAAATGTTGGAAATGTAAAGGAACTGAAGGAACATTCTTTCACCTCTGGTGGACGTGCCCAAGGGTTAAGACTTTCTGGGAAATGATCTATAATGAGTTAGAAAAGGTATTTAAGTATACCTTGCTTAAGAAACCAGAGGCCTTACTTTTGGGCATTGTCGGCCAAGGGGTGTTAAAGAAAGATAGAACCTTTTTTATGTATGCAACTACAGCAGCAAGAATACTCATCGCAAAACACTGGAAGACCCAAGATTTACCCACACTGGAAGAATGGCAGACGCAACTGATAGACTACATGGAACTGGCTGAAATGACTGGCAGAATTCGGGACCTGGGAGAAGAGACGGTGGAATAGGATTGGAAAAAATTTAAAGACTATCTACAAAAACACTACAAACTGTATGAATGTTAGGAGAATGCACGATTGAAAGTAACACGGTAGCAGAAACTTTGTTGTAAGAAATATGAGAATAAGTGAGGTTTAAGGAAATGATGAAATTTGAAGCAATATTATATTCAAATCAAGCAGTTTAATTTATGATAAAGTTATTTAAAAGTTGGGACATAATATCTGAGATTTACAAAATAAGTATTGAAATAAGGCAATAAATTGCTGTCTATAACTATGTGACTGAGAACGCAGGGAAGGGTGATGCGAGGAAGTCCAAAGATTATGAAAATATGACTTATGAACAACTGTGTTTTATATGTATTCTTCTTTTATTCTTTGTTTATTTCTTAACTTTGCTTTGACTTTTTCTGTCTGTATGGTGATGGTATTTTATATGTTTGGTGGTTTGTTCGTTGTTTAAAAAATTGCAATAAATATTTAATAAAAAAAAAGAGAGAAGTGTACTGTCATTTTGTGACAGAGAAGTTTCCTCCAAGGCAACTGTCCTAGAATGCCAGTCTGCAAAATTTGCCAGTCACCATTAAGTAGATATCTCATTCGCGAAGTCAGTTGTTTCATTTCACAAATGCTGTTTTTGTAAGAGACCCAAACAAATCGGGATGCTCTGCTTACCTTTTGGCGTCGATGCTCAGTGAGGACGTCCAGGTGATGATTGTTCAACTTTGAAGATTGGGTATTGCTGCAGGAGTCTCTGTTTCTCTCGAGGTAAATGATTCCTTAAGCTATTACATTATTTCTAGAGGGTGGAGGAAATGCTTGTGCTTTCGGTTTAGAGAGCGAGGGGGAATTCTGGGGAATTCAAGCAAAGAACGAAGCGTCAAAACAGAGCTTTGTGGCTTGAGTATGACTTGATCTCAGTCCAGACAGATCAACCATATGTGGCCAGTTTACAAGCCCCCCTACTCCTGGTACCCTTTCTCCCTGCATTGCTGCTCCAGAACTTTTCACTGCTTAGAAATGTAGGACACAATATTGGATTGTCGCAGGGGTTGGATTCCTATTGGATCGGTTAGTCTAGGCTTAGCAGAGTGAGGAGGGCAGGAAGCCCCTAGTGCCGTATTTACATGTATGCTAAACACGCTATAGTTTAGGGCCCCACTCTCTTGCCCCCCCCCCCCAATTTAAAGGAAATAAAACCTGGATGTACATTTCCAAAATATAAGGTAGAAAAAATAAAGATAAAACCTACAGACAGCAACAGTGTTTTGTGTTGTGTAGGGACGCGGGTGGTACTGTGGTCTAAACCACTGAGCCTCTTGGGCTTGCCGATCAGAAGGTCGGCGGTTCGAATCCCCGCAACGGGGTGAGCTCCCGTTGCTCAGTCCCGGCTCCTGCCAACCTAGCAGCTCGAAAGCACGTCAAAGTGCAAGTAGATAAATAGGTACCGCTCCGGCGGGAAGGTAAACGGCATTTCCGTGCGCTGCTCTGGTTCGCCAGAAGCGGCTTAGTCATGCTGGCCACATGACCCGGAAAAACTGTCTGCGGACAAATGCCGGCTCCCTCGGCCTATAGAGCGAGATGAGCGCGCAACCGCAGAGTCGTCCGCGACTGGACCTAACGGTCAGGGGTCCCTTTACCCTTTAGCCATCACAAATAATACTGCTTTCTCTCAAAGTTGACACCTTTCACGAAAACTGATAAGTTACCTGTTGTAGGGAATCATTTCTCCTCTTTTCTTAATTTCTCTTTTTCTTAGTCTCTTTTCCACTTACTTAAGCAAACTTAGACAAATTCTTTTTGAAGCATAACAAGGGTTGAGTGGAGGGCTAGATGTTACCTGCTTTTCAAAATTGTGATAGAGCACCAGCTAAATTTTGAGGCACTAGCTGGCTTCACAGTTTTTCCCGCATGGTGATTTTTGCATAGAGCACACACACATACTTTAAGGCTGGGCAATGTATCAGACTGAAAGCATTTGCAGATGATTTAGTTTTGACACTACAGGAGCCAGAATCTAGTACAAAAAGAGTTTTAGAACTGATTCAAGAATTTGGTCGGGTGGCAGGATTTAAACTGAATAAACAAAAAACTAAGGTTTTGGGGAAAAACTTGACACCTTTAGAAACAGAGGGGTTTCAGAGGGAAACAGAGCTAACTGTGGTTAAAAAAGTGAAATACCTGGGGGTAAACTTGACGTCTAAAAATTTGAATCTGTTTAAAGATAACTATGAAAAATGTTGGTTGGAAGTTAAGAAAGATCTAGAAACTTGGTCAAGATTGAAGCTTTCTTTGCTGGGCCGAATTGCAGCTGTAAAAATGAACGTTTTGCCAAAGATGTTTTTTTTATTCCAAGCCTTGCAGATCGTGGACAGAGTGGAATGTTTTGGAAAGTGGCAGAAGGACATTTCAAAGTTTGTTTGGCAGGGCAAAAAGCCCCGAATAAAGTTTAAAATACTAACTGATGCAAAAGAAAGAGGGGGGTTTGCCCTGCCAGACTTAAGGTTATACTACGAAGCTGCAGCCTTCTGCTGGATGAAAGATTGGATTTTATTAGAGAACACAGATGTCCTAGATCTGGAAGGTTTTAATAACTCGTTAGGATGGCATGCGTATTTGTGGTACGGCAAGGTAAAAACACATGGAATGTTCAAAAGCCATATTGTCAGGAAATCAATTTTTATGGTCTGGATGAAATACAAAGACTTACTTGAAAGTAAGACCCCGAGGTGGCTATCACCAATAGAGGCCAAGGCTCGGAAAAAACCCAATATGGAGGCCGGCTGGCCGAAATATCGGGAAATAATAGAAAACATTGGAGACAATTGGAGGTTGCAGAGCTATGAAAAACTAAAGGATAAGGTGCAAGATTGGTTTCATTATGCCCAAATTAATGAGGTTGTTAAGTTGGACAAAAAAATAGGATTCCAGGTGGAAAAATCGAAACTTGAGACAGAGTTGTTAGAACCAAAGACCAAGGTTTTATCGAGAATGTATAACTTGCTGCTTAAATGGAATACTCAGGATGAGACAGTTAAATCAGCCATGATAAAGTGGGCTCAAGACATTGGGTACAACATTATGTCTGAAGACTGGGAGAAGTTATGTACCACTGGTATTAAATTTACGGCATGTAATGCCCTGAAAGAAAACATTATGAAAATGATATACAGGTGGTACATGACCCCAGTCAAGCTTGCTAAGATATACCATTTGTCTGATAATAAGTGTTGGAAGTGTAAGGAGGCTGAAGGGACATTCTTTCACCTTTGGTGGACTTGTCCAAGAGTGAAGGCCTTCTGGGAAATGATCTACAACGAGTTAAAAAAGGTGTTTAAGTACACCTTTCCCAAGAAACCGGAGGCCTTCCTCTTGGGCATTGTGGGCCAAATGGTGTTAAAGAAGGATAGAACGTTTTTTATGTATGCAACTACAGCAGCAAGAATTCTCATTGCTAAACATTGGAAGACTCAAGATTTGCCCACACTGGAAGAATGGCAAACGCAACTGATGGACTACATGGAACTGGCCGAGATGGCTGCCAGGATCCGAGATCTGGGAGAAGAAGCAATGGAGGAGGACTGGAAAAAATTTAAGGACTATTTGCAAAAATTTTATAAGTTATATGAACTATAGGAGTTCGTATGATTCGGAAGGATAGCCCCAGCAACAAGAGTGGAATATATATGAAATTAGATAGTAATAAGGAAAGAACCAATGTTTAAATGTTTAAAAAAAAGCATATGTGTTTATTGAGTAATTTGGACAATAAGTAATTTAAACTTAAAATGCATTTGAAAGTACAAAAGAAACACACGAAATAAGGTTATAATTTGCTGTCAAATTTATTGTCGAGAATGCACTGTGCGGGAGACGTGGGGAAGTCCGTAGGTGGATTGAAATAAGCTTTGGAAATAATATGTCTTTTTTCTTTCTTTCTTTCTTTTTTCTTGTTTTCTTTGTTGTTCTGAGCTGTTTGTTTCTATCTGGAAAAAATGTAATAAAAAATATTTTTTTAAAAAAATAAGGCTGGGCAATGTATCAATACATTTGGGGTGAGGAAATAAGTTTGAAGTCCACAGCGTGGTAACAGTGCCATAATATTAATCACAATGTGTGCGCGTGCCGTGTAAAAAACCATTATGTGGGAAAAACCGTGAAGCCAGTCATCGCTTCTCTCATGGTTCCTTCTGTCCCTGTTGCTCTGCACTATAAAATAACAGTTGTAAGTGTGTTAAAGCTAAGTAAAAATGTATCTGTTTTAGACCCCTAAGTAGCAGCAGTTTTCAGGACCTTACCCCCTTCACCTCTACATAGAGAACCCCTAGATATGCCTCTGCGCGTAAGATGTGATTATGCTGTAGGTACAGTCGTACCTCGGAAGTCGAACGGAATCCGTTCTGGAAGTCCGTTCGTCTTCCAAAATGTTTGGGAACCAAGGCATGGCTTCCAATCGGAAGCCTCGTAGGCCGCGTTGGACGTTCGGGTTCCAAATAACGTTCGCAAACCGGAACACTCACTTCCGGGCTTGCAGCTTTTGGGAGCCAAAACGTTCGACTTGCAAGGCGTTCGGGAGCCAAGATACGACTGTAAATTTATTAGATTGCCACATATTAAACAACTGAATCAAGCAAGAGGAACAAACCACAAGGACACATTTGGCGGAGAACAGTGAAACTTTATTGCATTTACAAACACACTGGGAAATCAAAGGCAAGCCCCAAAAGCTTGCACCAATTTATGGATTGTACTCTTTTTATTTACTGTTTGCTATATATAAAAAACATCTGCTACTACTTTAAGTGAATGGATAGGACCACATTAGGGTGTCTCAAGAATATGGTGGATAAAATGCTAATGATTTGTGTTGCTGTACTGTAAAGGATGGGGGGCGGGATCCAACACATTTTTATATGAACAAGTTTATGCCTAAACATTAATTGTACCCTTTCATTATCTGCTTTTCAAAATCAATCTAGGGTTTCCCACTTTACTCATTTTTGGATACGGCCTTTAAAAAGAAATCCTGGAACACCTCCCCGATTTCTTAGTTATACTGTAAATTTGTAAATAGCTACTGCAATCGATTTTAGCTCATTGAAACAAATATCATGTTATATATATTATATATGTTTTCCATTTTTAAAAACTTTGTCTCAAGCTAAAAACCCTGTGCATCAAAACCGTGGTCAGTTTAGCAGTGATGCCCGAGACAAGTGACTGTCCTTGAAGGATATCAAATTACACGGTAGGCGGGTTCCATTCAAGCTGCTGCAGGTGCAGAAGTCTGCTTCAGAAGCTGCCATTTGGGATCATCTGGGAAGTGCTAATAAGCAGAACAGGGTGGTTGAGGAAGTAAATCACATGGTACCTGAAAAAGAGAGGTCAATAGTGCAGTATTTAGCAACACTATCTAAATCAGCAATAGGGGCAAACAAAGGTATCTAAGGTAGAGCATGGAATACTTACAGACCCAGTTCAGATGTCAAGTGAAACCATGGTTTAGTATGCTGGGAATGAGCCAAAGCAAGCCTTGGGCTCACACATTCCCCCCCTCCTCCCTCTACACAAGCGGTGAAGAGTTTGGAAACTACGGTACATCCTCGTTAGGCTTAACCACAGCTTGTTGCCTCACCCAAATCTGATGAACTATGCTTATTGTTAACCCTGGTTGATTGGTTTGATAAGCCATCTTTAAACCATGGCTCATCCAGCTAGCTTGTTTAAACTCTTAATCTCAGGGTCGTGGGTTGGAGCCTCACACGGGGCAAAAATAATAATCCTGCATTGCTGGGGGTTAGGCAAAATGACACTTGTGGTCCCTTCCAACTCTATAATAACTCTATAACTTTATAACGTTAACCACAGCTGAGAGTCTGGGGTGGTGTGCTAAACCAGCCTTCGCCAATCTGATTTCCTCCAGACGTTGCTGAATTCTTATGTCCCATCAACCACATGATAGTCAGGGATGATGGGACATCATCATCATCATCATCATCATCATTTATTACTTATACCCGGCCCGCCCACCCAGCCAGGTCTCCCCAGCCACTCTGGACGGCTTCCAACAGGAGCTTAAAAATACATTAAAACATCAGTCATTAAAAAACTTCCCTAAACATCAGATAGTTGTTTATTCCTTTGACATTTGATGGGAGGGCGGTCCACAGGACGGGAGCCACTACCGAGAAGGCCCTCTGCCTGGTTCCCTGTAACTTGGCATCTCGCAGTGAGGGAACCACCAAAAGGCCCTCGGCGCTGGACCTCGGTGTCCGGGCAGAATGATGGGGGTGGAGACTCTCCTTCAGGTCTACTGGACCGAGGCCATTTAGGCGGCTTTCAAGGTCAGCACCAACACTTTGAATTGTGCTCGGAAATGGACTGGGAGCCAATGTAGGTCTTTCGAGTTCTGTGGTCTGGGCGGCCGCTCCCAGTCACCAGTCTAGCTGCCGCATTCTGGATAAGTTGTAGTGCAGGACCTCTGAAAGGGCCTCTGGTTCTCCATCCCTGTTATATACACTGCAGTAACAGCTTGTACATGAGGCTGATTGTGGATGTAACTGTGATATCAAAGGGAACAAGACAGATGCTTCTAATTGACTTTACCCATTTTCAGTGGTTGATGTTCTTATGACTGCGACGGTCAGTCCTTCTGCATTTAAGTCAGATCATGCTGATGCTCCAGTGTCACCGTCTGTTTCAGAAGCTGCCACTTGGACTTCCGGAGGCGGCGCGAAACGGCAATGGCGGTCCTCTTTAGTCTCTAGAGAGGGGCTCCGCAGAAAAGGATCGCTCGCTACGGCACAGCGACGATCCATTAAGAAAAACCACGAGCAGAGTGAGCTCGTGGCCGTGGGACTCGGCGGGCACCTGGAGCGACCCCCAAAACGAAGAAGGGACCCCGTAAGGGGTTCCGGAAGCGCGGAGGGGAAGCGGTGCTGAGAGTTCATCGCTCTTTCTGCGTGAGCGAAGCCGCGCGGCTGCTGCTGATGAGCGCCGACCTTTCTTCCTTAACCATTGGACTTCAAATTATCTACTCGTGAGTAAGTGTTACTCTACTTCGGATTTACAAATTTAGAAATTTGGCTGAAAGCGGGAGACGAAAAAAAGGAAGTCCGTCTCCCGGCAAGGCTTACAGATCAAAGGCAAAGGAACTGACAGGCTGGTAGCCGTAGAAAGGGATTTTAAAATTGGAAGTATTATGCGTCTGACAGAACTGGTGGTTGAAATGAAAGGCAAGTTTTCTTCTTTATCTACTTTACTGTGTTGAAGCAATTGGGGAACCTTCTCCTTTGATGGATCTTAAAATTTAAAACCCAGCCTCGGGGTGGCGGAGGAAAAGAATGTCGTTTGCGGATACAATTTACAAAACTGAAACAGATACATAGAGGCAATTCTGGAATATACAACTAAGTAACTGTATCCTGCACCTTGGGAAGTGACTTTTGTGGCAACTTTGCAAGGGCTCTGCAAGTGGAAAAAAGTAGAAAAAAGTTATAAGGACTATTGTTAAACTATTTAGCGGCAGGAACTTTAATGGCGACCAAAACTTTTTTTCCTCTCTCATGAATTTTAACTGTGCTCCCTCTAACTGTACTCCCTCTAGTGGAGATTGGGATTTACAATTTCCTGGGAACTAACTTTGTTTTGACTCTCCGCTGTTGTTATCTACATTGAGGTCTGTTCTTCCCATGGAACATTTGACAGTTTGACCTTGACTCATAGACAGGTGGGGAATGAGTGGCCAGCCGAAAACAAGATCTGCAAAAGCGAAAGCAGCGAAAGGCCAACTTGTGCAAACAACCTTGACTTCTCAGTCACGTAGATCATCAGTTCCTGCTGTACTGAAGGGAATTGAACCTCCAACAGCAGCTGAATTGAAGGGAACTGAAGTTCCAACAACAGCTGAACCAAAGGAAGCTGAACAACTAGCAACAGAGGATATGGCTGTAGGTGGATCTGATACACTTCTGAAGGAAATGCTACAACAATTTGCAATCTTAAATAAGAAGGTTGACGACCAAACAGCAAAAATTGATTTAGCCACATCCTCTATCACAAAGCTATCAGAACAAGTGGCACAGCATTCACAAGCAATTGGGAATCTAAAAGACGTTACTTCTGAGAACCGGAAATTGGCCGAAGCTGCGAACGAAAAAGCTGACCAAGCAATTCAAAAAGTGGATGAATTGAAAGGAGAGGTAAGGCCACTACACAAGCACATTGGGGACCAGCAGGCCTACCTGTCTATGGTGGAATTGAGAAACCGGGAAAATAATTTGAGATTACGCTCCATCCCAGAGCTTGAGAAAGGAGATTTGACTGGTTACTTGACAGCAGAATTCTCCAAATTCTGGGGTATAAAGGAAGACGAAGACTTTAAAATAACAACGGCATTTAGATTGGGAAGTGTCGCCAGGAAGGACAGACCCAGAGACTGTCTGATTATCCTAAGGACCAAACAGGAGAGAGACAAAATACTTGACCTTCATTTTAATAAATCACTTGAGATCCAGGACAGAAGAGCGGAAATTTATAAGGATATACCAAAACAATTACTGGATCTCAGATCTATTTATACTGACCTAGCAAGACTTCTGAGAGGTAACGGGATACCTTATAGGTGGGAGTTTCCACAAGGCCTATCATTCAAATACAAAGGAAAGAAGGTTAGAATTAAAACAAAAGAGGACAACCAGAAGTTCCTGCACGACCACGGAGAGGATCTTCAGAAGGGATCAGTAGTCCCTTGGCCTCCGCCACAGCCTGGATTGGAACCAACACCAACTCCCTCGGATCTGGACAAAAAGGAGGACACCCCATAAAGAGCAACAACAGATTGATACAGGATGTCTTTGCAGCTGTATAGTTGGAACATTAATGGCGCAAATTCCCCCGAAAAATGAAAAAGGATTTTCCATATTTTGAAAAAGGAACATTTGGATATAATTTGCTTGCAAGAAACGCATGTGACTAGGCTCCACAGGAAAGTACTAATCAACAAAAGACTAGGCCAAGAATTTATTTCATCAGACAAAGTAAAAAAGAGAGGCCTGGTGATCTACGTAAAGGAGAACCTAGCACCGAAATTTTTGTTTAAAGATGAGCAAGGAAGAATCTTGGCAATTGAAATACAATCTCAAGGAGAAAAAGTTTTGATATTAGGAATTTATGCACCAAATGAGGGGAAAGCAGAATTTTATAAGAAGCTACATGAGACATTATTGGACTATCTGGATTATTCGAACATCATTATGATGGGAGATATGAATGGGGTGGTCTCTACTTTGATGGATAAGTCACAAAACCAAAATTTAACTAAGGATGGCAGACTACCGAAAACTTTTTTTGAACTGACAGACAATATGGATTTGATTGACATTTGGCGGACAAGGAACCCCCTAGGTAGAGAGGGAACTTTCTTTTCTGAGGCCCACTTGACATGGACAAGAATCGACCAAATTTGGACAACTAGAGGGCTGGCACCAAAGACTATAAGAGTGGAAATCTGCCCTAAGACTTGCTCCGACCATAACGCTCTGAAAATGGAAGTGAGACTTACTCCAGCCGGCTCCTTCAGATGGAAAATGAATGACACCCTGTTTAGAGATCAAGAGATTGTAAAGAAGGCCCAAAAAACTTTAAAGGACTATTTTGAAATCAACTTGAACACTTCAGTGGAAAAAAGAACAATCTGGGACGCGAGTAAAGCTGTAATGAGGGGGTTTCTGATACAACAAAACACGATTAAGAAAAAACTTTGGAATGGGAAAAAAGATAAAATATTAGACAAGATAAGAGACGGAGAGAAAAGATTGAGATCTAAACCAAAATCTAAAGAGATTTTGCGAGAAATTAAATTCCATCAGGCACAATATTTGAAATTGATAAATCAAGAAGTGGAATGGAAAATTAAACAAATGAGACAAAAATCCTTTGAGTCGGCAAATAAATGTGGGAAACTGCTGGCATGGCAGTTGAAAAAAAGACAGAAACTTAATTATGTCACCAATCTAGAGGTGGAAGGGAAAAATATCCAGAAACCAGGGGAAATTAGAAAGTGTTTCCAGAAATACTTCAAAAAGTTGTATACACAAGGGCCTGAGGAAGTGTCTGAGATGGAACGATTTTTGAAACTCAACGGCTTACCAGAATTATCTCAGGAGAAGAGATCAATCTTGAACTGTAAAATAACACAACAGGAAATTGAGGATGCCATTCAGAATATGCAGCTGGGCAAATCTCCAGGCCCAGATGGGCTTACCTCCAAGTACTATAAGATATTAAAAGACTTCTTGATTCAACCACTAATGGAGGTTTGCAATCAGATTATGGGGGGAGGAAGGGCACCGGAAACGTGGAAAGAAGCTTTCATCACATTGATATCTAAAGTGGAAACTGAAAAGACACAACTTAGGAACTACCGTCCCATCTCACTCCTAAATGTGGATTACAAAATATTTGCAGACATTTTGGCAAGTAGATTGAAAAAGGTTTTAAATGAAGTAATTCATAAGGACCAAGCAGGCTTTCTCCCTGGTAGGCATTTGTTTGATAATACTAGGAATATTATAGATATTCTGGAACTTTTGCAAACAAATATTAACACTAAAGCAGTGTTAATTTTTATTGACGCAGAGAAGGCCTTTGACAATATTTCTTGGAAATTTATGAAGAAAAATTTGGAAGGGATGGGAGTGGGACGGGGGTTTGAAAATGGTATAGAAGCAATTTACTCAGAACAAAAAGCTAAGTTGATAGTGAACAATGTGGTGACAGAGGAATTCTATATTGAAAAAGGAACACGCCAGGGGTGCCCCCTATCCCCCCTATTATTTATATCAGTCCTGGAGGTTCTGCTGAACATGATTAGGAGGGACCGGCAAATACAGGGGATTACGGTCGGAGTGAAACAATATAAACTGAAAGCATTTGCAGATGACTTAGTTTTAACACTACAGGAGCCAGAATCTAGTACAAAAAGAGTTTTGGAACTGATACAAGAATTTGGTCGGGTGGCAGGATTTAAGTTGAACAAACAAAAAACTAAAGTTTTGGGGAAAAATTTGACCCCTTTAGAAACAGAGGGGTTTCAGAAGGAAACAGAGTTAACTGTGGTTAAGAAAGTGAAATACCTGGGGGTAAACTTGACGCCTAAAAATTTAAATTTGTTTAAAGACAATTATGAGAAATGTTGGTCAGAAGTTAAGAAAGATTTAGAAACTTGGTCGAGATTGAAGCTTTCCTTGCTGGGCCGAATTGCTGCTGTAAAGATGAATGTTTTGCCAAAAATGTTGTTTTTATTTCAAACCTTGCAGGTCGTGGACAGAGTGGGATGTTTTGGAAAGTGGCAGAGGGACATCTCAAAGTTTGTCTGGCAGGGCAAAAAGCCCCGAATAAAGTTTAAAATACTAACTGATGCAAAAGAAAGAGGGGGGTTTGCCCTGCCAGACTTAAGGTTATACTACAAAGCGGCAGCCTTCTGCTGGTTGAAAGACTGGATCTTATTAGAGAACACAGATGTCCTAGACCTGGAAGGTTTTAATAACTCGTTAGGATGGCATGCGTATTTGTGGTACGGCAAGGCAAAAACACATGGAATGTTTAAAAGCCATATTGTCAGGAAAGCAATTTTTAGGGTCTGGATGAAATACAAATACTTACTTGAAAGTAAGACTCCGAGGTGGCTATCACCAATAGAGGCCAAGGCACGTAAAAAACCCAATATGGAGGCCGGCTGGCCGAAATATTGGGAAATAATAGAAAATGTTGGAGATAATTGGAGGTTGCAGAGCTATGAAAAATTAAAGGATAAGGTGCAAGATTGGTTTCATTATGCCCAAATTAATGAGGTTGTTAAGTTGGACAAAAAAACAGGATTCCAGGTGGAAAAATCGAAACTTGAGACAGAGTTGTTAGAACCAAAGACCAAGGTATTATCGAGAATGTATAACTTGCTGCTTAAATGGAATACACAGGACGAGACAGTTAAATCAGCCATGATAAAGTGGGCTCAAGACATTGGGTACAATATCATGTTTGAAGACTGGGAAAGGTTATGGACCACCGGTATGAAATTTACGGCATGTAATGCCTTGAAAGAAAACATTATGAAAATGATATACAGGTGGTACATGACCCCAGTCAAGCTTGCTAAGATATACCATTTGTCTGATAACAAATGTTGGAAGTGCAAGGAGGCTGAAGGAACATTCTTTCACCTTTGGTGGACCTGTCCAAGAGTGAAGGCCTTCTGGGAAATGATTTATAACGAGTTAAAAAAGGTGTTTAAGTACACCTTTCCTAAGAAACCGGAGGCCTTCCTCTTGGGCATTGTGGGCCATAAGGTGTTAAAGAAGGATAGAACGTTTTTTATGTATGCTACCACAGCAGCAAGAATCCTGATCGCCAAATATTGGAAGACTCAAGATTTGCCCACACTGGAAGAGTGGCAAACGCAACTGATTGACTACATGGAGTTGGCCGAGATGACCGCCAGAATCCGAGACCTGGGAGAAGAAGCGATGGAGGAGGATTGGAAAAAATTTAAGACCTATTTGCAAAAATTTTATAAGTTGTATGAACTATAAAATGACGCATAACTTGAAATGCTAGCCCCAGCAATGAGAGTGCAATATTTATGAAATTGGATAATACTATTGAAAGAATCAAAGTTTAAATGTTAAAAATGATAATATGTTTTGTTTTTAGAGTAAATGGATAATAAGGGAATTAAACTTAAACTGCAATTGAAAGTACAAAAAAACACATGAAACAAGGTTATAATTTGCTGATAAATTTATTGTCAAGAATGCATTGTGCGGGAGATGTGGGGAAGTTCGATAGAAAATTGAAATAAGTTGTTGAAAGGTTATGATTCTTTCTATCTTCTTTTTGTGTCTTTTTCTTCTTTTCTTTTTTTCTTTTTTTCCTTTTCTTCTGTCTATGACTGAAAAAATGCAATAAAAACTACTTAAAAAAAACAGAAGCTGCCACTTGGGGTCCTCAGGGAAGTGCTTCTTAATAAACAGAGCGGGGTGAGTAAGGAAGTAAAACTCATCGTACCTGCAAAAGGAGAAGGCGCAATAGTCTAGTATTTCATAATAATGCCTAAATCAGCACCAGGGCCAGACAGGCAAACAGAGTGGTGATCCAGAGCAGCTGGAGGGCATCTGGTTGAGGAAGCTGCTGTGTTGCAACAATCCAGCCTCCAGAATCCCCAGATTTTACACATGTAGCCCGGAATAAGCACAACACTCCAGAACTGTTCAAAGAGGATGAATAGATGGTATCTATCCCTGCCATCAGGACACTCCATGCCCATGGCATCATCATAATAATAATAATAATAATAATAATAATAATAATAATAATAAAAAAATATTACTTATACCCCCGCCCATCTGGCCGGGCCTCCACAGCCACTCTGCACGGAATAACACTTCAAACATGAAAAACTTCCCTAAACAGGGCTGCCTTCAGATGTCTTCTAAAAGTCAGATAGTTATTGTATTTCCTTGACATCTGATGGGAGGGCGTTCCACAGGGCGGGCGCCACTACTGAGAAGGCCTGGTTCCCTGTAACCTCACTTCTCACAGTGAGGGAACTGCCAGAAGGCCCTCAGAGCTGGACCTCAGGCTGAAGGATGGGGGTGGAGACACTCCTTCAGGTATACTGGGCCGAGGCCATTTAGGGCTTTAGAGGTCAGCACCAACACTTTGAATTGTGCTTGGAAATGTACTGGGAGCCAATGTAGGTCTTTCAGGGCCGGTGTTATAGGGTCTCGGCGGCCGCTCCCAGTCACCAACCTAGCTGCAGCATTCTTATTGCACTTGCTTACATTAATCAGCCCTGCGGCCATCAAATTGCAAACTCTGACAAGTGGTCCAAGCAAAACAAAACCGCCTGAAAGCAAATGAAGTTAACTGTGAGAGCCAGTGTGGTGTAGTGGTTAAGAGAACTGGGTTCGCTTCCCTGCTCCTCCACCTGCAGCTGCTGGGTGACCTTGGGCTAGTCACACTTCTCTGAAGTCTCTCAGCCCCACTGTTGTGGGGGAGGAAGGGAAAGGAGATTGTTGGCCGCTTTGAGACTCCTTAGGGTAGTGAGAAAGCGGGATATCAAATCCAAACTCCTCTTCTTCTGCTATCCCCTCAGTGTGTCCCACGCTCTGCCTGGTCTGCCTAACAGCGTACCTGAAAGTGAACTTGCTAAAAGCAGTATTCACAGAGCCACTTCCCCAGGTGCAGTCTAAGAGATGCCACCTTCCATCAATGCGGACAGCATTCCAGGCATGGTCGCTCTTCCCCTTTACGCTGCAGCTGCCTATCAAATACTGGCACTGTATCCCTGCAATACTGAGAGGGGAAGGAAGGTATTCAGGAACAGTGTTGCTACCAAGAGGACAAGTGGTTGCTTTCACCGCTTTGATAGGCTGGATTGGCCGTCCTTCATTTTGCTGGATCAGAGAAAACAGCAATCAGGTTCTCCACAGATTCTCATTTGCTCCAATTTGGCAGGAAAACACAAGTTTTCCTGGGATGAAACAACAACAACAACATTTGGACACGGACCTGGAAAGCCAGGACCTGTGCCTATAAAGCACAGAGCAAAGCTAAGTATGGATGAGGAACTAAGTCACACAGGGAAGAGACCCATTAAATTCAAGAAATTTTTAAGTCTATGGATTCCAGTGTACCTACTCAATTCAATGCAGCCCTATATATGCAAGTTTGCTTCAGGATCATTCACAGTGTGGGCATTCCTCCACTTACATGGTGGGTCATGTTCCGGAACCCCATGCACATAAGCAAAAATTGTGTAAGTAGGGTAAAGGTAAAGGACCCCTGAAAGTTAAGTCCAGTCACAGAAAACTCTGGGGTTGCGGCACTCATCTCACTTTACAGGCCGAGGGAGCCGGCGTTTGTCCGCAGACAGTTTTTCCGGGTCATGTGGCCAGCCTGCCAAAGCCGCCTCTGGCGCAGCAGAACACCGAAACCAGAGCAGCGCACGGAAACGCCGTTTACCTTCCCGTCCGAGCGGTACCTATTTATCTACTTGCACTTTTTGGCATGTTTTCAAACTGCTAGGTTGGCAGGAGCTGGGACCGAGCAACGGGAGCTCACCCCGTCGTGGGGATTTGAACCGCCGACCTTCTGATCGGCAAGCCCAAGAGGCTCAGTGGTTTAGACCACAGTGCCACCCGTGTCCCTGTGTAAGTAGGGAGCACACACTAAAAAAAGCTCATTTTTTCCTGCTCTCCAGCTCTCTCTCCCCACAACACTCTTTTCAACTAGAGGTGAAGCTCTGGAGCTGGCTGGAGGACCTGTGGGAAAGCAACAGCAGCTGCCATGCTGTGACGTGTGTCAGCTACTAGGTGGGGAGGCTGAGCAGCCTAAACAAAGCTCCACTGTGCCTCCGTTCTCTTTGGGGCTTCCTCCGCTCCCACTGAAGTCCTCTTTGGGTTCTGGGGAGGGTCTCCTCATGAGCCATGAGGACTCTCCAGCTCTCTCCTGCCATTTTCTGCTTAGAATCTATTGATTTACTTATTTCCGAGGGCTGTCATGTGCGAGTTGATCACGCCTAAGCATGGAGATAGCTGCCTAGGGTAAGGGGTGGGGAACCTGTGGCTCTCCAGATCTCCTATCGCTACAGCCAAGTAACAACCACTTGCCACGATGGCTGGAGCCAACAGAAGTTACCTGCACATTTCTTGAAAGAGTCGAGCATATCCACCGCAAATAGCATTTCCTGACTGAAGGACATCAGCTGGTTTAAATGACACCTTGTCCAGGTTATAGCAGCCTTCCACATCATATTCTGTAGAAATAAAGACAATGAGCACCCATTCTGATTTGCTTGTGGGGTGGCAACACTTTGCAACACTTTCCATCGTGTTTCTCGATATCTTTCCTGGTCGCCAAAATCTGATTGGGGGGTGGGGTGGCTTGTCTTGCAAGAGCTCCAAATGAACTTTTGATTGCACAACATGAATTTGCCCATATGTGTTTGAATCGCACCTCGAAAGAGAAAGTCTGGAAGCACTCGTAAATCTGCTTTGTGTAGACCCAGGGTCTTGTTGCCAAATAAAAATGCACACTGGTGCAAGGGTTAGGAGTCGGGAGACACCTCCTCTCCTCCCGTGCTGCGACCTTTACTTTATTTTGACAAGGTAATAAGAATAAATAAATAAGAATAAAAATGTGCACCCCACCAGCGAGACCATTCCATTGTAACTATCCAACCTCCCAAAATTTCAACACCTCTAGCGATAGTTTGACCCCTTTCCGTTGTAACAGTACAAATTCTACAGACACCCTCCATATCTCCTCAAAATCATTCCTCCTGCATATTCCCCGTCTTACCTTAATGGCACATGTTCATTTATCATTAATAGCTATATCTCCCACACCTCTTCATACCATTTTTCCATTTTATATTCTGCTTGCCCTTCCACTTGCTAGCTATCATAATTCGTGCAGCTTTCAATAAATTTGTGAGCGAGTCCTTCATAGCCTGCAAACCTTCAACCCCATCGTAAATTGATAATAATGCTACCGCGGCGCTTTCAGTGAGCTTTAACCCAGTGATTTCTGTTATCAGTGAGCACCTCCTGATCCCTTCTGAGATTCGTGGCTGAACAGAGATCCCAGTCAAGTTCTGTGTGAGCCAAACACCAAATCACTGATCCACACAGGTTACAATCCAGAATCCTTTGAGCAAATGGAGCTGACATGACTGGCTATGAAATGGTGAAAATGCCCGAGACAGCTGCAAAGAAGCCATGCTCGGAGTAGACCCACTAAATTTAATGTCCATGAGTTACTTACATCCTTTGATTTCAGCCGGTCTACTCTGAATATAACTTGCTTTGATATGACCTTACGTATCCATCTTCCTTGGCTGGCAATCACTGGACTGGGTGTCTGCTAAAGAACTCTGCTACAGAGCTGGATTCATGGGCGCAGGGCAGTGACAAAGGCTGATCTTTTAATACCGGAAGTTGTCAGAGGCAAGGGGACTCAAGTATGCAGAAAGGTGGTACCCCCACCTACCTATATGGTGGCAGATCCACATCCAAATGGCTCGCACTTTCTCCAGGTCACTGTGGGCTTTTTGGAGCAAGACACTCACCAGGTTTTTCACGCTATTCCTGACATTCACCTGTTTCACAGAAGGTAAATAGACTTGGAAGCAGTTAATATGGACGAGGGGGTACCAGTTCCTTTCTTCTACCTAAGTCCACTTGTTTAAAGAAATTTTAGGGTGCAATCCTGCGTGCACTTACAAGAGTGTCCCTTGCTGAATTCACTGCGATTGCACAGTTAGTCGATTAAGTGTATGTGTTTTACTTGATTGATCAAAGAATTTATTATACTTGTCAAAAATGTACCCTTGGGGGGGAAGTTGTTCTGAAGGGAGACGCATGATTAACCTTTCCTTTTTCCAGGGTTCACAGGCATGTTATTTCTACAATCTTCAGCTGAAACCCAAATCCTCTTTGCTACTGTCTCCCCACAAGTGCAGAGTTCCCCCATTGCTACTGGCAGAGGAACGGGGGGGGGGGGGAGCGCACTGCCCCCGGCACCATCGGGGAGGGGGTACCATTGCGGCTGCACCCGCAGCTGCACCCGCGCCCCCCCGACCGTGCCGTGCATGTCACGCTCCCACAGGCGATGTGCCACGCCCCCAGGACACACGCCAGCCACGCCAGAGCTTCGCCACTGCCCATTGCACCTTTGGGTGGGTGGAAGTACAACTGGGGGGGCATTATGGGGGCAGGGAGGGACCAAGGCAACCCTGGATCCTGAGCCGGCCCTACTGTTGTCACTTGACAGCACTGGGAGAAACCCAGGGCTGATTACTGCACCAGTATATTAATTTTATGCCAATTTAATTCTGGCGAGGCCCCCCAGAGATTCCTGGGAGTTGTGGTTTGGCAAGGGCACTGAGAATTTTCTGTTAATGACTGCTAGCCTTGTTCACAGAAGTACAGTACTCGGAGTTCCCTGAGGAGAGGAAATAACTACCAAATTAATTTCAGTCTGTAGTATAAATACGATCGAAAGTGAATTGTGAAAGAGAGAGGAGTCGTTCAAACCCTTTCATATTGCCTATGATTTCTAGCTCTCCTCCGAACTGACTTTGGAGCTGTCTCCTGAATTTTTAAAGCAAAGCAATGCTGCAAAATAACTAAATATGGGTGTATATACATGCATTTAATTCACGCACGCACACAGAGAGAAAGAGAATCCTGTGGTTTGTTAAGGGTTCTAGGTGCTCCACCGTGTTAGTTTTCTGGAAATCAGGAGGAGGGTCTTGTGACTCATGATGTTCCCAGTTCGGACCTTCCATCTGAACAGAAGTAATTGCCTCCTATCAGGAGAGGACACTTGAAAGCACTCTCAAATTCCAAATGCACCTTAAAAACCTCAGCATCCTAGCAAATTCCTTGCTGCATATATCACAATAAGAGACAGCATACCTTCTGTGCATAGGCATCCAGTTCCTTAAACTTTGCCAAGTCTATTTGTATTGATTTCTGATTGGATTTATCCCATGGATAATCTAGGAACAAAAATGGAAAAGTCATTCTTGAAACAGTGGGGAAAGGGAGGGGGAGCAAAGGATGACCTATGATGTGATTTAAAGGGTTGGAATACAGGGAACCAATAGGGAATAGAGATAGGGAGCCTTTTCTGCTTCTCCCCAAGGGAAATACAGCAGCAGGGAGTAGACCAACATTGCTCTGCTTAAAAGGACACAGACAGAAGGAAGGAGAGGGAGAATGCTGAACCAGGTAGGATTTTGATCTGATCTTGCAAGACCATTTTGAGTACAGTACACAAGGCGTATGGCATGGTTTGCACTTCCCACTGGAAGAGCCGGTACCTCCTTAGAGAAGCCCTCTTCGCACCAAACATCTGGCTTTGATAGGAATCCCTTAACCCCGGCTGCAAATTTCACTGCATCCGCCTGCAATATGCATTCAACAGAACGCCAACTGCCAGCTCATTTCAGGAACTATAATGGTAGCATAACAAGAACACAAACAGGGCTGCTTGAGGTGAGGGAGAAAATGTACCCACCCACCCACATGCCACATATTGAAGCTCCAGCCTTAGAGGAAAAAAATATAGTGCAGCTTTTCCCCCCAGCCAGAACTCACTGGAACTGAGTTCTGGCACCTCTCAGGTTGGTGCCATTGCCATTGTAAAAGAACAAGGGAAGCGTTCGTGGTGAGTTCTGGCACCTCTTTTTCTAGAAAAATAACACTGAGCGCAGTTAATTTTTACCATTCAAGCCTTGTTCCCAGGATATCCCAAGAGGTGGGTGCAGAGATGTAGCTGGGGGGGGGAGGGGGGCACTGGGCGCCACACCACAGGGGGCAGCACTTCCCGCGGGGCCAGAAGCGCGCCCGAGCCATACATCTCTCCTGGGAGTGACGTGGTGGCTTGGGCCCCTGAGCGGCTAGCTACGCCACTGGGTGGTTGAGTGACGGGCTCATAAAATGATTTCCTAAGATACGCAGCACTACTAAGTAGTATTAATATATACAGCAGGTGTAGGGGATCTTTGGCCCTCCAGATGCTGGGGAACTACAGCTCCCATAATCCCTGGCCATGCTTGCTGGGACTAACAGGTGTTGTCACCCAACAACATCTGGAGGGCCAAAGGTTCCCTGCTGCTGACACAGAGGATCCAGATCAATAGCCATACATAAGCTTCTATTTACCATACAGATCTTCTTCCTGAGGCAGCATTGATGCTTGTACTCCTCCCATCTTGAAAGCCTACTTGAAAGGCGCTCCTTGGAGGAACAGTTAAGTGCTTCGAGCCAGGAATGAAATGCCCAACTGGATGGATGAGGGAAGAGCATGGCTTGATCTGGGTTTATCAAACCCTTGCTTGGAGACCTTGGCATTAGGAGACGAGTAGCAGGAAGAGCATCCATGAAGTCAAAACAAAGGGGGAAAGCATAAGCTGTTTGAGCAAACCAGCGCTGGAGTGTGTCAAAGTTCCCTGCGTGGGGAAGCGCAGATACAGAAGGTGTCCCCATTGCTCATTTCCTCTCCCCTCCTGTGGTTTCCAGCAACTGGTATTCAGAAGCATTTCTGCCTCCAGCTGTGAAGGCAGAGCATAGCCATCAATGCTAGTAGCCATTGATAGCCCTCTCCTCCAAGGACGTGTCTAATGCTCTTTTAAAGCCATCGATGTTTCGAGGCCTTCACTGTCTCTTGTGGGAACAAGTTCCATAGTTTAACTATGTGCTCCATGAAAAAGAATATATATTTAGTAATTAGATGCTTTTTTTAGGTTAGCTATCAGGCGCATCAGCCTTGTTAGAATTTCTCTTTCGCTGCCAGGCCCCCACCCTATTTCTTGAAGCATCTAGATAGAAGCTTGTGCCAGCTTCCTCAGGTTGGCTCTCTCCAGCTAGGCTGAATAGGTGGGAAACTTTTGGACTCCGTGTGCCAGATCCTTATTGGGATCTGTATCTTGGGTCAAAACCCCTTTCACTACCAACAAAGAGGCATCAGGCCTAAAAGGGAGGAGGGAAAGAGCCTAATATCACTACAGTCTTGGAGAGTCTCCCCCTTTTAGGACTGCAGTGAGATCAGGCTTAAAGGAAGGAGGGGAAGCCTTTGGGAGCCCCCACCTCTCTCTTGGAGAGCTCAGCAAGCTTGGGCTTCACAGGGAAGGGAAGAAACCTCTCCCTCCTTTTTTAGTGAGAGCCAGTGTGGTGTAGTGGTTAAGAGCGGTAGTCACGTAATCTGGGGAACCGGGTTCGTGTCTCCGCTCCTCCACATGCAGCTGCTGGGTGACCTTGGGCCAGTCACACTTCTCTGAAGTCTCTCAGCCCCACTCACCTCACAGGGTGTTTGTTGTGGGGGAGGAAGGGAAAGGAGATTGTTAGCCGCTTTGAGACTCCTGAAGGGGAGTGAAAGGCGGGATATCAAATCCAAACTCTTCTTCTTCTTCTTCTAGTGCTCAGAAGGATCTGAAGGGATGGGCAATTCTACTTAGTACTGAGTATTGGCTCGCCAAAGAGCTCTCTGCCAGGAGTGCCATGGCTCAGCCCAACTGAATGGGATGTTCTGCGCTGATATGAAGGGGGAGCCATCCTGCTTAGCAATGGGTCCCTGGTTTCTGCATTTCTTCAGAGGATCCTGACAACTAGTCCCATGCTTTGAGGGCTGTGCAAAGAAAGCAGCTTTGGAAAGCCATGTCCTATCAGTCAAGCCTCACCCCTTACCTGCATGTGAGAATGGCCTCATGGACCAAATGGGGAAGACTTGGGGAGGGGGCAAGATGTGCTCAGAGGTCAGACGTTCCCCACCCCAAAATTTCACCTCAGGAACTGATGGACTCTTACTTTGCCTCACAATCGTTTTGAAATGTGCCGGGTTTTCAACGTTCGGGAGCCGAAACGTTCCAAAACGCAGGCGTTCGGGAGCTGAGGTTTGACTGTAATATATTGGCGTCCGCATGAAATCCGCCCCATCCCATTGTTGTCCCGTGTCTTTAAATGCAGGGTTTCCCCATCCTTTGGAAGTCCAAAAGGGGCATGATCTTTGTACTTAGCACACGACTGAGTGCTAGCAGTAGGAGGAAGTGCAGGGGCTGAGCCCCAGAACAAAATTTCCCCCATCACTGATTCTTGTTTCTTTTCTTATCAAGGCAAAATCCTACCTGTCTTTGCTTTTCGAAAGATCTCCAAGGGTACAAGGGGATCCCTCAGCTCAATTCTAGCAGGCGGGACAGTTCTTGAGTTTTGTGGTTACACATCAATAGTCAGCCAGTCTCCTGAAAATGCCATGGGGCCTGTTATGTATTCAGTGGTCTCGAGTCTGGACTAAGGATTCTGAGCTCCTGTGTTCTGATTCGATACATGATATCCAATCACAGAACATTTCTGGATTTGGACTCTGCCATTGGCCCTTAAACTCTGAGTCCTGATTCACAGCTTGGAAGTTTAGACAGCCAATCACGTGGGGAGTGGGAGTGGCCCAGGCCTTCAGAAATGTCTATAAGCAGTTGCTTCGACCCTGTTGTCCAGTTCAGTTACCAATCAACTCCTGTTTTTGCTTATCTTTAATCTTTTCCGAGAGACTATCTATCACACAGGATCTTAGAAAGTTGTCCCAAAACAAAGTTTGTCCTCAATACTGTCCTCTTCACATATATGGGGACATTCACCACCTGCACAGGCTCAATGTTTCCACATATTAAAGTGGCAAAAGTCCACATTAGCGGTGAATGTGAATTGCCACAAGCAATCTTGATTGCTTCTTAGCCCTCTCTAAGCAACAGGATGAGAACAGAAATCGCGCGGCGGCAGGAGACCCCATTAGCTAACGTGGTACCTCAGGTTAAGAACAGTTTCAGGGTAAGAACAGACCTCCAGAACAAATTAAGTTCTTAACCCGAGGTACCACTGTAAAAAACGTGGGCTGTCTAGTGACAAAGATGTAGACTGTCTCACCAGAGTGCTGCATGCTCTGGTTATCTCCTGCTTGGACTACTGCAATGTGCTCTATGTGGGGCTACCTTTGAAGGTGACCCGGAAACTACAACTAATCCAGAATGCGGCAGCTAGACTGGTGACTGGGAGTGGCTGCCGGGACCACATAACGCCGGTCCTGAAGGACCTACATTGGTTCCCAGTACGTTTCCGAGCACAATTCAAAGTGTTGGTGCTGACCTTTCAAGCCCTAAACAGCCCTGGCCCAGTATACCTGATGGAGCGTCTCTACTCCCATCCTTCAGTCCAGACACTGAGGTCCAGCTCCGAGGGCCTTCTGGCAGTTCCCTCACTGCGAAAAGTAAAGCTACAGGGAACCAGGCAGAGGGCCTTCTCAGTGGTGGTGCCCACCCTGTGGAATGCCCTCCCATCAGATGTCAAGGAAATAAGCACCTGACCTTTAGAAGACATCTGAAGGCAACCTTGTTTAGGGAAGTTTTAAATGTTTGATGTCTTATTTTTTAATTATTATTCTTCTTCTTCATATTCTGTTGGGAGCCGCCCAGAATGGCTGGGGAAACCCAGCCAGACGGACGGGGTATAAATTTTTATTTTTTTTTAATTATTATTATTATTCCAGGAGTGCCCCCAACTATGCCCTGGCTCCTTCAGGGGGAGTGCAACCACATCCAGAACAGGAAACCTGTCAATTTCTGGAACATGAGAACCACCCACCAAGCTACTCCATCGCCCCAAGATTCAAATGCAGTTTATTGTCCCTCATCCAGTCCACCAGTGCATCCTGACACTGACCCAGTCTAACTGCTACCAAATCTATTTACCTTTTGTGAAACAGGTGAATGTCAAGGATAGCGTGGAAAACCTGGTGAGCGTCTTGCTCAAAAAAGCCCACAGTGACCTGGAGAAAGTCTGATCCATTTGGATGAGGATCTGCCATCATATAGGTGGTTTGTTACACAATAAACTTTTGCTATTTCATTAAGGAAAAAAGATATATGTTCATTGAATTGATTGATCACTCGCATCTTCTGAACGTTTGTGACCCACACGTGACTTTTGCAGACCCTTGTTCACTATGCATTTTGTGCTTTGGGGTGATAGTTCATAAATGTGTTTATTTCTCCAGAATATGATATGGAAGCCTTCTATGATGAAGCCAAGAGGGCTTCAGAGGCAGCAGATGTCCTGCAGTCAGGAAAAGGAATTTGTACGGGATTTTGTGGACTCTTTGAAGAAATGTGCAGGTGACTTCTTTCAGCCCCAGTTATCAGGTCAAGCAGTGGTTTCGTGGCAGGGATGATGGGAGTTCTGGGGAGCCACAGGTTCCCCAACCCCGCTCAATGGTTTGAATGTTCCTGAAACAAATTTGCCAGTATAGGGTTGTGTTGAATTCAGCTTTGAGCAGATCCACTGAAATCAATGGACTGTTTCGTGGGGAGAGGGGGCAGGCAGGTGTGGTGGACACCCTGGTCCTGAATGGGATAACTGTGCCAATAAAGGACCAGGTGCAAAGGACCGCCATGCTTATATAGCAGGCATGCAGAACCTTTGGCCCTCCAGACGTTGCTCAGCTGCAACTCCCATCAGGCCAAGCAAGCTTAGCCAATGGCCAGAAATGACAGGAGCTATACTTCAGCAACATCTGGATGGCCAAAGATTTCATACATCTGTAATATGAAACAAAACAAACAAACAAACAAAATAAATTCCTTCCAGTAGCACCTTAGAGACCAACTAACTTAGTTATTGGGATGAGCTTTCGTGTGCATGCACACTTCTTCAGATACCATGCACACGGACGCTCATACCAATAACAAACTTAGTTGGTCTCTAAGGTGCTACTGAAGGCATTTTTTTATTTTGTTTCAACTACGGCAGACCAACATGGCTACCTACCTGTAAATCAGCCACCATAGCCATTAGAGGGCCGTGAAAATTTGTGTCCCGGGCTTTTTAGACTCATCTAAAAAGACTCCCCCTTCATGGATCACTGCCTTGCCGTGGCGAAGGGGCTTGAATAACTCAGGGAAGCTAGGAGCTATGCTATGCAGGGCCACCCAAGATGGACAGGTCATAGTGGAGAGTTTTGACCAAACGTGATCCACCTGGAGCAGGAACCGGCAAGCCACTCCAGTATCCCTGCCAAGAAAACTCCATGGACAAAGACAACAGGCATATAAATGTTATGACGCTGGAAGATGAGCCCCTCAGGTCAGAAGGCGTCCAAGGAAGAGGAATGCTACTGAGGAAGAGCGGAGGACAAGTACAAGTAGATTCAGAGCTGATGAAGTGGCTGGGCCAAAGCCGAAAGGACGCTCAGTTGCGGATATGCCTGGAAGCAAAAGGAAAGTCCAATGCTGTAAAGAAAAATATTGCATAGGAACCTGGAATGTAAGAACCATGAACCTGGGTAAGTTGGATGTGGTCAAAAATGAGATGGCAAGAATAAATATTGACATCCTGGGCATCAGTGAACTAAAATGGACGGGAATGGGCGAATTCAGTTCGGACGACCATCATATCTACTACTGTGGGCAAGAAACACGTAAAAGAAATGGAGTGGCCCTCATAATCAACAAAAGAGTGGCAAAAGCTGTACTGGGATGCAATCTCAAAAATGATAGAATGATCTCGATACGAATCCAAGGCAGACCTTTTAACATCACAGTAATCCAAGTTTATGCACCAACTACTGGTGCTGAAGAAACTGAAATTGAGCAATTCTATGAAGACTTACAACACCTTATAGAAGTAACACCAAAGAAGGATGTTCTTCTCATTATAGGGGATTGGAATGCTAAAGTAGGGAATCAAGAGATAAAAAGAACAACTGGCAAGTTTGGCCTTGGAGATCAAAACGAAGCAGGGCAAAGGCTAACAGAGTTCTGTCAAGAGAACAAGCTGGTCATCACAATCACGCTTTTCCAGCAACACAAGAAATGACTCTACATGGACATCACCAGATGGGCAGCATCAAAATCAGATTGATTATATTCTCTTCAGCCAAAGATGGAGAAGCTCTATACAGTCAGCAAAAACAAGACCTGGAGCTGACTGTGGCTCAGATCATCAGCTTCTTATAGCAAAATTCAAGCTTAAACTGAAGAAAGTAGGAAAAACCACTGGCCCGGTAAGATGCAATCTAAATCAAATCCCGTATGAATACACAGTGGAAGTGAGGAACAGGTTTAAGGATTTAGATTTGGTGGACAGAGTGCCTGAAGAACTATGGATGGAGGCTCGCAGCATTATACAGGAGGCAGCAACAAAAACCATCCCAATGAATAGGAAATGGAAGAAAGCAAAGTGGCCTTACAAATAGCGGGGGAGAGAAGGCAAGCAAAATGCGAGGGAGATAGTGAAAGATACAGGAAATTGAATGCAGATTTCCAAAAAATAGCAAGGAGAGACAAGAAGGCCTTCTTAAACGATCAATGCAAAGAAATAGAGGAAAACAACAGAATGGGAAGAACCAGAGATCTGTTCAAGCAAATCGGAGAAATGAAAGGAACATTTTGTACAAAGACTACCATAATAAAGGACAAAAGTGGAAAGGACATAACAGAAGTAGAAGACATCAAGAAGAGGTGGCAAGAATACACAGAGGAATTATACCAGAAATATATGGATGTCTCGTACACCCCAGGTAGTGTGGTTGCTGACCTTGAGCCAGACATCCTGGAGAGTGAAGTCAAATGGGCCTTAGAAAGCACTGCAAATAACAAGGCCAGTGGAAGTGATGGTATTCCAGCTGAACTATTTAAAATTTTAAAAGATGATGCTATTGATAGGGACTTCCGGAGGCGGCGCGAAACAAGCAATGGCGGTCCTCTTCAGTCTCTGAAGAGGGGCTCCGCAGGAAAGGATCGTTCGCTACGGCACAGCGACGATCCATTAAGAAAAACCACGGGCAGAGTGAGCCCGTGGCCGTGGGACTCGGCGGGCACCTGGAGCGACCCCCAAAACTAAGAACGGACCCCGTAAGGGGCTCCGGAAGTGCGGAGGGGAAGCGGTGCTGTGAGTTCATCGCTCTTTCTGCAGGAGCGAAGCCGCGCGGCTGCTGCTGATGAGCGCTGACCTTTCTTCCTTAAACATTGGATTCTAAATCATCTACTCGTGAGTAAGAACTACTCTATTTTGGATTACAAATTTTGAATTTGGCTGAAAGCGGGAGACGAAAAAAAGGAAGTCCGTCTTCCGGCAACGCTTAAAGATCAAAGGCAAAGAAACTGACAAGCTGGAAGCAGTTGAAAGGGATTACAAACTTGGAAGTATCATGCGTTGGTGGAATTGGTAATTGAAAGGAAAGGCAAGTTTTCTTCTTTTCTATTATTGTGTTGATTTAAATTGGGAACCCTCCTCCTTCTGTGGACTTTAAAAACTTAAGAACCAAATCTCGGGCTGACAGAAGGGAAAAGAGCTGTCTTTGCGGATACAATATACAACTGAAATTGTTACATTGGGGCACTACTGGAAGATACAATTAAGCAACTGTAGCTTGCACCTTTTGGATGAGACTTTGTGGCAACTTGGGAAGGGTTCTGCAAGCGGAAAAAGTTTTAAGGACTATTGTTAAATTATTTAGTTGCAGGGATTTTAATGGCGGCTAAACCTTTCTCTTTCTTTCCTGAACTGTAACAATACTCCCTCTAGTGGAACTTGGGATTTACAGGCTCCTGGGAACTAACTTTGTTTTGACTCTCTGCTGTTTTGTTATTCACACTGAGGAACTGTCTTTCCCATGGGACAATAGACAATTTGACCTTGACTCATAGACAGGTGTGGAATGAGTGGCCCTCCGAAAACAAGATCTGCAAAAGCGAAAGCAGGGAAAGGCCAACTTGTGCAAACAACTTTGACTTCTCAGTCACGCAGATCATCAGTCCCAGCTGTATTAAAGGAAGCTGAACAGTCAACAACAGAGGATATGGCTGCAGGGGGATCTGATACTCTTCTAAATGAAATGCTACAACAATTTGCAATTTTAAATAAGAAGGTAGATGATCAAACAGCAAAAATTGACTTAGCCACATCCTCTATCACAAAACTATCTGAACAAGTGGCACAACATTCACAAGCAATTGGGAACTTAAAAGACGCCACTTCTTAAAAGCAGACCAAGCAAACCAGAAAGTGGACGAACTAAAAGGAGAGGTAAGGCCACTACATAAGCATATTAGTGACCAGCAGGCCTACCTGTCTATGGTGGAACTGAGAAATCGGGAAAATAATTTAAGATTACGAACTATCCCAGAGCTTGAGAAAGAAGATTTGACTGGCTACCTGACAGCAGAATTTTCCAAGTTCTGGGGTATAGAAGAAGATAAAGACTTTAAAATAACAACTGCGTTCAGATTGGGAAGAGCAGCAAGGAGGGACAGGCCCAGAGACTGTCTGATTATTTTGAGGACTAAACAGGAGAGAGACAAAATACTTGACTTTCACTTTAACAAATCACTTGAGATTCAAGATAGAAAAGCGGAAATTTACAAGGATATACCAAAACAACTTTTGGATCTCAGATCTATATATACTGACCTAGCAAGACTTTTGAGAAGCAACCGGATACCCTACAGGTGGGAGTTCCCACAAGGTTTATCATTAAACTATAAAGGAAAGAAGGTTAGAATCAAAACAAAAGAGGACAACCAGAAGTTCCTGCACGACCACGGAGAGGATTTGCAGAAGGGAATAGCAGTTCCTTGGCCTCAGCCACAGCCTGGAATAGAACCAACACCTTCTCCCTCGGATCCGGACAAAAAAGAGGACACCCCATAAAGAGTAACAACAGATTGATACAGGATGTCTCTGCAGCTGTATAGTTGGAATATTAATGGAGCAAATTCCCCGGAAAAACGAAAAAGAATTTTTCATATTTTGAAAAGAGAACATTTGGATATAATTTGTCTGCAAGAAACACATGTGACTAGGCTCCACAGGAAAGTGTTAATTAACAAAAGACTAGGCCAAGAATTTATCTCATCAGATAGAGTTAAAAAGAGAGGCGTGGTGATCTATGCAAAGGAGAACCTATCACCGAAATTTTTGTTTAAAGATGAACAAGGAAGAATCCTGGCAATTGAAATACAAACTCAAGGAGAAAAAGTTTTGATATTAGGAATTTACGCACCAAATGAGGGGAAATCGGAATTCTACAAGAAGCTACATGAGACATTACTGGACTATCTGGACTATTCCAACATCATTATGATGGCAGACATGAATGGGGTGGTCTCTACTTACATGGATAAGTCACAGAATCAAAATCTAACCAAGGATGGCAGACTACCAAAAACCTTTTTTGAACTAACTGACAATATGGACTTGATTGATATATGGAGGACAAGAAACCCCTTAGGTAAAGAAGGAACTTTTTTCTCTGAGGCCCACCTGTCATGGACAAGAATCAACCAAATTTGGACAACTAGAGGGCTGGCACCTAAGACTACAAGAGTGGAAATCTGCCCAAAGACCTGCTCCGACCATAACACTTTGAAAATGGAAGTGAGATTTATTCCAGCCGGTTCCTTCAGATGGAAAATGAATGACAACCTGTTAAGAGATCAAGAGACTGTAAAGAAGGCCCAAAAAGCTTTAAAGGACTATTTTGAAATCAATTTGAATACTTCGGTGGAAAAAAGAACAATCTGGGACGCAAGTAAAGCTGTAATGAGAGGGTTTCTGATACAACAGAACACGATTAAGAAAAAACTCTGGAATGGAAAAAAGGATAAGATATTAGAGAAGATAAGAGATGGAGAGAAAAAGTTAAGATCTAAACCAAAATCAAAAGAGATTTTAAGAGAAATTAAATTCCACCAGTCACAATATACGAAACTGATAAACCAAGAAGTGGAATGGAAAATCAAACAAATGAAACAAAGATCTTTTGAATCTGCGAACAAATGTGGAAAACTGCTAGCATGGCAGTTGAAAAAAAGACAAAAATTAAATTATGTTACCAACCTAGAAGTTGAAGGGAAAAACATTCAGAAACCGGGAGAAATTAGAAAGTGTTTCCAGAAGTACTTCAAAAAATTGTATACCCAAGGGCCCGAGGAAGTGTCTGAGATGGATCAGTTTTTAAAAGACAATGGCCTACCAGAACTGCCTCAGGAGAAGAGATCAATCTTGAATTACAAAATAACACAACAGGAAATCGAGGATGCCATTCAGAACATGCAGTTAGGCAAATCTCCAGGCCCCGACGGACTTACCTCCAAGTACTATAGGACGCTAAAAGATTACTTGATATAACCATTAATGGAGGTTTGCAACCAGATTGTGGGGGGAGGGAGGGCACCAGAAACGTGGAAAGAAGCATTCATCACATTGATACCTAAAGTGGAAACTGAAAAGACTCAACTTAAGAACTACCGTCCCATCTCACTCCTAAACGTGGATTACAAAATATTTGCAGACATTTTGGCAAGTAGATTCAAAAAGGTATTAAATGAAGTAATTCACAAGGACCAAGCAGGCTTTCTCCCAGGCAGGCATTTGTTTGACAACACTAGGAATATTATTGATATTCTGGAACTTTTGCAAACAAATATTAACACTAAAGCAGTGTTAATCTTTATTGATGCAGAGAAGGCCTTTGACAATATTTCTTGGAAGTTTATGAAGAAAAACTTGGAAGGGATGGGAGTGGGATGGGGGTTTGAAAATGGTATAGAAGCAATTTATTCAGAACAAAAAGCTAAGTTGATAGTGAACAATGTGGTGACAGAAGAGTTTCATATTGAAAAAGGAACACAGCAGGGGTGCCCCCTTTCCCCTTTATTATTTATCTCAGTCCTGGAGGTGTTGCTGAATATGATTAGGAAGGACCGGCAGGTACAAGGAATACGGGTCGGAGCGAAACAATATAAACTGAAAGCTTTTGCAGATGACTTGGTTTTAACATTACAGGAGCCAGAATCTAGTACAAAAAGAGTTTTAGAACTGATTCAAGAATTTGGTCGGGTGGCGGGATTTAAGTTGAATAAACAAAAAACTAAGGTACTGGGAAAGAATTTGACATCTTTAGAAACAGATGGGTTTCAGAGGGAAACAGAATTAAATGTGGTTAAAAAAGTGAAATACCTGGGGGTCAACTTGTCTTCCAAAAATTGGAATTTATTTAAAGATAACTATGAAAAATGTTGGTCAGAAGTTAAAAAAGACCTAGAAATTTGGTCAAGACTGAAACTTTCCTTGTTAGGCCGAATCGCAGCTATAAAGATGAACGTTCTGCCAAAAATGTTGTTTTTGTTTCAAACCTTACAGATCGTGGACAGAGTGGAATGTTTTGGAAAGTGGCAGAAGGATATTTCAAAGTTTGTCTGGCAGGGCAAAAAGCCCCGAATAAAGTTTAAAATACTAACTGATGCAAAAGAAAGAGGGGGGTTTGCCCTGCCAGACTTAAGGTTATATTATGAAGCTGCAGCCTTCTGATGGATGAAAGATTGGATTTTGCTAGAGAACACTGATGTCCTAGATCTGGAAGGTTTTAATAATTCGTTAGGATGGCATGCGTTTTTGTGGTATGACAAGGTAAAAACACACAAAATGTTTAAAAACCATATTGTCAGGAAAGCAATATTTATGGTCTGGACAAAGTTTAAAGACTTACTTGAAAGTAAGACTCCGAGGTGGTTATCACCAGTGGAGGCCAAGGCCCGGAAAAAACCCAATATGGAGGCCGGTTGGCCGAAATATTGGGAAATAATAGAAAATATTGGAGATAATTGGAGGTTACAGAGCTATGAAAAATTAAAGGATAAGGTGCAAGATTGGTTTCATTATGCCCAAATTAATAAGGTTTTTAAGTTGGATAAAAAAACAGGATTCCAGGTGGAAAAATCGAAACTAGAGACAGAACTGTTAGAACCAAGGACCAAGGTACTATCGAGAATGTATAACTTGCTGCTTAAATGGAACACCCAGGATGAGATAGTTAAATCAGCCATGATAAAATGGGCTCAGGACATTGGGTACAACATTATGTTTGAAGACTGGGAAAGGTTATGGACCACCGGTATGAAATTTATGGCATGTAATGCCCTGAAAGAAAACATTATGAAAATGATATACAGGTGGTACATGACCCCAGTCAAGCTTGCTAAGATATACCATTTGTCTGATAATAAATGTTGGAAGTGTAAGGAGGCTGAAGGGACATTTTTTCACCTTTGGTGGACTTGTCCAAAAGTGAAGGCCTTCTGGGAAATGATCTACAATGAGTTAAAAAAGGTGTTTAAGTACACCTTTCCTAAGAAACCGGAGGCCTTCCTCTTGGGCATTGTGGGCCAAAAGGTGTTAAAGAAGGATAGAACTTTTTTTTGTATGCAACCACAGCAGCAAGAATTCTTATCGCTAAACATTGGAAGACTCAAGATTTGCCCACACTGGAAGAGTGGCAAACGCAATTGATGGACTATATGGAGTTGGCCGAGATGACTGCCAGGATTCAAGATTTGGGAGAAGAAGCAATGGAGGAGGACTGGAAAAAATTTAAGGACTATTTGCAAAAATTTTATAAGTTATATGAATTATAGGATTTCGCATGATTTGGAAGGTTAGCTCCAGCAATGAGAGTGGAACATATATGAAATTAGACAATATTAATGAAAGAACCAATGTTTAAATGTTTAAAAAGGATAATATATGTGTTTATAGAGTAAACGGATAATAAGTAATTTAAACTTAAAATGCAATTGAAAGTACAAAAGAAACACATGAAACAAGGTTATAATTTGCTGACAAATTTATTATTAAGATTGCATTGTGCGGGAGATGTGGGGAAGTTCGATGGAAGATTGAAACAAGCTTTGGAAATAATCAGTCTTTTTTCTTTTCTTTTCTTGTTTTCTTTGTTTTTCTGTGCTGTTTATCTCTATCTGGAAAAAATGTAATAAAAATATTTTTTTAAAAAAATAAAAATAAATAAAAGATGATGCTATTAAGGTGCTACACTCAATATGCCAGCAAGTTTGGAAAACTCAGCAGTGGCCAGAGGATTGGAGAAGATCAATCTACATCTGAATCCCAAAGAAGGGCAGTGCCAAAGAATGCTCCAACTACCGCACAATTGCACTCATTTCACACGCTAGCAAGGTTATGCTTAAAATTCTACAAGGCAGGCTTAAGCAGTATGTGGACCGAGAACTCCCAGAAGTGCAAGCTGGATTTAGAAGAGGCAGAGGAACCAGAGACCAAATTGCAAACATGCGCTGGATTATGGAGAAAGCTAGAGAGTTCCAGACAGACATCTACTTCTGCTTCATTGACTATGCAAAAGCCTTTGACTGTGTCGACCACAGCAAACTATGGCAAGTTCTTAATGAAATGGGAGTGCCTGATCACCTCATCTGTCTCCTGAGAAATCTCTATGTGGGACAAGAAGCTACAGTTAGAACTGGATATGGAACAACTGATTGGTTCCAAATTGGGAAAGGAGTACGGCAAGGCTGTATATTGTCTCCCTGCTTATTTAACTTATATGCAGAATTCATCATGCGAAATGCTGGACTGGATGAATAAGTGTTGGAAATTTTTTCAGGATATTAAACTACCAACCATTGAAGAATATCACAAAGATATGCTATCAGCCCCCCTGATATTGAGAATGAAATAGAAACAATGGGTAATGGAAAATCACCTGGACCAGATGGTTTTCCTATAGAATAGTATAAAATATTCAAAAATTTATTAGTCCCCAGACTTCTAGAAGTTTATGAGGAAGCAATATGAGTTTATGAGGTATAAAGGTGTCTATGCTGCAACATTTAATGAAGCTTTCATAATAATTATACCAAAACCTAACAAAGACCCCACTGAATGTGCAAATCACAGATCAATTTCATTAATGAATGTTGATGCAAAGATTCTGAATGCAATACTGGCTGAAAAATTACAAAAAGTCATCCAAGACTTGGTACTTAATAATCAAACAGGTTTTATAAAAACAAGACAAGCCACAGATAATGTAAGATTAACAATAGATTTGATAAATTTAAAGAGCAAGAGGAGTTTATGATAATGTCACTAGATGCAGAAAAGGCTTTCGATAGAATCTATAAAGCATTCATAGGGATCGTGCTATGTAAATTTGGCTTCCCTACAGAATACTGTAACTGGATTAAAATGATTTACAAAAATCCAACATCTCGGACTGTTACAAATGGTAGAATATCTAATGTGATTAATCTAAAACGAGGAACAAGACAACGATGCCCTCTGTCTCCATTACAATTTAATCTATGCCTGGAACCACTAACAAGAGTAATAATAAAAAAATTCCTTCCAGTAGCACCTTAAAGACCAACTAAGTTAGTTCTTGGTATGAGCTTTCGTGTGCATGCACACTTCTTTCAAGATGAGCATATCAAGGAGGTAAAACACAAGAAAGAAAATTACAAAATTGTATTATTTGCAGATGACATCCTTCTATTTATTACAAAGCCAGAAGATACAATTCCAATAATTATGGAGAAAATAAAAACCTTTGGCTGAATATTGGGCTATTCCATAAATTGGACAAAATCAGAGATTTTGCCAATAGGGCATTGTATACAAACAGGCTACATTGTATAAAAACCATCAATTTTGGATGTGCAAAGACTTTATTAAATATTTGGGCATAATGATTTCATCAGATGTTAACCAAATCGTAAAATTACATTTGAATCAAATTATAAAAGAAATTTATTTTGATATTGAAAGGTGGGGACCTCCAAACCTTTCCCTTTGGGGAAAGGTTAATGTCCTCAAAATGACTATTGTTCCAAAGCTTTTATACATTCTTAGAGGATTACCAATATATATTCCCAACTTATATTTTCAAAAAATAAATCAAATATTTAGATTGTGCCTGTGGGGCACAAAGCCACCAAAAATATCATTACATAAAATGCAACTTCCAACTAAGGAAGGTGGTTTTGGACTCCCAAATCTGGAATTATATCACCAGGCCTACCTGCTGAGCAAGACAAATTGTTGGGGAGCAAGCAGGAATCCCAGTTGGGCTACTCTCAAATATAGTTTCATTGAATCTCTTGTGGGGTGGACCAATCTCAGCTACAACTATAAGAAATATCCCATTAATCTGGAGACTATTAAAGCACCCATAAAAATTTGGATGAACATATATAAAAATAATAAGGATGACCCTTACCAGCATGAGAAATTAACAATATGGGCCAACCCCAAACTAAAAATTGGAAATCAAGTACAGTGGTACCTCGGGTTACAGACGCTTCAGGTTACAGACTCCGCTAACCCAGAAATAGAACTTCAGGTTAAGAACTTTGCTTCAGGATGAGAACAGAAATCGTGTGGCGACAGCGGGAGGCCCCATTAGCTAAAGTGGCACCACAGGTTAAGAACAGTTTCAGGTTAAGAACGGACCTCCAGAACAAATTAAGTTCCTAACCCAAGGTACCACTGTAATAATTTGGCAAAACTGGATGAAAAAGGTATTTTGACACTGAATCAATTAATTGATGAGAACTACAAATTTGTGGAATATAAGACTTTGCAGGTAAAGTATGGATTAACCAGTGAAATACACTGGCAATATATCCAATTGAAACATATGTTGGAAAAGCAGTTTGGCCCTGATGCTATAGCAGCATCGGAAACACCCATGCTGTTACAAGATTTAATCTCTGCAACAAAATAATAATAATAATAATAATAATAATAATAATAATAATAATAATAATAATAATAATAATAATAATAATAATAATAATAATTTTTTATTTATACCCCGCCCATCTGGCTGGGTTTCCCCAGCCACTCTGGGCGGCTTCCAAAAGAATATTAAAATACAATGATACATCAAACATTAAAAGCTTCCCTAAACAGGGCTGCCTTCAGATGTCTTCTAAAAGTCTGGTAGTTGTTGTTCTCTTTGACATCTGGTGGGAGGGCGTTCCTACACTTGCCCTATATAAAACTTTACTTAACAGGAAGAAATACGATTTAGAATATGAAAGACAAAAATGGAGTAAAGAGCTAGGAGTACAGATAGCAAATGATATAATAATAGTAATAAATTTTATTTATACCCTGCTCTCCCCGGCCAGAGCCAGGCTCAGGGCAGCTAACATCAATAAAATTTCAGTAAATAATAAGGGAAAAAAAGAAAAGGCTTCTGGTTGGCCGCGCGATTAATGGCGGACGGGAGCTCTTTCGGAAGAAAGAGCCCCAGCGTTTTGAAGATTGGGGCGACCGCGAGAGTGTCGCGGAGCCCCCAAAAAACCTCAGATCGGGCTTTCTGAGGACCTGGTGTTCTGGCAGGTACCCTTAGTGACTCCTCTGCTCCCCGGTAAGCTCTAATAAGAGCCCCGAGAGCGAGCGGGGTTGGAGACGCGGGTACTGTGGAATTTACTCACTTTCTTCATAGCGCAAAGCTCCAAGTCCGGCAATTGTGAGCGACCAATTTCTCCGACCAAATTATCAAGGATTGGACAATTGTGAGTAAAAAAGATTTTAATTTGGACAGTAAATTGGAACGAAAGGGATTTAAATTACGGAGGTCGATCCCTTTCCGCTGAAGTAAAAGTGAAAGCAGTTACCGCTGACCGAAGCCGTAACTTTAAAAGACCTGTCAAAACTTCCAAGGAAATATGTCAAACCCCTCTTTCTGCAGGGGGAAGGGGGGAGAATTTGATTGATTTGAGGCCCTGCTTGAGATAGACTTGACAGTGGATTAGACTCTTTCTTTTTAGAAGCGGTTCTCCCGGCAGGGGAAGGCTAGACTCCATTATTATGTCACAAAGGGAGCAGATACATTCAACTTTCGTTTTCCTCTTTGGGGATTACAAAGTAACTGCTGCTATCTGAGATTGTTAAAATAGCACACAGATTTTCTTTTACCCTCCTTGAACTGGATAGAAGTGTTTGAACTAATTTTGTGGTTCCAATAAAATAAAATAAATAATAAAAATAAAATAAGTAAAGAGGGAAGCTGTTGGGCTGCCTGCTGCTGCCTGCGCACTAAAAATCTGGTGGACTCTGACCGGGTGAGCTGACCTTGAAACTTTGGAATAGCTATGGCTAATGGGGTAGATAAGTCTGAGAAAAGTAAAAGTAAAGATAGAAGACCTTCTAAAGCACCAACTTTTGAAGAGGAGGTGATGCAAATGTTAACAGACATAAGAGCAGGTGTGAGAGGAACTCAGCAGACTGTACAGGAGTTGAAACAAGAATTTGTAGATGTGAAAAAAGGCATTCAAGAGGTCAGGGAGGAAGTTGCTGCCCACGAAACAAGACTGAGGGAATTGGAAACAGTGAGAGTGCCTGACATGGAGAAGATTCAACAGGATGCGCTCAATGCAATTGTTTTTTTACAGATGAAGGAACGGGAGAATCAACTGAGAGTATGAGGCGCACCCTAATTGGAACAAGATAATCTTAAGGATTGACATTGGGTCTACATTACAAAAAAAGCTTGAAGATTAAAGATAAGCCAATTGTTTTGTTTAAGGAAATTCCAAAGCATTTTTTGAACCTGAATAGTTTAAGATGGTATTGAGAATATATTCATGGAATGTTAATGGTTTGAACTCACGACCAAAAAGGAACCAAGTATACCATGTGTTAGCAAAACAGAATTTGGACATAATTTGTTTGCAAGAAACTCATGTTACTAGATTACACAGAAAATTCCTTCAGAATAAGAGACTTGGTCAAGAATTCATTTCATCTGACAAAGTGAAGAAAAGAGGAGTGGTCGTTTACGTGAAAGAAAAATGGAATCCCAAAATGATGTTCAAAGATGAGGGAAGATATATTGCAGTAGAAATCAATGCACAAGGCGAAAAATATTTGCTGTTGGGAATTTATGCACCAAATGATGGCAAAGCAGATTTTTTTAAGAACTTGAAAACAAGACTTCTGGACTATTTGGATTATAAATTGATTTGCATGGGGGACCTGAATGGAGTTGCATCAACGCTTATGGATAAAACACAGACACAGAAAGTAATGAATGCTGACAGATTACCAAAGTGTTTTTTTTGACCTGTCAGACGCTTGGAGAGTGAGAAATCCAACTGAAAAAGACTTCACATTCTATTCAGATACAAATCAAACAGAAGTGGGGTGCTTCTTGCCCCCATCTTTGGACAGTGTCCTTCTGGATCCATTAAGACTTCCTCTAAGTCATTTCTAAAAAGATTAAACAATGGGGGGGGGGGGCAGAATACAACCCTATCTGACCCCTCTTAACATTGTGATTTTGTTAGAGAGTTGCCCCAGCAACCTACATGTTGCTATCACTATATAAGGCTTTTATAAGGTATAGGAGTCTCTTGTCCTCCATCACTGAATATAACTTTGATCATAATTTGGATCTAGGGATGGAGTCAAAGGAAGATTTTAGGTCCATAAAGGCCATATATAAATGGCCTTGGAGTGGTCCTAGTATATTTCTCTGCTAGGTGTGAAAGCACAAGACAGTGGTCAGATGTTGAGTACTTCGTACGGAAAGCAGCCTTGGCTTCAGAGGTTATGTTATTATCCTCAAGAAATGTTGCTAATTTAAAGCAAATGAAATGGGCAAATAATTTCTCCATTATGGAAAGCAAACTAATTGGCCTATAGTTGCCAAGATCTATAGGTTGTCCTTTCTTGTAAATTGGGACCACAATTGTATACTTCCAGCTAACTGGGATTTTACCTGAATTATTTACCTCTGTGGAAAAGAATCATAGAATCATAGAATCATAGAGTTGGAAGAGACCACAAGGGCCATCGAGTCCAACCCCCTGCCAAGCAGGAAACACCATCAGAGCACTCCTGACATATGGTTGTCAAGCCTCTGCTTAAAGACCTCCAAAGAAGGAGACTCCACCACACTCCTTGGCAGCAAATTCCACTGTCGAACAGCTCTTACTGTCAGGAAGTTCTTCCTAATGTTTAGGTGGAATCTTCTTTCTTGTAGTTTGCATCCATTGCTCCGTGTCCGCTTCTCTGGAGCAGCAGAAAACAACCTTTCTTTCTTTTTTTTTTTTATGAGCGCAGACACTAAATATTTTTTATTACATTTTTTCCAGATAGAAACAAACAGCTCAGAACAACAAAGAAAACAAGAAAGAGAAAGAAAGAAAAAAGACATATTATTTCTAAAGCTTATTTCAATCCACCTACGGACTTCCCCACGTCTCCCGTGCAGTGCATTCTCGACAATAAATTTGACAGCAAATTATAACCTTATTTCGTGTGTTTCTTTTGTACTTTCAAATGCATTTTAAGTTTAAATTACTTATTGTCCAAATTATTCAATAAACACATGCTTTTTTAAAAACATTTAAACATTGGTTCTTTCCTTATTACTATCTAATTTCATATATATTCCACTCTCGTTGCTGGGGCTATCCTTCCGAATCATACGAACTCCTATAGTTCATATAACTTATAAAATTTTTGCAAATAGTCCTTAAATTTTTTCCAGTCCTCCTCCATTGCTTCTTCTCCCAGATCTCGGATCCTGGCAGTCATCTCGGCCAGTTCCATGTAGTCCATCAGTTGCGTTTGCCATTCTTCCAGTGTGGGCAAATCTTGAGTCTTCCAGTGTTTAGCAATGAGAATTCTTGCTGCTGTAGTTGCATACATAAAAAACGTTCTATCCTTCTTTAACACCATTTGGCCCACAATGCCCAAGAGGAAGGCCTCCGGTTTCTTAGGAAAGGTGTACTTAAACACCTTTTTTAACTCGTTGTAGATCATTTCCCAGAAGGCCTTCACTCTTGGACAAGTCCACCAAAGGTGAAAGAATGTCCCTTCAGCCTCCTTACACTTCCAACATTTATTATCAGACAAATGGTATATCTTAGCAAGCTTGACTGGGGTCATGTACCACCTGTATATCATTTTCATAATGTTTTCTTTCAGGGCATTACATGCCGTAAATTTAATACCAGTGGTACATAACTTCTCCCAGTCTTCAGACATAATGTTGTACCCAATGTCTTGAGCCCACTTTATCATGGCTGATTTAACTGTCTCATCCTGAGTATTCCATTTGAGCAGCAAGTTATACATTCTCGATAAAACCTTGGTCTTTGGTTCTAACAACTCTGTCTCAAGTTTCGATTTTTCCACCTGGAATCCTATTTTTTTGTCCAACTTAACAACCTCATTAATTTGGGCATAATGAAACCAATCTTGCACCTTATCCTTTAGTTTTTCATAGCTCTGCAACCTCCAATTGTCTCCAATGTTTTCTATTATTTCCCGATATTTCGGCCAGCCGGCCTCCATATTGGGTTTTTTCCGAGCCTTGGCCTCTATTGGTGATAGCCACCTCGGGGTCTTACTTTCAAGTAAGTCTTTGTATTTCATCCAGACCATAAAAAGTGATTTCCTGACAATATGGCTTTTGAACATTCCATGTGTTTTTACCTTGCCGTACCACAAATACGCATGCCATCCTAACGAGTTATTAAAACCTTCCAGATCTAGGACATCTGTGTTCTCTAATAAAATCCAATCTTTCATCCAGCAGAAGGCTGCAGCTTCGTAGTATAACCTTAAGTCTGGCAGGGCAAACCCCCCTCTTTCTTTTGCATCAGTTAGTATTTTAAACTTAATTCGGGGCTTTTTGCCCTGCCAAACAAACTTTGAAATGTCCTTCTGCCACTTTCCAAAACATTCCACTCTGTCCACGATCTGCAAGGCTTGGAATAAAAACAACATCTTTGGCAAAACGTTCATTTTTACAGCTGCAATTCGGCCCAGCAAAGAAAGCTTCAATCTTGACCAAGTTTCTAGATCTTTCTTAACTTCCAACCAACATTTTTCATAGTTATCTTTAAACAGATTCAAATTTTTAGACGTCAAGTTTACCCCCAGGTATTTCACTTTTTTAACCACAGTTAGCTCTGTTTCCCTCTGAAACCCCTCTGTTTCCAAAGGTGTCAAGTTTTTCCCCAAAACCTTAGTTTTTTGTTTATTCAGTTTAAATCCTGCCACCCGACCAAATTCTTGAATCAGTTCTAAAACTCTTTTTGTACTAGATTCTGGCTCCTGTAATGTCAAAACTAAATCATCTGCAAATGCTTTCAGTTTATATTGTTTCACTCCGACCCGTATCCCTTGTATTTGCCGGTCCCTCCTAATCATATTCAGCAGCACCTCCAGGACTGATATAAATAATAGAGGGGATAGGGGGCACCCCTGGCGTGTTCCTTTTTCAATATGGAACTCCTCTGTCACCACATTGTTCACTATCAACTTGGCTTTTTGTTCTGAATAAATTGCTTCTAAGCCATTTTCAAACCCCCGTCCCACTCCCATCCCTTCCAAGTTTTTCTTCATAAACCTCCAAGAAATGTTGTCAAAGGCCTTCTCTGCATCAATAAAGATTAATACTGCTTTAGTGTTAATGTTTGTTTGCAAAAGTTCCAGAATATCTATAATATTCCTAGTGTTGTCAAACAAATGCCTACCAGGGAGAAAGCCTGCTTGGTCCTTGTGTATTACTTCATTCAAAACCTTTTTAGATCTACTTGCCAAAACGTCTGCAAATATTTTGTAATCCACATTTAGGAGTGAGATGGGACGGTAGTTTCTAAGTTGAGTCTTTTCAGTTTCCACTTTGGGTATCAATGTGATGAAGGCTTCTTTCCACGTTTCCGGTGCCCTTCCTCCCCCCATAATCTGGTTACACACCTCCATTAGTGGTTGTATCAAATAGTCTTTCAACGTCCTATAATACTTGGAGGTAAGTCCATCTGGGCCTGGAGACTTGCCTAACTGCATATTCTGAATGGCATCCTCAATTTCCTGTTGTGTTATTTTACAGTTCAAGATTGATCTCTTCTCCTGAGATAATTCAGGTAAACCATTAAGTTTCAAAAACTGATCCATCTCAGACGTTTCCTCAGGCCCTTGTGTATACAGCTTTTTAAAGTACTTCTGGAAACACTTTCTAATTTCGCCTGGTTTCTGAATATTTTTCCCTTCCACCTCTAGATTGGTAACATAGTTCAGTTTCTGTCTTTTTTTCAACTGCCATGCCAGCAGTTTCCCACATTTATTCGCTGACTCAAAAGATCTTTGTCTCATTTGTTTAATTTTCCATTCCACTTCTTGATTTATCAATTTCATATATTGTGACTGGTGGAATTTAATTTCTCGCAGAATCTCTTTTGATTTTGGTTTAGATCTCAATCTTTTCTCTCCATCTCTTATCTTCTCTAATATTTTGTCCTTTTTTCCATTCCAGAGTTTTTTCTTAATCGTATTTTGTTGTATCAGAAACCCTCTCATTACAGCTTTACTTGCGTCCCAGATCGTTCTTTTTTCCACCGAAGTGTTCAAATTAATTTCAAAATAGTCCTTTAAAGTTTTTTGGGCCTTCTTTACCAACTCTTGATCTCTAAACAGGCTGTCTTTCATTTTCCATCTAAAGGAGCCGGCTGGAGTAAATCTCACTTCCATTTTCAGGGCATTGTGGTCGGAGCAAGTCTTTGGGCAGATTTCCACTCTTGTTGTCTTTGGTGCCAGCCCTCTAGATGTCCAAATTTGGTCGATTCTTGTCCATGACAGGTGGGCCTCAGAAAAGAAAGTTCCTTCTTTACCTAGGGGGTGTCTTGTCCGCCAAATATCAATCAAGTCCATATTGTCTGTCAGTTCAAAAAAGGTTTTCGGTAGTCTGCCATCCTTAGTTAGATTTTGATTTTGTGACTTATCCATAAAGGTAGAGACCACCCCATTCATATCTCCCATCATAATGATGTTCGAATAGTCCAGATAGTCCAGCAAAGTCTCATGCAGCTTTTTGTAAAATTCCGATTTCCCCTCATTTGGTGCGTAGACTCCTAATATCAAAACTTTTTCTCCTTGAGTTTGTATTTCAATTGCCAGGATTCTTCCTTGTTCATCTTTAAACAAAAATTTCGGTGACAAGTTCTCCTTTGCGTAGATCACCACGCCTCTCTTTTTAACTCTGTCTGATGAGATAAATTCTTGGCCTAGTCTTTTATTAATTAACACTTTCCTATGGAGTCTAGTCACATGTGTTTCCTGCAGGCAAATTATGTCCAAATGTTCTTTTTTCAAAATATGAAAGATCCTTTTCCTTTTCTCCGGGGAATTTGCTCCATTAATGTTCCAGCTGTACAGCTGCAGAGACATCCTGAATCAATCTGTTGCTTCTATTCTGGGGTGTCCTTCTTTTCTTCCGAATCCGAGGGTGTAGGTATTGGTGCTATTCCAGGCTGTGATGGAGGCCAAGGAACTGCTATTCCCTTCTGCAAATCCTCTCCGTGATCGTGCAGGAACTTCTGGTTGTCCTCTTTTGTTTTGATTCTAACTTTCTTTCCCTTGTAGTTGAATGATAGACCTTGTGGAAACTCCCACCTGTAGGGTATCCCGTTGCCTCTCAAAAGTCTTGCTAGGTCAGTATATATAGCTCTGAGATCCAGTAATTGTTTTGGTATATCCTTGTAAATCTCCGCTCTTCTGTCCTGGATCTCAAGTGATTTATTAAAATGAAGGTCAAGTATTTTGTCTCTCTCCTGTTTAGTCCTCAGAATAATCAGACAGTCTCTGGGCCTGTCCTTCTTTGCTGCTCTTCCCAGTCTAAACGCGGTTGTTATTTTAAAGTCTTTGTCTTCCACTATACCCCAGAACTTAGAGAATTCTGCTGTCAAATAGCCGGTCAAATCCTCTTTCTCAAGCTCTGGGATAGAGCGTAATCTTAAATTATTTTCCCGGTTTCTCAATTCGACCATAGACAGGTAGACCTGCTGGTCACTGATGTGCTTGTGTAGTGGCCTTACCTCTCCTTTCAGTTCATCCACTTTCTGATTCGCTTGCTCAGCTTTTTCATTTGCTGCCTCAGCCAATTTCCGATTCTCAGAGGTGGCGTCTTTTAAATTCCCAATTGCTTGTGAATGTTGTGCCACTTGTTCAGATAGTTTGGTAATAGAGGATGTGGCTAAGTCAATTTTTGCTGTTTGGTCATCAACCTTCTTATTTAAAATTGCAAATTGTTGTAGCATTTCATTTAGAAGGGTATCCGATCCCCCAGCAGCCATATCCTCTGTTGTTGGCTGTTCAGCTTCCTTTAATAGAGCTGTTGTTGGGAGTTCTACTCCCTTTAATACAGCAGGGACAGATGATCTGCGAGACTGAGAGGTCAGAGTTGTTTGCATAAGTTGTCCTTTCCCTGCTTTCGCTTTTGCAGATCTTGTTTTCGGAGGGCCACTCATTCCACACCTGTCTATGAATCAAGGTCAAGTTGTCAAATGTTCCATGGGAAAGACAGTCCTCAATGTAGATAACAAAACAGCAGAGAGACAAAACAAAGTTAGTTCCCAGGAGTTTGTAAATCCCAAGCTCCACTAGAGGGAGTATTGTTACAGTTCATCAAAGAAGGAGAAAAGTTTAGTCGCCATTAAAGTTCCTGCAACTGCGTAATTTAACAATAGTCCTTAAAGCTTTTTCCACTTGCAGAGCCTTTCCAAAGTTGCCACATAAATCACATCCAAAGGTGCAAGAAACAGTTACTTAGTTGTATCTTCCGATAATGCCTCTATGTATCTGTTTCAGCTTTATACACTGTATCCGCAAAAGACAGTTCTTTTCCCTTATGCCAGCCCGAGGCTGGGTTTTAAAATTTTTAAAGTCCGCAAAGGGAAAAGGTTCCCAGTTCACATCAACACAGTAACATAAAGAAAAAAGAAAACTTGCCTTTCCTTTCAATTGCTAGTTCTGCCGGGCGCATGATACTTCCGATTTTATAATCCCTTTTCACTGCTTCCAGCTTGTCAGTTCCTTTGCCTTTGATCTTTAAGCCTTGCCGGGAGACGGACTTCCTTTTTTTCGTCTCCCGCTTTCAGCCAAATTCATAATTTGTAGCTCCAAATAGAGTAATTCTTACTCACGGGTAGAAGATTTAAGATCCAATATTAAAGGAAGAAAGGTCGGCGCTCATCAGCAACAGCCGCGCGGCTTCGCTCCCGCAGAAAGAGCGATGAACCCTCAGCACCGCTTCCCCTCCGCGCTTCCGGAGCCACTTACGGGGTCCCCTCTTCGTTTTGGGAGTCGCTCCAGGTGCCCGCCGAGTCCCACGGCCACGAGCTCACTCTGCTCGTGGTTTTTCTTGGTGGATCGTCGCTGTGCCGTAGCGAACGATCCTTTCCTGCGGAGCCCCTCTTCAGAAACGGAAGAGGACCGCCATTGCTTGTTTCGCGCCGCCTCCGGAAGTCAGCAGAAAACAACCTTTCTCCCTCCTCTATGTGACATCCTTTTCTATATTTGAACATGGCTATCATATCACCCCTTAACCTCCTCTTCTCCAGGCTAAACATGCCCAGCTCCCTTAGCCGTTCCTCATAAGGCATCGTTTCCAGGCCTTTGACCATTTTGGTTGCCCTCCTCTGGACACGTTCCAGTTTGTCAGTGTCCTTCTTGAATTGTGGTGCCCAGAACTGGACACAGTACTCCAGGTGAGGTCTGACCAGAGCAGAATACAGTGGCACTATTACTTCCCTTGATCTAGATGCTATACTCCTATTGATGCAGCCCAGAATTGCATTGGCTTTTTTAGCTGCCGCGTCACACTGTTGGCTCATGTCAAGTTTGTGGTCAACCAAGACTCCTAGATCCTTTTCACATGTACTGCTCTCAAGCCAGGTGTCCCCCATCTTGTATTTGTGCCTCTCATTTTTTTTGCCCAAGTGCAATACTTTACATTTTTCTCTGTTAAAATTCATCTTGTTTGATTTGGCCCAGAGGAACCATTGATGAGCACCCTTTGGGTTCGGTCAGTCAGCCAGTTACAAATCCACTGAGTGGTAGCATAGTCAAGACCGCATTTTACCAGCTTCTTTACAAGAATATCATGGGGCACCTTGTCAAATGCCTTGCTGAAATCAAGGTAGGCTACATCCACTGCGTTCCCTTCATCTACCAGGCTTGTAATTCTGTCAAAAAACGAGATCAGGTTAGTCTGACATGACTTATTTTTCAGAAATCCATGCTGACTATTGGTGATCACAGCATTCCTTTCTAGGTGCTCACAGACTGTTTGCTTAATGATCTGCTCCAGAATCTTCCCTGGTATTGATGTCAGACTGACTGGGCGGTAATTATTTGGGTCCTCTCTTTTCCCCTTTTTGAAAATAGGGACAACATTTGCCCTCCTCCAGTCTGCCGGGACTTCGCCTGTTCTCCAGGAATTATCAAAGATGACTGCCAGTGGTTCTGAGATCACATCTGCCAGTTCTTTTAATACTCTTGGATGCAGTTCATCTGGCCCTGGAGACTTGAATACATCTAAACTAGCCAAGTATTCTTGTACTATCTCCTTAGTTATTCTGGGCTGTGTTTCCTTTGCTGAATCATTTGCTCCAAATTCTTCAGGACGGGCATTGTTTTCTTTATCGGAGAAGACTGAGGCAAAGAAGGCATTGAGGAGTTCAGCCCTTTCTGTGTCCCCTGTTTGCATTTCACCATCTTCTCCTCTGAGTGACCCCACTGTTTCTTTGTTCTTCCTTTTGCTACGGACGTACCCATAAAAGCCTTTTTTGTTGCTTTTAACCTCTCTAGCAAGCCTGAGTTCATTCTGTGCTTTAGCTTTTCTGACTTTGTGTTTACACGTGCTGGCTATTTGTTTGAATTCCTCTTTGGTGGTTTCCCCCCCTTTTCCATTTTTTGTACACATCCTTTTTTAATCTTAACTCAGTTAAAAGTTCTTTAGATAGCCACCCTGGCTTCTTTAGGCACCTTCCATGTTTCCATCTCATTGGTATTGCCTGACATTGTGCTTTTACTATCTCCCTCTTAACAAACTCCCAGCCATCATGAACTCTCTTTCCTTTTAGTATTACTGTCCATGGGATCTCACCCAGCACTTCCGTAAGTTTTATGAAGTCGGCTTTCTTAAAGTCAAGAAATTGAGTCCTAGTATGCTTGGCTGCTCCTTTCCGCTGTATAGTAAACTTCAGAAGAGCATGCTCACTCGCGCCTAATGATCCTTCCACTTCTACCCCACTAACCAGGTCATCAACATTGGTTAGGACCAGATCTAAAATGGCTGTTCCTCTTGTTGCTTCTCCCATTTTCTGGACAATGAAGTTGTCTGCAAGGCCAGTGAGGAATCTGTTTGACCTTATGCTCTTGGCTGAGTTTGACATCCAACAAATATCCGGGTAATTGAAGTCCCCCATTACTACTATCTCCCTTCCTTTTGCATGCTTGGCCATCTGTTCCAGGAAGGGATCATCTATGTCCTCCGTTTGGCTTGGGGATCTATAGTAAACTCCCACAATGAGGTCTCTGTTATTCTTCTCTCCCTTAATTTTGACCCAAATGCTCTCACTTTGGCTTTGAGGTTCTAAATCTTGGATCTCTTCACAGGTATACACATCCCTGACATATAACGCCACTCCTCCTCCTTTCTTGTCTGGTCTGTTTCTCTGAAATAGATTGTATCCCCCCTGTAGGAATGAAAAATCACAAGAGACGAGAGAGGCAGGTGCAACATGAGGCGTCTCCCTGGGTGGACCCTGAGAGCCTCTTTTATTGAATATTACAAGCATTGCCACAGGTGGGCCTGTGGCTGATTGGTTGATACATACACAAAGAAACTTGTGATTTGTTAACATAAGTATTAAGGCGGGAATTACATGTGAGAGATGGGGATTACATGTGATCATTTATCATCGATGGAGTAAAGGCTGGGAATCGAAGCTGGAACTAGACAGGCATGAAGCCTCCTAATTAAATTGTAACTAGAGATTAATATGGCACGAAACAATATAACAATCAAGTTCTGTAGATGTGGTCAGCTAGGCATGGAGAGCAGGTCATGTTGTTTTCCATGTGCTTAGGATGACTGAACAAGGAAACGAATGTCCTGGTGTTTGGAACAGTTTTGTACAGTTTGTGCAGAAGCAGATTGTAAGCAAGACTTTCATAGAATCATAGAATCATAGAATCATAGAGTTGGAAGAGACAACAAGGGCCATCGAGTCCAACCCCCTGCCAAGCAGGAAACACCATCAGAGCACTCCTGACATATGGTTGTCAAGCCTCTGCTTAAAGACCTCCAAAGAAGGAGACTCCACCACACTCCTTGGCAGCAAATTCCACTGTCGAACAGCTCTTACTGTCAGGAAGTTCTTCCTAATGTTTAGGTGGAATCTTCTTTCTTGTAGTTTGCATCCATTGCTCCGTGTCCGCTTCTCGGGAGCAGCAGAAAACAACCTTTCTCCTTCCTCTATGTGACATCCTTTTATATATTTGTACATGGCTATCATATCACCCCTTAACCTCCTCTTCTCCAGGCTAAACATGCCCAGCTCCCTTAACCGTTCCTCATAAGGCATCGTTTCCAGGCCTTTGACCATTTTGGTTGCCCTCCTCTGGACACGTTCCAGTTTGTCAGTGTCCTTCTTGAATTGTGGTGCCCAGAACTGGACACAGTACTCCAGGTGAGGTCTGACCAGAGCAGAATACAGTGGCACTATTACTTCCCTTGATCTAGATGCTATACTCCTATTGATGCAGCCCAGAATTGCATTGGCTTTTTTAGCTGCCGCATCACACTGTTGACTCATGTCAAGTTTGTGGTCAACCAAGACTCCTAGATCCTTTTCACATGTACTGCTCTCAAGCCAGGTGTCACCCATCTTGTATTTGTGCCTCTCATTTTTTTTTTGCCCAAGTGCAATACTTTACATTTTTCCCTGTTAAAATTCATCTTGTTTGTTTTGGCCCAGTTCTCTAATCTGTCAAGGTCATTTTGAAGTGTGATCCTGTCCTCTGGGGTGCTAGCCACCCCTCCCAGTTTGGTGTCATCTGCAAATTTGATCAGGATGCCCTTGAGTCCATCATCCAAGTCGTTGATAAAGATGTTGAATAAGACCGGGCCCAAGACAGAACCCTGTGGCACCCCACTAGTCACTCTTCTCCAGGATGAAGAGGAACCATTGATGAGCACCCTTTGGGTTCAGTCAGTCAGCCAGTTACAAATCCACTGAGTGGTAGCATAGTCAAGACCGCATTTTACCAGCTTCTTTACAAGAATATCATGGGGCACCTTGTCAAATGCCTTGCTGAAATCAAGGTAGGCTACATCCACTGCGTTCCCTTCATCTACCAGGCTTGTAATTCTGTCAAAAAACGAGATCAGGTTAGTCTGACATGACTTATTTTTCAGAAATCCATGCTGACTATTGGTGATCACAGCATTCCTTTCTAGGTGCTCACAGACTGTTTGCTTAATGATCTGCTCCAGAATCTTCCCTGGTATTGATGTCAGACTGACTGGGCGGTAATTATTTGGGTCCTCTCTTTTCCCCTTTTTGAAAATAGGGACAACATTTGCCCTCCTCCAGTCTGCTGGGACTTCGCCTGTTCTCCAGGAATTCTCAAAGATGACTGCCAGTGGTTCTGAGATCACATCTGCCAGTTCTTTTAATACTCTTGGATGCAGTTCATCTGGCCCTGGAGACTTGAATACATCTAAACTGGCCAAGTATTCTTGTACTATCTCCTTAGTTATTCTGGGCTGTGTTTCCTTTGCTGAATCATTTGCTCCAAATTCTTCAGGTCGGGCATTGTTTTCCTTATCGGAGAAGACTGAGGCAAAGAAGGCATTGAGGAGTTCAGCCCTTTCTGCGTCCCCTGTTTGCATTTCACCATCTTCTCCTCTGAGTGACCCCACTGTTTCTTTGTTCTTCCTTTTGCTACGAACATACCCATAGAAGCCTCTGTTTTTCTTCTCTCCCTTAATTTTGACCCAAATGCTCTCACTTTGGCTTTGAGGTTCTAAATCTTGGATCTCTTCACAGGTATACACATCCCTGACATATAACGCCACTCCTCCTCCTTTCTTGTCTGGTCTGTTTCTCTGAAATAGATTGTATCCCCCCATTATTACGTTCCAATCGTGGGACTTATCCCACCAGGTTTCAGTGATGCCTATTATGTCATATGTAGTTTGCTGTACCAAGAGCTCAAGCTCATCTTGTTTATTTCCCATGCTTTGTGCATTAGTGTACAGACATTGAAGTCCATTAATCATTCCCCCGTGTCTCTTATTTAAGGATTTTTTCCTCCCACCACTAGGTCTGCGTGCTGTTTGCTCCATTTGGTCTATGACATTTGGATGATCATCTTCATCAATTGATAGGCTCCTACCTTCAGGAGCACTGTCTCCCTCCCCCACATTAGTCAGTTTAAAGCCCTCCTGATGAGGTTTCTGAGATTTTTGGCAAAAACATTTCTCCCAACTGTTGTGAGGTGCAGCCCATCGCTTGCCAGAAGTCCATCTTCAAGAAACTGCAGTCCGTGATCTAAGAATCCAAACCATTCCTGTTTACACCATCTGCGAAGCCAGCTGTTCACTTCGACTATTTTTCCCTCTCTCCCTGGGCCATGTCGTTCAACTGGGAGGAGAGATGAGATGACAATTTGTGCATTTAGTTGCTTCAATTTCCTGCCGAGAGCCTCGTAGTCTCTTTTGATCTTCTGGAGGCTATTGCTTGCAGTGTCATTGGTTCCCACATGAACCAAGAGGAAGGGGTATTTGTCAGTGGGTTTTATGATTCCTTGCAGTCGTTCAGTTACATCTTGGATCTTAGTCCCGGGGAGACAGCACACTTCCCGAGACATCTTGTCAGGCCCACAAATCACTGCTTCTGTTCACCTCAGTAGGGAATCCCCTATCACCACTACACGCCTCCTCTTAGGTTTGGTCAGGGTTCTTCCATGAGCTGTCCGTTCCAAGGTCGCCTGCACATTCCCTGAGGACTGACTTTGCTGCTCGTCTTCATTTACCTGATCGACTGAAATGAGGGAGAGATCCTCAAATGGAGTCTGCTCTTCGTCTTCCATGCTCGGGGAGAGGACCTCAAAGTGATTGTGTAATTCTAAACAATCAGAACGAACCCTGGGCCTCCTACTTCTTTGAGTCACGTTTCTCCATATATCTGGCTCCCGTGTTGGTGAACTAGCCTCCTTCTCAGGGGAGTACCCTGTCTCCTCCTTGATGGAGATGGTGTGGTCTGTTGCTTCCAAGAAGAGCTCCAGCTCTCTAATTCTTTGGAGCGTAGCTACACGTTCCTCCAGTTGCTGGACTTTGTCTTTTAAGAGGGCAATCAACTTTCCCAGGAAGCAAGAGAGAAGAAGCAAGGCTTCCCCATAATGGAGCAGTTTTGTGCAGAAAGAGAACTAACAGTTATGTGCAGAAAGAAGACTTCCCTTTATCTCCCCCTTTCTTTTCTTGTTAGCAAGGCGTTTTGGGTAAATAAGGCAAAAATATTTTGGGATTAGTGGTGTGCCTTTGAATGCCCAAAATAAGTTCGCCAGGGTCGATGGGACAAGAATATTTCGAGATACGTGGTCTGCCAGCGCTTGCCCAAAATAAATCCGTCCAGGATCGATGGGACAAGAATATTTCGGGATACGTGGTCTGCCAGCGTATGCCCAAAATAAATCCGTCCACATCTCACCATAGGTTTACTGTTGGTGTTGCCATTTCGCAAAGTAGGCAGCAAGGAGTTTATTGGGTGGTTGAGGGGGAGAGAGAAGGCGAGAGAAAAGACTTATGAGGCCAGGAACGCATTGAAGGAAGCAACATAAGAAAATTAAGATGCATATAATGACAAGGGCATATTGAAAGAGATTACGAAGCCAAGTAAGATTAGGTAGCCAAGCAGTAAGCCACTGAGTGAAAGAATCCCAGAGGCCAGAAAAACCAACGTCCTGTTTAATGTGATGTGTAAGATTTTGCAAATGAGAGACCTGCTTTTGGATGGCTTTGGAATTATCAGTAATATTAAAACAGCACATGTTGTCCACTTGTTCACAGCCATAATGATGAAGCATCAGCAAATAATCTATAGCGGCCCTATTCTGTAAAAGCCCATGCTGGAGCTCACTTTGCTCTTTATTCAGAAGGTGAAGGGCTTGAGAAGTGTAATTCAGTGCTTTTGCTGCAGAACAAGCTAAAGAATTAATGTTTCTACTGTTGCATACAGCCAATCCAGGGACTCCTAGGAGAGAAACAGCTAAAGAGATATATTCAGACCTACTGGGAAGAGAAACTGAATCGTCACAATCGTTAGTTAATTCAACAGAGCGGCGATATCTAGTGCGAGACAAATGATGTTTTTTGGGTAATATGATAGACAAGCGGCTTATACAGCAAGGTGTGCCATGGCTAATGTTCGCAGGAATGTAATTAAATGTATAGCCTGGACACGACCAGAACCAGCCTTCAGGCAGCTCTGTGTATTTATATACATAAGAAATATTTACATAATCAGAGCAATTAAAATTATCCTTGCCCATTTTCACAAAGTTGGTTTTTGTGCAATTCACCATACGGGCACAAGTAACATTAAATGAAGCCACGTATGGGGTCAATAAATCAATGGCGAAAGGTGGGCGTCGGCGTACTTGGTTACCCCAGTTATGGTAGCCGGAATAACCAAGGGTGCGGAGAGAATCATTTTGGGGTAGAGATGAATAAAACCAGGTATCATTTTGCAGCTCTAAGGGGTCATGGCAAACTGGGATAAGGCAAGAGCCAAGGATTTCCCCTATAGATACCTGTTGGGTTAGACAAAAGGAAGAAACATTGAGGGTCTTTGCAAAAGACTCCCACACATTCATCGGTGTGGAACCACCGTTATTAGGAGCGGCAGCGGAAAGAGGCAAAAACAAAACGCTGAGAACAAGCACTATCATAGAATTAATGTTAAGGCAAGAAATGATGCACATAAGCAAATTCTCAGGTGTGGCTTCAAGCTGCTTTTCCTTTCTAAGCTGTTCAGCCTGAAATGAGAGCGACTTTATTTGGCTCCATGTCACAGGTCCATTACGATTTCCCCACTTGCGAATCCTGGGGGGGCTGGACGTCACATCCTGGGCGATCTGTAGTTTGCGATCGAACTGCGGTATTGGATCCGGAAGGGTCTGTCGCCACGCCATGGTGCAGACGAATGCAGCGTGCAGGAACCCAGCAAGCACCCTGTGGAGTAGAAACTGCAGCGTAACCCTTTCCCCAGGTGATCAGTTTTACAGGTTCACTCCATTCGTTGGAGGGCAATATCTTATAGCGGACCAGTGGGGCTGGGAGTATCTCTGTTTGTTCAAAATGCTTCTGCAGGCGAGTATAAGATTGATGATCCTGTATGGAGAGATTCAAATGGTTGAGAGTAAAGAGAACACTGGCCAACCAGCCTTCCTTTTCGGAGAGCGAGGCTGGGACTCCGGCCTTCTTTTCTTGTCGAATTAAGGCTGTTTTTAAGGTGCGATTGGCACGTTCAACGATCGCTTGGCCTTGTGAATTGTAGGGGATGCCAAATAAATGACGAATATTCCAAGTTTCACAGAACTGAGCAAAGGATTTTGCGCAGTACGCTGGGGCATTGTCAGTTTTTAAAGAATGGGGCTTGCCCATGACTGACATGGTGCGAACAAGATGATTGCAAACATGCTTAACTTGCTCACCCCTTTGAGGGGTGGCCCAAATAAAACCTGAAAATGTATCATTGCAAACATGTATGAACTTCCAAGGTGAAAAGGGGGCAAAGTGAGTTACATCCATTTGCCACAATTGGTTGGCTTCCAGTCCACGGGGAGTCACACCAGGGCTGGGGTGGCCCATCTGATTAGAGCATTGAGGGCATTGCTGGATGATTGCACGTGCCGCTTCCAACGGGATTTGGAACTGGCGGCTAAGGGCTTTTGCATTTTGATGATGGAAGGCATGACTTTCAATAGGAGAAACAGGCAAAGCTCTAAGCAAGGAATCTGCTTTTGCATTGCCATCAGTGATAAAGCCTGGAAAGGGTTGGTGAGAGCGAATGTGCACCACAAATAAAGGGTGGGAGCGATTGGAAAGAAGCAATTGTAAGGAAAGGAAAAGGCTCAACAAGTTGTCATCCAATAAAGGACTCACATAACTGCCCTGTAGGCGAGTTATGACATTTGCGACATAAAGGCTGTCCACAATCAAATTAAAAGGTTCTTTGGAAAAGTGATGCAAAGCTTTGACAGCAGCTGCTAACTCAGAACGCTGGGCAGACTTTTGTGGAAGTGTGTAAAGGCTGTGCCATTCTTCATTTTGTTGCCAGGCAACCACCCCTCTAGAGGGGGCACCGTCAGTAAAGACAGTAAGGGCATCCAAAGGGACAGGGGATAATATGGAAGAAAAGGACAGGGAGATTTGCTTGCTCATTTGCAGGCGAGGGTCGGCTGGAATATGGCAACCCACTTGGCCAACAAAGTCGGCTAAAGCACACTGCAAATCCATGCTAGTGGAGAGAGCAGTTTCCCATTGTTCTAAAGGCATGGGCACAATAATTTGATGGCAATCAACGCCAAAAAGGCTTTTACAGCGACGGCGTCCCTTGCTGATGAGCTGAGCAAGGAGATCCACTAAAGGAGTTACCGTGTTCTTTGGCGTATGATGTAAATACAGCCATTCAATTATATGAACTTTCGATGGGCCTGACTGAATAACAGCCGCAAAAGGTTGGACAGAATCTGTCATTATGACTACATCGGGCAAAACATTAAGGATTGCTCGATCAACCCAGTGGAGACGCATGATTTCCTTTAACTGGGCAACAGTCTGCTGTTGAGAAAGGGTCAAGGTGATTTTTGCGCCAGGAGAGTGATGGCCTTTTAAGGCTGAAAAAAGCGGCCGTAAAACTTCGAGTGGGATCTTAAAATAGGGTCTTATCCAGTTGATATTACCCAGCAATTGCTGCAACTGGACATATTTCATTGTTTTAGGAACATGAAGTTCAGGGACAACGGGAATAGAATAGCTAGCTATCATTTTATGTCCCAAATAATGAAAGGGAGAAGATTCCTGGATCTTTTCTGGAGCAATTTTCAAACCATAAAGTGACAAACAATTTGTCAAATCACGTTTCCAGTGGGGGGGGGGGAGGCATGGTCCACTAATAAGCACGTCATCTGTGTAATGGAAAATCAAGAGGTGTGGATACTGCAAACGGAAGGGCTGAAGGGCTTGATTCACATAATATTGGCACATGGTAGGGGAATTCAACATTCCTTGTGGTAAAACCTTCCATTGATATCGTTCCCTGGGCTGACAATTATTTAGTACAGGAACAGTAAAAGCAAAGAATTTGCGATCCTTCTCCTGTAGGGGAATGGAGAAGAAACAATCCTGCAAGTCTATTATAGCCAATTGATATGAATGTGGAATCATATTTGGATTAGGCATACCACACTGTAAAAGGCCCCATGGGTTCAAGGATCTGGTTAATTTTCCTCAGATCTTGGAGAAATCTCCATTTGCCACTCTTCTTCTTTATGACAAAAACAGGGGTATTATAAGGGCTGACTGAAGGCTCTATATGGTCTGCCAATAATTGCAGACCATATAGACCAGTTGTTTTAAGGCAAGTAATTTTTCTCCTGAAATGGGCCATTGTTCTACCCATACAGGACTAGTAGATTTCCAGCTGAGGGGAAGCGCAAGCTTACTCATTAAATTGAATGGTAGCTTGTAATTGTTGCAGTAAGTCTCTTCCCCACAGATTGAGGTGGATTTTCAGCACACAGGGCTGGATGTATGCAATGGTTTCAGAGCTATCAGGCAGAGAAACAGGCAGCCACTGTACGCTCTTGGAAGAATTTTGTGGGCCACCCACACCCAAGACTGCAGAGGCAGACTCAAGGGGCCACGTGGGGTCCCAGCAATCACTGGAAATCACAGAAATATCCGCGCCTGTGTCAATCAAGCCTTCCAGAACTTTTCCATTGATTTTATACTTACGAAGAAGTTTTTGATGACCAATCCGCTGGATAACAGCTAACAGCTGTGGGGGGGAAGAAGAGAGCTCTTGCAAATTACTATCCATAATAGAAACAGTAGGATGAGAAGGGAGCACCACCAAGTGTGCCCAAGACTCACCCTTTTTTAACTGCATGGGCATATGGCTCCAAAATTGAACCATTATTGTGCCTACATAGTCAGGATCCAGAACACCAGGAATAACCTGGATCCCTTCTTTCGCCGCAGAAAATTTTGGTAAAATTAAACCTGCGACTTTAGGAGGTAGTGGACCTGCCAATTAAGAAGGCATGAGCACAATTTCACCAAGTAAAACAGTGTCTTTGTTCTCTTGATTTATCAAATCAATGGCAAATTCAGAAGGTGTATGTTTAGAAAGTTTTTCAGCAGCGGAAACTAAAGGCGGAAAACTCTTTAATTGTCCTGGCCCAAGAGTGGGGCCGCAATGGAGTTTCCAAGACTCCTGCATTGATTAGCCCAATGATAGCCTTTACCGCATTTCGGGCATTTTTTGGAGGGTCTGGTTCTGTTGGTAGCAGTGTCTTTGCATGCGCCCCCGCCGGGGGCTCTGCATTGCTTAGCAAAATGGCCAGGGCGCTTGCAGTTAAAGCAATTACCTGTAGGCCTATTGGAAGCTTGGATCGCGCCAGCAAGCAAGGACATCGCATGACTCTGGCTTCCAACATCTGCACAGGCTTTAATCATATCAGCAAGGTCATATTTAACGCGATGTATGACTGACTGCAAAGCCTTTTTGCAATCCGTGTTAGCATTCTCAAAGGCCAATTTTTTCATCAACTCATGAAAAAAATAGCCAGCACGTGTAGACACAAAGTCAGAAAAGCTAAAGCACAGAATGAACTCAGGCTTGCTAGAGAGGTTAAAAGCAACAAAAAAGGCTTTTATGGGTATGTTCGTAGCAAAAGGAAGAACAAAGAAACAGTGGGGTCACTCCGAGGAGAAGATGGTGAAATGCAAACAGGGGACACAGAAAGGGCTGAACTCCTCAATGCCTTCTTTGCCTCAGTCTTCTCCGATAAAGAAAACAATGCCCGACCTGAAGAATTTGGAGCAAATGATTCAGCAAAGGAAACACAGCCCAGAATAACTAAGGAGATAGTACAAGAATACTTGGCTAGTTTAGATGTATTCAAGTCTCCAGGGCCAGATGAACTGCATCCAAGAGTATTAAAAGAACTGGCAGATGTGATCTCAGAACCACTGGCAGTCATCTTTGATAATTCCTGGAGAACAGGCGAAGTCCCGGCAGACTGGAGGAGGGCAAATGTTGTCCCTATTTTCAAAAGGGGGAAAAGAGAGGACCCAAATAATTACCGCCCAGTCAGTCTGACATCAATACCAGGGAAGATTCTGGAGCAGATCATTAAGCAAACAGTCTGTGAGCACCTAGAAAGGAATGCTGTGATCACCAATAGTCAGCATGGATTTCTGAAAAATAAGTCATGTCAGACTAACCTGATCTCGTTTTTTGACAGAATTACAAGCCTGGTAGATGAAGGGAACGCAGTGGATGTAGCCTACCTTGATTTCAGCAAGGCATTTGACAAGGTGCCCCATGATATTCTTGTAAAGAAGCTGGTAAAATGCGGTCTTGACTATGCTACCACTCAGTGGATTTGTAACTGGCTGACTGACCGAACCCAAAGGGTGCTCATCAATGGTTCCTCTTCATCCTGGAGAAGAGTGACTAGTGGGGTGCCACAGGGTTCTGTCTTGGGCCCGGTCTTATTCAACATCTTTATCAATGACTTGGATGATGGACTCAAGGGCATCCTGATCAAATTTGCAGATGACACCAAACTGGGAGGGGTGGCTAACACCCCAGAGGACAGGATCACACTTCAAAACGACCTTGATAGATTAGAGAACTGGGCAAAAACAAACAAGATGAATTTTAACAGGGAGAAATGTAAAGTATTGCACTTGGGCAAAAAAAATGAGAGGCACAAATACAAGATGGGTGACACCTGGCTTGAGAGCAGTACATGTGAAAAGGATCTAGGAGTCTTGGTTGACCACAGACTTGACATGAGCCAACAGTGTGACGCAGCAGCTAAAAAAGCCAATGCAATTCTGGGCTGCATCAATAGGAGTATAGCATCTAGATCAAGGGAAGTAATAGTGCCACTGTATTCTGCTCTGGTCAGACCTCACCTGGAGTACTGTGTCCAGTTCTAGGCACCACAGTTCAAGAAGGACACTGACAAACTGGAACGTGTCCAGAGGAGGGCAACCAAAATGGTCAAAGGCCTGGAAACGATGCCTTATGAGGAACGGTTAAGGGAGCTGGGCATGTTTAGCCTGGAGAAGAGGAGGTTAAGGGGTGATATGATAGCCATGTTCAAATATATAAAAGGATGTCACATAGAGGAGGGAGAAAGGTTGTTTTCTGCTGCTCCAGAGAAGCGGACACGGAGCAATGGATGCAAACTACAAGAAAGAAGATTCCACCTAAACATTAGGAAGAACTTCCTGACAGTAAGAGCTGTTCGACAGTGGAATTTGCTGCCAAGGAGTGTGGTGGAGTCTCCTTCTTTGGAGGTCTTTAAGCAGAGGCTTGACAACCATATGTCAGGAGTGCTCTGATGGTGTTTCCTGCTTGGCAGGGGGTTGGACTTGATGGCCCTTGTGGTCTCTTCCAACTCTATGATTCTATGATTCTATTCTATGATTCTATGATTCATTCTGAGCCGTGGTGTTATCAATCTGCCGGGTAACCGATTCTTTTAATCTATCTATAAATTGATGGTAAGGCTCTGAATGCTGTTGCTTAATATTGACAAAGGAGCTCTGTGGTTGCCCTGAGACAGGGACTTTCCAAAAGGCGCGCTGTACACAGGTCGCGGTGCGACTAAAATGTGCAGGTGTCAGCGTCACCTGGGCTGCTATATTATCAAACGGACCAGCACCATAAAGTTCGTTGGCTGTATGCTGTGGATCAGACAGGGCCGAGGCGTTATGTTTAAATTCACTGTCAAAAACTACATACTGAGCTGGGGACAAAAGCATGCGCATCAGATCCTTCCAGTCCTGAGGAAGCATTGTATAACCATTCGCTATTCCCTCCAGCATTCCTGTTACATAGGAGGATTTTAAACCGGAATCAACAATGGCCCTTCTTAATTCTCGCATTACAGAATAAGAAAGGGTTTCATATAGCACCTGTTGTTGCGCTGTGCCTGGGTTTGCATAAGAAATAGGGAAAACAGATGGCAACACCCCAGCCCACTCAGACTCTTCCTCTAAGGATAGGAGCCCTTTCTGCCTTGCCTGGGAAAGTGCTAAACGCACAGCTCCAGTAGGAGCAGATGCAGGCAAAGGAGACGCAGGAGGGAGGGAAGGGGGAATGGGGGTGATGGTTGTGGGCTGAGGGACAGCTCCAGTAGGAGCTGACACAGGAGGGGGGAAGGGGGGTGGATGGGGTGGAAGCAGGCGAAGGAGGGAGGGATTGGCAGGATTGTGCAGGAGGCAAAAGCTTGGGGTAGGGAGGGGGATTGTCTGCAATAGTTAGAAGTGCAGGAGCCGTGGGAGACGCCTGAGAGGCCAGGGGCCCTAAGTTTGCCACGGCATCAGCACATTTCTGCCAAGTAAGCAGACAATGAATAGGGGCCCTGGGTTCTGCAAAAAGAGTTTTTCCAATCTTTTGCCAAGCCTCTACCCCCAAGGAGCCCGCCTCAGGGTACCAGGGACATTGAAATGCAATCTCACATAACAAACGTTCAATTTCCTTTAAAGAAACATGAGCACCTGCACCTCTTTGTCTGACTAAATGAAGCAGTTCAGTAGCATGCACTTTCTGGGACTTTGTAAGCTCCCCCCCCCCCATACTCACGGTGTAGCGCGCTAAGACTTCTCCAGTTGAGTGAAGTATGAGGCTGTGTGAAGGGATCTGGCACGTCGGGGTCACCAGATGTAGGAATGAAAAATCACGGGAGACGAGAGAGGCAGGTGCAACATGAGGCGTCTCCCTGGGCGGACCCTGAGAGCCTCTTTTATTGAATATTACAAGCATTGCCACAGGTGGGCCTGTGGCTGATTGGTTGATACATACACAAAGAAACTTGTGATTGGTTAACATAAGTACTAAGGCGGGAATTACATGTGAGAGGTGGGGATTACATGTGATCATTTATCATCGATGGAGTAAAGGCTGGGAATCGAAGCTGGAACTAGACAGGCATGAAGCCTCCTAATTAAATTGTAACTAGAGATTAATATGGCACGAAACAATATAACAATCAAGTTCTGTAGATGTGGTCAGCTAGGCATGGAGAGCAGGTCATGTTGTTTTCCATGCGCTTAGGATGACTGAACAAGGAAAAGAATGTCCTGGTGTTTGGAACAGTTTTGTACAGTTTGTGCAGAAGCAGACTGTAAGCAAGACTTTCCCAGGAAGCAAGAGAGAAGAAGCAAGGCTTCCCCATAATGGAGCAGTTTTGTGCAGAAAGAGAACTAACAGTTATGTGCAGAAAGAAGACTTCCCTTTACCCCCCCCCCCCACACAGAGATAGCCAGACACACTCCACATTAGTAAGTTGCAGGATTGAGTTTCCGACTTCTCCTTCCCTCTTTTAAGCCTCCCTCCCGGCAGCCTTCTGTGACTCAGCTCTAAATTGCTTTGCCCTTTTCTCTGCTCTACCCTCTCAAGCTCTGAAGGGGAGAGGGAAAGGGGCTGGAACAGAACTGTCTTGCAGAGCAGGAGACGTAGCCCTGTCAGAGTCTGTGCCCACACTGAGCCAATGTCAGGAACTGGCTAGATAAGTAGTACTGGCAGCCAGTTAACCAGGAGGGACCAGGGAGTGACACTGGGGAAGAAGAGGATTTTGAGCCTGGTTCAGACTGGTGGGACATGGAAGAGCAACCCACGGAGGGAACTAGCAAGGAAGCATCAGAGCTGGAGAGTTTTGGGGAGGGGGGTCCTCTGATTTCCAGCAACAGACGGTGGCCAACGCCTTCGCCAAAGACAATTTGGCTGCGCTGAGGGAGTGAAGCACCAGGATGGAGCTTTTTTCAGAGAAAGATGGCCAAGTTCTACGTCAGTGCCACGACAGCAAGCTTCGGACAGCATAAAACCTTGTATCACTTGATGTGGCAGGTTTTGGTTTTTCAAAAAATCATTTTTATTGGTTTTCCAATAAAAACAGCCAATCAACATATCCGGATCATAATCCAATTAAAAATAATAAACTAATTTTTTGAAAAAATGACAGAGCTTGCAGGGCAGTAGCTGAAGAAGGAGCAAAAGAGTTTTCTTGTGTGTGTGTTTCTTTGTGGCTGATTAGCTGCTCTCCCTGTGCAAAGGTCAGAGGGGGCAGGGTTTCTGTTGAGGCAGGTGATTAGCTGTGGGAGGAGCTTATCAGAGCTTGCAGGGCAGCTTGATCCATCTTTTAGATTTAGGGGAGCTAGTCTCAAACGTTTCTTGGGGGACACCTAGGTTGGTTTTTTTTTGGGGGGGGGGTTATTTGTCCTGTCTTCACGCTTTTTAAGATGGAGGCCCACTGTAGCCACCCCCAACAACACGTTTTCAAGATGGAGGGTGAGGGAACAGCTGCAGTCGCCTGCGGTTCCTGCGCAATGTTTGCCACCTTGCCAAAGGTTGCAGGCAGCTTTACCTGCAGCAATAGTATGTTGATTGCCCTCTTAGAAGACAAACTCCAGCAACTGGAGGAACGTGTAGCTCCAAAGGATTAGAGAGCTGGAGCTCTTCTTGGAAGCAACAGAGAACACCGTCTCCACCAAGGAGGAGACAGGGGACACCCCTGAGAAGGAGGTTAGTTCACCAACACAGGTGCCAGATATATGGAGAAACGTGACTCAAAGAAGTGGGAGGCCCAGGGTTCGCTCTGATTGTTTAGAAAGACAGAATCGCTTTGAAGTCCTTTCCCCTAGCATGGAAGACGAAGAACAGACTCCATTTGAGGATCTCTCCCTCATTACAGTCGATCAGGTATCCCTCATTACAGTCAATCAGGTATATGAAGACGAGCAGCAAAGTCAGTCCTCAGGGAATGTGCAGACGACCTTGGAACGGACAGCTCACGGAAGAACCCCAACCAAACCTAAGAGGAGGCGTGTAGTGGTGATAGGGGATTCCCTACTGAGGGGAACAGAAGCAGTGATCTGTGGGCCTGACAAGAGGTCTTGGGAGGTGTGCTGTCTCCCCGGGGCTAAGATCCAAGATGTAACTGAACGACTGCAAGGAATCACAAAACCCACTGACAAATACCCCTTCCTCTTGGTTCATGTGGGAACCAATGACACTGCAAGCAATAGCCTCCAGAAGATCAAAAGAGACTACGAGGCTCTGGGCAGGAAATTGAAGCAATTAAATGCACAAATTGTCATCTCATCTGTCCTCCCAGTTGAACGACGTGACCCAGGGAGAGAGGGAAAAATAGTGGAAGTGAACAGCTGGCTTCGCAAATGGTGTAAACAGGAACGGTTTGGATTGTTAGATCATGGACTGCAGTTTCTTGAAGATGGACTTCTGGCAAGCGATGGGCTGCACCTCACAACGGTTGGGAGAAATGTTTTTGCCAAAAATCTCAGAAACCTCATCAGGAGGGCTTTAAACTGACTAATGTGGGGGAGGGAGACAGTGCTCCTGAAGGTAGGAGTCTATCAATTGATGAAGATGATCATCCAAATGTCAGACCAAATGGAGCAAACAGCACGCAGACCTAGTGGTGGGAGGAAAAAATCCTTAAATAAGAGACATGGGGGAATGATTAATGGACTTCAATGTCTGTACACTAATGCGCAAAGCATGGGAAATAAACAAGATGAGCTTGAGCTCTTGGTACAGCAAACTAAATATGACATAATAGGCATCACTGAAACCTGGTGGGATAAGTCCCACGATTGGAAAGTAATAATGGGGGGATACAATCTATTTCAGAGAAACAGACCAGACAAGAAAGGAGGAGGAGTGGCGTTATATGTCAGGGATGTGTATACCTGTGAAGAGATCCAAGATTTAGAACCTCAAAGCCAAAGTGAGAGCATTTGGGTCAAAATTAAGGGAGAGAAGAATAACAGAGACCTCATTGTGGGAGTTTACTATAGATCCCCAAGCCAAACGGAGGACATAGATGATGCCAGCTTGTTCTCTTGACAGAACTCTATTAGCCTTTGCCCTGCTTCGTTTTGATCTCCAAGGCCAAACTTGCCAGTTGTTCCTTTTATCTCTCGACTCCCTACTTTAGCATTCCAATCCCCTATAATGAGAAGAACATCCTTCTTTGGTGTCACTTCTATAAGGTCTTGTAAGTCTTCATTGAATTGTTCAATTTCAGTTTCTTCAGCACCAGTAGTTGGTGCATAAACTTGGATTACTGTGATGTTAAAAGGTCTGCCTTGGATTCGTAGCGAGATCATTCTATCATTTTTGAGATTGCATCCCAGTACAGCTTTCGCCACTCTTTTGTTGACTATGAGGGCCACTCCATTTCTTTTACGTGTTTCTTGCCCACAGTAGTAGATATGATGGTCGTCCGAACTGAATTCGCCCATTCCCGTCCATTTTAGTTCACTGATGCCCAGGATGTCAATATTTATTCTTGCCATCTCATTTTTGACCACATCCAACTTACCCAGGTTCATGGTTCTTACATTCCAGGTTCCTATGCAATATTTTTCTTTACAGCATTGGACTTTCCTTTTGCTTCCAGGCATATCCGCAACTGAGCGTCCTTTCGGCTTTGGCCCAGCCACTTCATCAGCTCTGAATCTACTTGTACTTGTCCTCCGCTCTTCCTCAGTAGCATGTTGGACGCCTTCCGACCTGAGGGGCTCATCTTCCAGCATCATAACGTTTATGTGCCTGTTGTCTTTGTCCATGAAGTTTTCTTGGCAGGGACATACCTTCAGGTATCTGAAGAAGTGTGCATGCACATGAAAGCTCATACCAAGAACCAACTTAGTTGGTCTTTAAGGTGCTACTGGAAGGATTTTTTTTATTTTGAAGGGACAGCATAGTTATACTCTCTGATAGGAGGGTGTTCCTTATCAATTTGATTATCTTTGTTTATGGGGGGGGGGTTCCTCCACCTCTTCCCTTTGTTTACCTCTGTGTTGGTTAGACATTATTTCCATAATTTGATCTGTGATTGTATTAGCTTTCTCTGGAGGCCGAAAGTGAATAAGGGTGTATTGTAAGGAAGTCATTCTGCTAATGATTTCTTCCTGTGACTGGTAAGGGAGGGCTAAAAAAGAGTTTAAGTGTCTCTTTTCATCAAAGGCAAGGGAATCGTCAAACTCATTTTTGGAATGGTGTTCTTCTTGGCTTTTAGCAGGTGCTGAAAAGAGTACAGTATTGTTAGTAGGCAGGGAGCCCCAAAGTGTAGGTGCTGCCATGCTAAAAGATTGATTTCCTTCAACGGCAGAACGAGTATTATGTGACACCTGTATCGGTGTCAGTTCTGCAGACTGAAGCAGTCAAATGGGCATATATGGGGTAAGGCCATCTCTCAAGTAAACTGGTTGCAAGCTGTTCAGTGTTTTATATACCAAATGGGCAACCAGTGCAGGTATGTGAGCATAGGTGTTATATGCTGACACGGTCTCATTCCTGTTTCCCATCATGAACGGTAGGATTGTTAGCATTTCTGCTAAGCAGGTTAGTGCTTACAGCTATGTCAGGTCTTGAACATCTAGCAATGAAATTCAACTTGCCTAGAATGCATCTGTACAGCATAGTGTCAGAAAACGCTTCAGCAGTACTATCTACCTGGTAACCTGTCACCATCGGTGTGTCTGCTGGGTTTGCATCAACCAAATTCAACCTGGTTAATACATCAGCAATTTTCTGTTTGGTGTACCAGAAAATTACCTGCTTGGTCCATCTCCACCTGCAGAGAAAGATAGTTGGATACCTCACCAAGATCCTTCATGTCAAAGTGCTCCTTCAGCTGAGCTAGGGTGCTTTGGTAAAAAGCCTGATTCTTCCAAAACATCAGAAGATCATCAACAAAACATAAACAATATAGTTTGTTTTGCCCCTCCTCCTTGACAAACACACACAGATCAGCTTTGCCCTGGTGAAAACCTAGAGAAAACAATGCCTCAGTGAGTTTTGTGTTCCAACACCTAGCACTCTGCTTGAGACCATATAAGGATTTCCGCAGTTTACAGACCATTCCCTTCTGTATCTGCATCCCGTCAGGTAGAAGCATAAACAGCTCCTCCCCCAAAATTCCGTACAAAAAAACTGTATTAATGTCATGATGGGAAACTTGCAGTTTCTCTTCTGCAGCAATCTTGAGCATCAGCCGAATGCTCTCATATTTGACGGTGGGAGAGTAGGTCTCGTGGTAATCCTATCCTGATACCTGTGAAAAACCTCTGGCAACCAATCTGGCTTTGTCTCTGACTACCTTGCCATTCTGGTCTGTCTTGGCCTTGAAGACCCATTTGCTGCCAACCAGTCTCATTCCTGGGACTACCGCTACCAGCTCCCAAGTTTGGTTCCTATTCAAGGAATCAACTTCAGCCTTCATGGCATTAAGCCAAGGCTCAGCATCTTTAGAGGTTAACTCCTGAACCTCTTTGAAGCTTGAAGGTTCCCACATCTTCTCTGAGCTACTAAGAACAGCAGTTGCCATCTTAGCAAACTCATCAGCAAATCTCTTTGGAGGTTTGCCCTTCGTGGCCCTTTCAGATCTGCGTACTAGACGCAAGTCTTCTGCACTCACCTCCTCCTTCTTAGGAGAAAAGTGACCAATGGTGAACAGTGGTTCTTCCAGTTCATTGTCAGACGCATCAGATGGTCTGACTGAGGCCTTTGCGCTCTTGTAGTCTGCTGTGTCATCACTGTCACTGACATCTGCAGCACCGCCGCCCACTGAGCTGGAATCCGAACTCTGATCATCATCATCCTCAGCTTCCTCAGCATCATCTGCTTTTTTCACATCACCTTCATCTTCCTCTGGGTAACTCTGGAAAATTCCCACATTGTACTCAACACTCCTTGTGAACTTTATGGACTTAGAGTCAGTCATCCATACACTGTATGCACCTTTTTCGTACCCCATGAACAAACCATGTGCCCCACGCTTCCCAAGCTTGTTGCTCTGTGGGGTGTTGTCAGGGAACTGCCATCAGAGGCACGGGAGAAGGAGAGGGTCTCTGATTCTGCAGGGGAAGGTCCAAGCGATAGAGGGAGACACAGCCGGGAAGAAGGGGAAGAGAATGAGTGTAACACCAGGGATCCAGGAGAGCAACGGGACAGGGAGGTGCAGGGGCTCCAGGACTCTTCATTCGAAGTTAGCGAGGAGAGCCCAAGCACCCCGCTGCCCACGCCCACCCTGCGCAGGAGACTCCCGCGCAGTGAGAGGTGGAAACGATTGGGCGTCAAACAACTCTTATGTTGGCAATGCTTTAAGAAACGCCCACAGACAGATTCTATGAGTGACTAAGGGCAGCCACGCTGAGATGGGCTGTGCAGTCCGGAGGGTTTAACCAGGCAATCTAATGCTCAAACGGAGCAGGATTACGCACGAGTAACTCCCAACCCATTATAGGTGTGTACCCACATGTCAGAACCAAAGAAAATTAAAGAACTGAGTTTCCAAGGGAAAAGAGTGTGGGTGAGTCGAGACATATGCCAGGCTGGGTAAAGGTAAAGGTACCCCTGCCCATCAGGGCCAGTCGTGTCCGACTCTAGGGTTGCGCGCTCGTCTCGCTCAAGAGGCCGGGAGCCAGCGCTGTCCGAAGACACTTCCGGGTCACGTGGCCAGCATGACTAAGCTGCATCTGGCGAGCCAGCACCAGCGCAGCACACGGAGACGCCGTTTACCTTCCCGCTAGAAAGCGGTCCCTATTTATCTACTTGCACTTAGGGGTGCTTTCGAACTGCTAGGTAGGCAGGAGCTGAGACCGAACGACGGGAGCTCACCCCACTGCGGGGATTCGAACCGCCGACCTTTCGATCGGCAGGTCCTAGGCTCTGTGGTTTAACCCACAGCGCCACCCGTGTCCCATATGCCAGGCTACTCTAAGGCAAAAAAGCCAAATGAAACCTTATGCACAAAAACTGCATAACAACAACATAAGGTTTACCTGGCTATACCCTGTCTCTATACTGATTTTTAAAGATGGTAAAAGGTTTATAGCCGAGAACCCAACAGAGGCTGGGATTTTATTGACGCAGCTGGGAATCGAACTTGATGAGTTACTACTACAGGTAATTGAGGAGGAGGCGGCGGAAGAGGTGGATGCAGGAGAAGGACACTCAGGTGAAGCTTCAACACGACCAGAGAAAAGACCAAGAACACACTCGCATGATGTTACGTCTTAAAGGAGTAAAGAGGCCATCAAACAAACTGTTTTATTGAAATGTTTTGGTTAAGGGGAGGGAGGGGATGCGTGCTTTTTCGGAATGTGGAGAGAGGGGATGAAAATTCTTCGATATATTTTCTCTTCCATGGGGGAGAGAGAAATCCTCAGCTTAACGTACACAAAATTCAAAGCAACAAAGAATATGGTTAATTCAATCAAAATTATTTCACTGAATGTCAATGGTCTTACATCCAACCGTAAACGATATAGGTTATCCAGGCTAGCCAGAGAACAAGGAGCTGATATAATATGTCTTCAAGAAACCCATACACAGGCAGGGGTCTTTCCAAGCCTTACCTGGAGATGCCATTGAGCATTGAATCTGGGACCTTCTCCATGCAAAGCAGATGATCAATACCAAGCTATGGGCCTTTCCCTATATACTCTGCAGTCCCACTACTTTCCATAAGTAGATGCAACTAAAATTCAGTCTGCGCACCTGCAAGTAGGCATTTGGGGTCAATATAGTAAAAAAGTATCTCTGTAGAGATAAGGCTATGAACCAGATGCTTTGTATACTGAAAGTGCAGAAAATACTCCTGCCTGAAACATGGGGGGGGGGGGCAGCTGCCAGTTTTTGTCAGCCAATCTTCCTACCCTGGTGCTGTTGGACTCCAATTCCCATCAGCCCTGGCCAGTATCACTAATGCTCAGAGATGATGGGAGTTGTAGTCAAACAACATCTGGAGGGCTGCAGGTTCCCTATGACAATAGCAAAACATACAGAGCAATAATGTGTTTCTCTTTTCCAATTTTTTAAATTAATTTTCCACATTTATAACAGACATAACATATAAAACACACAAAAGAAAACACATTACAATACTAAAGAAAAAAAAGAAACAAAAATATAAACACTTATTACTTCTAAAACCCCATTTAACTTTCATTGTTAACTGACTTCCTCAAATCCCCCCTAACTGAATTTCATTATATCACCATGTAACAGTTCTCCAAAATCATATTTCTAATAAAATTAACTCCTTCAATTTACTATCTTCTTCTCTTTTCTTAATGATCTAAATCCATAATGCTTTACAATTCATTCTTATTCTAATCCTAAACCTGTTTGATACTTTTAAGTGACTTCTAATTATTTTATGTTACAATATTTGGCTAAGTAATCTTTAAATTTCTTCCAATCCTCTTGTGTCTCCTCTTCTTTCTGGTCGCGGATTCTTCCAGTCAGGTCGGCCAGCTCCAAAAAGTCCAACATCTTCATTTGCCATTCTTCTACTGTTGGTATTTCTTGCGATTTCCAGTTTTTGTCTAATAGCAGTCTTGCTGTTGTAGTGCCATACAAAAACAACCTAACATCTTCTTTGGGCAATTCCAATCCTATTATTCCAAGTAGAAAGGCTTCTGGTTTCTTAACAAATGTATTTTTCAACATTTTTTTCAACTCATTATAAATCTTTTCCCAGAAGTCCTTCACCTTGGGACATGTCCACCACATATGATAAAAGGTGCCTTCTTTTTCTTTGCACTTCCAACATAAATTATCATTTGTGTGGTAAATCTTTGCTAATTTTACCAGGGTTAAGTATCATCTATACATCATTTTCATAATGTTTTCTTTTAATGCAGTACATGCAGTAAACTTAACCCCTTTCTTCCACAACCTTTCCCAATCTTCTAACCCCCGGAGGGCTGCAGGTTCCCTATGACAATAGCAAAACATACAGACCAATAATGTGATTCAGCATTAGGCAGCTTCGTGTGTTTTTGTTCCCTTCTGTGCCCAGGAGTCGCAGAAACTGGTATGTTTTTTATCACTGCAGCCAAAATGGACCTGATCATATTTATTTATTAAATTTATTATATCCTGCTTTTCCTCCTTAAGGAGCCCAGGGTGGCATATACATGAGTGATTAACAGTTTAAGCATCTAAAAACATCTCCAATACAGAAACAGACTGGGAAATACCTCTATTTAAAATGGTTGTTGAAAGAGGATGGTTTTCATTAGGTGCCAAAGACAACAGAGATGGTCAATATCAGATTATATATTTCCCCAACAAAGGCAGCGCTGCCAAACAGACCTGCCCTAAAATTGGCAACTCTTCCTGCGTAGTAATGGCCCTCCTTTCTGATCAAGATTTAAATCCATGTTGGCCATGAACAAAAGATATCTGCATATATTCTTGCTGAAACTTAAGGCACGTGTTTGAAAGGATAGCTGTGAAACTGGTTTTAGAAATGTTTCTGTAGAATTTCACATTTCTGAAGCATGTGGCTCTTGGATAGATATCATTTGGATGCAAGAGGCAGACTCCAGCATCTCATAATGAAAAGGTCACTTTTTATGAGCTGAATTTGATTTTGGTCTAGCTGCAAGGAAGTCCTGGCTGTCCATGGTGACCCTTCAGTTACAAATACCTGCTTGTCACTGCAGGAATTTCTGTTTATGTTGTTGCTTATTGAGAGAGGACAGGCATTCCAATAAAATATACTATCAGCTATACTGTGACCTTGTGGGTTTTTGGTATACTTCCTTCTAAAGTCTGCCTCTCTCTGGACTCAAGCCAAGATACATTTCCCATCCTCTGCATCATTGGTCTTGACATAAGTGATGACCTTGGGAGTGTCCATATTAAGTTTCCTCCCTTCTTTCTTTTTCTTTCCGACTTTTAAAGACCTGGTTAAGAAGTTACATGAAGCTGTTCCAGGCTCCATGCCAGCGCTGTGGAATGTATCTGCAAGATGGTCTACCACCCACATGGTGGGACTTTTGGACACTGGAGGAGTTCCATGACACCTGTAGGCAGTAGTACAACCTGGAGGCTGACGGAAGTCTGTGGAGGAAACAGACTCAGAAGTTGGGTCCCATGAAACACCTCTTTACTGTTTCTCCAAATATCTGTATGGGCAACTCACAACTTAATTTGTACGAAATCAGCTTTATGCACTTGGCTGGGGGGGGGGGAGTAAAAATAAACACGGGGTGGGTGTTGGGGGCTGGAGGAGTTGGCAGTCCCTCCTATCATTGCACTCATCTTAGAGGGAGCATTTGGAGGTGCAGGGAGACAGTGTAGTGGCCTTTGTAGTGGCCTAAATTATTGGCAAATAATTTAAATTTTGATTCCTTTTCCCATATTTATTTTTGTTTCAGATACAACAGGCTTTTTGTTATTTGTCCCCGCGGAGCCGATTCCCTCCGAAGCTCGGAGGGAATCTGCCATTCGTCGCTGGCACAGGATGAAACGGTTAAATCTGTTATGATTAAATGGGCACAAGATGTTGGACATAATATTATGTTTGCTGACTGGGAACAGTTGTGGACCACTGGAATGAAATTTACGGCATGTAATGCCTTGAGAGAAAATATTATGAAAATGATATATAGGTGGTACATGACCCCAGTCAAGCTTGCAAAAATCTATCATTTGCCCGATAACAAATGTTGGAAATGTAAAGAAACTGAAGGTACATTCTTTCACCTTTGGTGGACGTGCCCTAGGATTAAGGCTTTCTGGGAGATTATATATAATGAATTGAAAAAGGTATTTAAAAATACTTTCTTGAAGAAACCAGAGGCCTTTCTGTTGGGCATGGTCGGCCAATTGGTGCCAAAGGAGGATAGAACTTTCTTTATGTATGCCACAACAGCAGCAAGAATACTTATCGCAAAGCATTGGAAGACACAAGATCTACCTACTTTGGAAGAATGGCAGATGAAGCTGATTGACTGTATGGGACTGGCAGAAATGACTAGCAGAATCCGTGACCAGGGAGAAGAGTCGGCGGAAGAAGATTGGAAAAAATTTAAGGACTATTTACAAAAATATTGTAAAATTAAGGAATGTTGAATGATGTTGGATTGAAATTAAGTGGTTTCAAGCTGTAATTATGATAAAATGGTTTTCTTTTTGTAAGCAAGAATTTAAAGTTATAACAATCTAAGATGTTGGAGAAAAAATAAGGTGTTTCTTTTTTCTTTTTTTTTAAGCTGTAATGCTTTGAGATAAGGATTTGCTGTATAAATAATTTGAACTGGATATACAAGGGGAGGTATGAGGAGGTTGGGGAAATAAGTTATGAGAAAATAAGTGGTGAAATTTATGTGTTTTTAATGTTTTTATGTTTGCTTTTTTCTTTTTGTTTTGTAAAAAATTGGAAACTCTAATAAATATTTCTTTTAAAAAAATGAATATCTATAGTTTCCGATTTCTGACATGTAACTTTGATTTGCTTCCTAATATTTATAGAACCAATTGGTTTATGGTGCTGTTCTAATTGTTTCAATTCAATATGTAAGGATGTTGCTGTTTGTTCATGTTGTTTACATATCTTATTCTTTCCTGCCATACTGCTGCTTTCATAGTACCACACATCATTTTTTCTGGTAAATCTGTATCTACAATAGGTTCAAAATGTTCCGAGATGGTTGTGGAGATGGCTTCCACAGCTAATGGGCTGGTTAGTAATTTAGCGTCAAAATGCCATGATTGTGTGGTTCCATGCATGTTTAAAATAGGATTAGTAGACCAGACTGGAGAAGGATCAGGTACCAGGCAGTGGTGGAGAAAGGGGGGGTGGGGTGGGGGCAAGCCGCCCTGGGTGCCATCATAAGGGGGGAGACAAAATGTTCAACGTGCCCGCTCCCGGCCCCGAAAGAAAGCAGTGGCTTCGGATGAACAATGCTGCCACGTTCTTTCTGCTGCCACCGGTTGCCCTGGTGGGAAAGGAGAAGTGGGGCGGGGTGGGGGTGGGGGTGGAGGGTGAGGATAGGTCAGCACGAGCCCAAAACTCCAGGACACTGACCTTCGAGCCCGGCCATGGCTCTGCCTCCTCCTCTTCTCAGGGAGGACACCTCACCGGCCAGCTACGCACGTGTTGCCTTGGACCGTGAACGTGCCTTTGGTTTGGGCTCAGGCAGAGGCTGGAGAGAGGAGGGACCTCACAGCCGGCTTCAAGGGGCGGGGACACACACATTTGGAGCGCCCGTGTGTAGCTGTTTGCTCTCACCACGTCCCGCCTGCCTCCAAGGCTGCTTGTGATGGCCTGGGATTCGGACTCGGAGGCTGAACCTGAGGAATCCCAGCCTGCACAGGACTCCCTGCCTCCAGAACCAGCTGAGCCGGGGCTGGGGCTTGAGCCTGAAGGGTCCTCACCTGTGCCGGATCCTCAGGTGCAGGCACCAGCTGAGTCGGCTCTGGCTCCTGAGGTGATGGAGGACCCACTGCCTGCAGGTGCTCCTCTCCCAGCCCCATCAGGGGAAGAGGAGGTTGCCTCTGGGTCTGGTAACCCTCCAGCCTCTCCTGGGCTGCAGAGGCTCAGGGCAGAGAGGCAGAGGGAACTAAGTTCTTGCAGGAGGAGTGCTCGTCTCCAGGCTAGGAGATGCAAGTCACCTGTGGACCGGGGCCGCCCTATGCCTCGGGGCAGATAAAAGCCAGCCCCAGTCCCAAGTTGCGGGAGCAACGTTGTTGGTAGCCTGTTCCTGCCTGCACCCTGTCCTGCTCTTCTGCCAGAGTTCCTGACCTCACCCGACTCCCTGCCTTGGACCCAGCTTCAGCTTTGACGGACTGCCTCCATACTGCACCCTCGACCTTGGACTGGACTTGGAGCTAGCCGCACGGATAACCCTCGGGACCAGCACACTGCTGCTTGCTTCTTTCCCCGCTGGTTGACAGGGAAGGAGGCGCTTCCCTGCCAGCGGCTGCAGACGGCGGGGGGCGGACGCCTGTGTGGCTCCTTGCTTTTCTCTTTCTTTCTTTCTCCATTTCTCCAAGGGAATGATAAAATGGAGGGAGCAGGACTCTGAGCCAAAAAGAAAAGGGGTAGGGGTAGGGAGAGAGAAGGCAGCGTTGGCATGAAGCTAAGCCGGGTCTAAAGATGTTTGTTAAGAAGCAGTGGGTCTCTGTCAGTGGCTTCCCAGATCACTTTTATTAGCCAGGATCAAGGAGACAGGTGGTTGGTTTCACTCATCCAAGCAGCCTGTCCACATCCTAGGAGGTAACAGATTTGAATTGATTCGATGCAGCTTGACTAGACAGGACTCTAGTACTCTCTCACCCTGGTCCTGATCCCATAGTGGAGTCCACCTCTCTCTGAATCTGAGCGATTTCATCTGCAAAAAACTGCAGGAGATCTTGGAGTCTTTGCCAGGCTCCGATGTCAAAGGTGGTTCTGTTAAATTGCGAACCACCTGTGTAGTAATAGCGTGGACTATCCCCCCCCCCCGACCAGTCCTCTAGACACCGGCAGGACCTGGCAGGAAGAGGGAGAGTTCGCTAGGTGTTGCAAGTCACAAGCCCAAACAGTAAAGCTACCACCACCTCCTTTCCTGGGCCACCCTCAAATGGGGTTCAAGGAGGAGAACCCCCCTTCGATATTTACCAGGTTGCACAGGCCTGAGTCACTTTACCGTGACGCAGACAGAAATTCAACAGGTAGGTGTCCAAACGGTAAGGCACCAGTTCAGCTTCTCCTAGCAAAGGCACAAAATACAAAAGGCAAAAGTCCTTTTCCAGGTTTATTGAAAAAGCCACTCAAAAAGTTTGCACAGTTCTTGAAAGGGTTACAAACAGAAAATAAAAACGTTGAAAAATATAGCTAACTAAAATCATACTCACACAGTAACAGTTCAAAGCACAGCGAGTAGTCAAAGTCCTTTCACTGGTCAAACGCCCTCAGGTGAAACAGCAGGGCAAGATGTTCTGCAATTTGCATCTGAATTCCCCAAACCTTTATCCTTGAAAACCCCACGTGGAGGACAGGTTTAGGGACCAATCATTTCTTTAGGTTAATTACCAATTTACCAACGGTTGTATGATGAGACAATATCTCTTGATTGTCAGGAGACCAGCACAGCTGAACTTTGTTTAGACTCAGAGGCCTTGAGATCAAAAGGCTCCCGCTCTGTTCCCAGCTCTCTCTGACAGGTACCAGGCTCTTGACTTGTAAATTACTTGATAGCCTTTTGTACCTTTTCACACCCAATCCACATTCAAGCCCCCAGCTGCCAGGATCTGCAAATCAGATAACATCCCATCCTGCCTAAAGTCAGGATGTAATTGATTCACACTTCTAAAGACAGGGAGTTTTACAGTTAAAGAGACCAGACACCCCTTCCCCAGAAGGCCACAGTTTTAACTCTCCCACAATGCCTCACACCTGCGTGAACCAACGTTTTGACATACCAAAATTTCCCAACTTCACTACAACCTGAAAGAGTCTCCTGCGCCTATTTTCTGCAGATGCAATAGTGGCAGTGAAGAAAGCCCTCTTCGCCGTCGCTATCGCCACTTGGTAGGCTCGTCGTTGAGCTCTAACCCGTGTCCAGTCTGATTCAAAATGAGTTTTCCGCCACTAGTGCTCTAGCCTTCTCAGCTATGGTTTCATTCCCCTCAGCTCCGGGGAAAACCACGGGGCTGTCCAGGCTTCATGCAATTGGAGAGGGTGCTTTGGAGCCAGACAGTCAATAGCCCTGGTTAACTTCGCATTCCAGCGGGCCACCAGGGAATCAGCTGAAAGGCCATCAACATGGGATAAAACATCCCCTACCACTCTCTGGAAACCATTTGGGGGCGGACTATCCAAATCGCTCCCACCTCCCTGCAGAGGGGAAGGGTCGCAGAGAAGTCCAGTTGCACCAGGAAGTGATCTGACCATGGCACTTCTTTTGTTTCACTTTTACTTGGTGTCAGTTCACCCATGTCACTAGAGGTGAACACCAGGTCTAAGGCATGTCTGCGGCTATGAGTTGGGCCAAACTTTTTCAGGGACAGCCCCATGGAGCCCATGCTTTCCACAATGCCCCGAGCAGCCTCTTGTAAGGTTGTGTTGACATGGATGCTAAAATCCCCCAGGACAACCAAGCTAGGTGTCTCCAGGAGCATATCCGCCACGACCTGAAGCAGCTCAGGCAGGGAATCCCTGGTGCAGCGGGGAGGTCGGTACACCATAAGGAATCCTGTACTGCCCCTACTGCCCAGCTTCCAGAACATGCACTCAGAAAACTGGGTCTTCCCAATAGGACGCCTGGTGCAGACTAATGACTTCCTAAAAATCACTTTACCCCCCCCTCCCCGCCCACATGACCTGGGTTGCTGTGCGTACAAGAAACCTAGTGGACGAGCAGCGGCAAGGACAGGCGCATCTGCTTCATTCAACCAAGTCTCTGTCACACATGCCAGGTCAAGTCCTCCATCCACAATCAAGCCATGGATGGCAGTGGTCTTATGAATCATTGACCTGGCATTGCACAGCAACACCTTCAGGTCATGTGGGTCTCCCTTGTTGATTCCAATATCCATCCGGTCAAGACCAGACCTGGAGGCAGAGATAGTCTTCGGAGAACAACTAAACCTGCCTCCTCGGTAATGATGTGGTCTGGTCTTAGCATAGCTCCTCCTCCTACCTGTGATCACAGAGATCTGGTGTCTCAGGACATCTTCACCTGTGGAAATTGCCCCAGCCATTCTATTGGCTGGGGCCCACTCCCCAGCAGCCCTGACCCTCTCCCCTTAAGAACCAGATACAAACTATATAAAACAATAGAAAAAAAACCCCAGCAAACCAAAGAACCAAAAAGAAAAACAATTCACAATTATATTAAAAATGAACAAACCCCCAGCCCCATCTAGACATTAATCCCACCCCAACACAGTAAAAACCAAATCGTAAACCAAAATTTAAAACACCCCCACCACTTAAAATGACACAGATAAAATATAACTTAAAACCAATTAAAAAAAGGAGTCCTCCCTGCTGAGTAGCTGCTGCAGCCTTTGTGAAGCCTGTCAGACCCCTCCCCAAGCCAGGTGGAAAGAGGCAAGGCAGGGCCCTTCCAGCCCTTCTCAGGCAAATCATAATATATCCAGCTGCCTCAGCAGAAAAGAACAGAACGTTCTGGAAGGAATTTTCTGGTTTCTGCCCTCAAGACTTTAGCCATGACATTCGTCCCACTGCCAGAAAAGCATCTTTAGCTCCCTAGTTTCTATGTGTACAAAAAATAAATCATATAGCCATTAAGCCTATGAATAATCTAACAACGTGGATCAATGAAAAATAAGAAACTAGCAAGGAATCTGTTTATCTGCTCATCTGCTTCTGTAACTGCAAGCTTCACTTAGTACCAAGTAGGCCGTTGGCTAAAAGCGGGTGGGGTGCTTAAAGTCAACAGAAGTTTAAACTGTACCCATGTTTATAGTGTGTTTAGAATGCTTGATAGTGTAATAGATAGTACAGGCAAGTGTGATAAAGTAAGCGGTATCTCAAAAACACCCATGGGTGAAAAACAGAAATTAGAACATCTAGTGGTCTTTGTGGGTTTGCATACACACACAACTAGATTCCTAGACTCATCTGGAAAGATGCCATATGAAGTTCCTTTCCCCATTTGCCAGGAGCCTGAGCTCCATTTGGGGTTCCTCATTCCGCACCCCAAGGTTCCTTCAAGGCATTGCAGCCCCCAGGAAGCCTTTTCAGAAAGGCAGGAGACCCTCAGCAGAGAACAGCCAAGTCCAGTTCTTCTCTGCAATGGCTTCTTCTTCTGAGAGCTCCCTCTCTTTCTTGTCTGGACTGTACTGGGAGGACCCCAGTTAAGCCAGTTCTCCAGAGTCCCCCCACTGGGCTCCAGTGGCCCCCTGAGACCTGCAGGGATTTGGAGGGGGAGCGACTTCTCCTGTGGAAATACCGCCTGAGGGAGAGGAACAGACGTCTTGGCCCATTTTGGAGGCAAGTGAGGGCCGTCCAGAAAGGACTCCTGGGACCCCGAGGGGCCAGAAGGGGAGCCTCCAGCCTTGTCTGGGGAAGAGCCCCCCTTTCCCCTAGGCCTGCAGGTGGAGCCCTTCTCCTAGCGCTGACTCTTGGGGTGAAAAGACTCAACTTAAGAACTACCGTCCCATCTCCTTATTAAATGTGGATTACAAAATTTTTGCTGATATTTTGGCTAAGAGGTTGAAAAAAGTATTGATTGAAGAGATTCATAAGGACCAAGCGGGCTTTCTCCCGGGAAGACATCTATCTGATAATTTGAGGAATGTAATAGACATTTTGGAAAAGTTAGAAGTGAATATAAACACTAAAGCAGTTCTGATATTTGTGGATGCGGAGAAAGCTTTTGATAATATATCTTGGAGTTTTATGAAAAAGAACTTACAGGGTATGGGGGTAGGCCAAGGTTTTGAAAATGGTATAGGTGCAATATATTCTGAACAAAAGGCTAAACTAATTGTAAATAATGTGGTTACGGAACAATTTAAGATAGAAAAAGGGACACGACAGGGATGCCCAATTTTCCCATTGCTCTTTATATCGGTCCTGGAGGTCCTGCTGAATATGATTAGAAGAGACCGGTTGGTTAAAGGTATACAGGTCGGAGCTAAACGGTATAAATTGAGAGCATTTGCAGATGATCTGGTTTTGACGTTACAGGAGCCAGAATCTAGTACTAAAGGAGTATTAGAATTAATTCAAGAGTTTGGTCAGGTGGCAGGATTTAAATTGAACAAATTAAAAACTAAGGTTTTGGAGAAACATTTAACATCGATGGAAAGAGAGAAGTTCCAGAATGAAACAGGTTTGACTGTGGTTAAGAAGGTGAAATACTTGGGGATTAACATGACAGCTAAAAATGGAAATCTGTTTAAAGATAATTATGAAAAATGTTGGACGGAAGTTAAAAAGGATTTAGAAATTTGGTCAAATTTGAAGCTTTCCTTGTTAGGCCGAATTGCTGTTATAAAGATGAATGTATTGCCAAGAATGTTATTTTTATTTCAATCGTTGCAAATTTTGGACAAAATGAACTGTTTCAAGAAGTGGCAGAAAGATATTTCTAGATTTGTTTGGCAGGGCAAGAAGCCTAGAATAAAATTTAAAATATTAACTGATGCAAAGGACAGAGGTGGATTTGCCCTGCCAGACCTTAAACTCTATTATGAATCAGCGGCATTTTGCTGGCTGAAAGAATGGCTGCTTCTGGAGAACACAGACATTTTGGATTTAGAAGGTTTTAATAACGTTTTTGGGTGGCATGCATATTTGTGGCATGACAAGGTTAAAGCACATAAAGCATTTAAGCACCATATTGTTAGAAGAGCATTGTTTAATGTCTGGATAAGATATAAAGATTTATTGGAAAATAAAACCCCAAGGTGGCTGTCACCGATGGAAGCAAAGGCCCAGAAAAAGCTCAATATGGAGGTCAAATGGCCAAAATATTGGGAAATTTTGGAACAAGAAGGAGATAAATTGAAACTGCAGAGTTTTGAGAAATTGAAAAATAAAGTGAGAGATTGGCTCCATTATTACCAGATAATGGAGGCTTACAACCAGGATAAAAGAATTGGTTTCCAGGTGGAAAAATCTAAATTGGAAACAGAACTGTTAGAACCTAAAGTTAAGATTTTGTCAAAAATGTATAACTTGCTGTTGAAATTGAATACTCAGGATGAAACGGTTAAATTGGTCGTGATTAAATGGGCACAAGATGTTGGACATAATATTATGAAAATGATATATAGGTGGTACATGACCCCAGTCAAGCTCGCAAAAATCTATCTATCATTTGCCCGATAACAAATGTTGGAAATGTAAAGAAACTGAAGGTACATTCTTTCACCTTTGGTGGACGTGCCCAAGGATTAAGGCTTTCTGGGAGATGATATATAATGAACTGAAAAAGGTATTTAAATATACCTTCCTGAAGAAACCAGAGGCCTTTCTCCTGGGCATGGTCGGCCAATTGGTGCTAAAGAAGGATAGAACTTTTTTTATGTACGCTACAACAGCAGCAAGAATACTGATCGCAAAGTACTGGAAGACACAAGACCTACCCACTTTGGAGGAATGGCAGACGAAGCTGATTGACTGTATGGGACTGGCAGAAATGACTGGCAGAATCCATGACCAGGGAGAAGAGTCGACAGAAGAAGACTGGAAAAAATTCAAGGACTATCTACAAAAATATTGTAAAATTAAGGAATGTTGAATGATGCTGGATTGAAATTAAGCGGTTTCAAGCTGTAACTATGATAAAATGACTTTCTTTTTGTAAGCAAGAATTTAAAGCTATAATAATTTAAGATGTGGAGATAAGGATTTGCTGTATAAACAATTTAAACTGGGTATATTGAGCCAGCTCTTTCTTAGATGAATGAAAGAGACAATAGACATTCAAGCTCTTGTTTTTGTGTAGTATTGAGGCCTGACTTCCTTGTGTTAAAATTTGCAGAAGTCGCACCAGTTTTGCTGATTTACTTCACACTATTCTTGACTGTTGAAGGGGGTGCAGGGGAAAAAGTTTTTGTGGTGAGAAGAGCCTGGGGAAGCCAAGAGAAGATTTTAAAGAACTGTTAAGTAAATAAGCCCCTCCCGACAGGGTGGGGGGGTTACTGGGCTCCCCTCTATTGGTGGCAAGAGGAAATTACTCTGCAAGTAACAGGAAAGTTATATAAAGGCTGGTTACATGTGTAGGGAAATGGACAAGGGGATTTCGGACAACTAGTGGACAAAACCGGTAACTGAGTAAAAATTTATTTATTTATTTTTTCTCCTTTTCCCTGTTAAATGTTATTATTATGTTATTATCATCATCGATGGGACAGTGTGCATTAGAGGTGTAATATAGAAGTATTATAAAACACAATTTGTCAGGAAAAGAAGTAGCTACGGGTACTAACGGATTATATAACAATTGGTTATGTCAAATGTGAATAAGAAATTTATGAATCTAGCGGGAGTGGTGTTATCTGCAAATCTTAACAGGAGAAACGCAAATCAAGACACAGAAATGAATTCGGAAATGAGAGATCTTCCCCTGGGACTGAGAAAAGACATTTCAGAGATGAAGAAAGAGATGAACAACTGTATAAGATCAACAGATCAAAAGTTGGATAAGATGGGGCAAAAAATAGAGGAAAATGCAAAAATGGTGTTAGAAATGATGGTTAAAATCAATGATCTGGTGGTTAAAAATTTGGAAATAACAAAGACTGTACGAGAATTAAAAGGGAAAACGATAAGTTTGGAGGAAGGGCTAAGAAAAGTACAGAAGGAGAACACAGGAAAAAAAGGGGAAACAGAAAAAATTAAAAAAGAGCTGGCAGATATGAAAGAAACCCATGAGGCAGTCCTAGATTCAATCTCTATGATTGAAATGCACAGAAGAGAAAAAACATTGAGATTTAGATCTATTCCAGAAGAACCAGATGAAGTGATAGAGCAAAAAATATCATCAGAATTAGCCAAATGGATTGCAATAGAAGAACAGGAAATGAGAAATAAAATTGAGAGAGCCTTTAGAATCAGATCAAGAATTGCAGGAGCTAATAATTGGCCAGGGGACTGTCTGGTAACTTTTGTGAATATGAATATTAGAGATAAAATACTACAAATTAGACTTCCGGGGTGGCGCCATCGGCAATGGCGGACTCCCTCTGAACCGGAGGGACCAGCTCCGCGTGAAACGGGTCCTTTCCGCTGCGGCGAATCGGGGACCCTTTTAGAAATCACAGGCGGATGAAGCCTGTGACCATGGGACTCGGCGGGCACCCTTAGCGCCCCCCCAATCCGCAAAGGAACCCACTAACGGGCTCCGAAGAGAAGAGGGGGAAGTGGCGCGGTGCTGTGAGTCAACTGCTTTTTCCGTGGAGCGAAGCCGCATAGCCGTTGCCGGAGAGCGCTGCCTTTTTCCTGGGACAATTTGGCTTCTAAAATAAGCACCCGTGAGTACTTAAACATTGAACAATTGGACTTCAAATAAGAACTGGCGATTAGAAAGGAATTGGACTTAAAAATTCACCTTAATTTGGTACTGAAACGGGAAGGTCTAAACAGGAAGTCAGCCTTCCGTTTCCTTGTAGTCAGAAGAAAGCAAAGATAACGTACACTAGAGCTTAGAAAATCACTTTTAAAGGATTAGTTTTCACCATTTAAAATTGTTGAACCCCCCTTCGGTAGCAGGAGAAGAAGGGGGATCTTTTTTTTTTTTTTGGACTGTTTAAACCTGCAGAAGTGAGTTTAAAGTAAAGTAACTTTCCACCGTCCTGACCCTGGAGCGGGGTGTCAGAATTGACGTTTTGAAGCTCATTGACCAGAGACAAATGTTTTTGACAGATAGTTAAAAGAAGAGTAACATTGTGATTCCACTGTTTCCTTTTGCATTTTAAAGGAACAAATATTGACAAAATATCTAAAAAGAAACTGTGTTGCTATTGTCCTTAAAAGAAAGAACAACCAGAAGTTTTCCCCCTAGAGGGGGACTGTGAAACTGTAACAAGTTCTAGGGAGCTTGCAGCTGCCACAGATTACCCGTGGGAAAGGACTTGTGACCTTGCAGGACAATGTTTTCAGAAGCACTGTTGGGTGCTTTCTGTAAAATAGATCCCTATTGGATCAGTTAAGTCAGAAGACGGATTTGATGACTAATGCGGCCAGAACATTTGAACAGGTAGTGGGAAACTATATGGAGCCCACCCAGGAACTTAAACAGGAGTGTGTCCTGACAGAGCAGATGAGAGAAGAGGATGTTGCAGAATCTTGGGCGCCAGAGATGGAGGGACTTTTGGCCCAGCAGGAAAATGAGCCTTTGGATTTGACAAATGAACTTGGAAAAAACCAGATTTGGAAAGACAAAGTTTGGATTGATTTGGAAATGGGGGGTTGGACTGACCCCTCTATGCAGGGAAGTTTGGACTTTCCGAGTCTGGCAATGGGCCGTCAGAGGTTTGGAGTTGTTGGGGCTTCCAATTTTGGAGGGAATTTAAAAAAATACCACATGGAGTCTAGTCTGGACTATAGGAAAGGGGCTGATTTGTTGAAAAGGGTCAAAAACACTACCAAGCTGGAGTTCCCACGAGTGAAAGGAAAATATGAAGAAGAGCTGCGGAAGGGACATGGGAGAGATTTGAAGGCCTCGGATATAAGATCACCAGGTTAATGTGCCAGACTAATGGGATAAAAAGGACTGACAATCCCGGGACCGGGGGGAGGGGACGCTGGAAGAAGATGGGATTGTTTTTATTTCTTTTTTCTATCATTAGGAATGTTTTATAAAATTGATGAACGTTGGAAAAATGTTGAAATGAAATTACTTGGCTCTTGTAAAAATGTTTAAAGAATTAGGTAAAAAGGTAATGGTTATGAGAAGTTGGTAAAAATAAAATTTAAGTCTTAAGTTTTAAGGTTTTTTATAAGATAAGATGAAAATAGAGTAAGGTAATGTAATGACAGAATATTATGAATTATGGAAAGGATTTGCTGTGATAATTATTAATTAAGATACAAGAGATGGGAGGAGGAGGAGGTCATGGAAAGAAGGTAATGAAAGCGGAGAATTTGAAAATGATGGTTTTATTATTATTATTTATTTTTCTGATTTTGTCTTTTTTCTTTGTATTTTTTAAAAAAATTCTTTTTTCAATAAATATCATTCTAAAAAATAAAAATAAAAAAATACTACAAATTAGCAGTATGACAAAACTTAAAATTCAGGAAACAGATATAATCATTCATAAAATTGTTCCATCGAGGCTTTTAAGAAAAAGGGAAAAATATAAACCGTTGGTGGAAGCACTAAATAAAAAATCAATTGTGCACAGATGGGAATTCCCTGAGGGAATTTCCTTTTTTTACAAAGGGAAAAGGAGAAGATTTGTTACTTGGGAGGACGCTGACAAATTTTGGAGAACATATAGAGAGGAGTTAGGAGGTAAAAGACAGCTGAGAGGAGGGGCGGACGATCTTAAAAAACAATCCGAGGAGGAAGAGTCTTTTTTTTCAATAAATTTTTTATTGGATTTACAAATTTTTTTAAGACAATACAAACATATAAAAAGACATACAAACACGTATAGTTTCATAACCTTTTTTCATAAACCATGTTTCTCAGACTTCCCCATACCTCCCCTTTCTGCATCCCAATGTCCAAAAGTTTTTAGCAACTCTAAATATATCTGTCAGTCCTCTGTCCTCTTAATCTTTCCTTCAATCTAATCTTATATCGCTGTAACCCTTTCTTACTCAAACCTCGACATTCTAACATTCAGCAAGTTTATAATAGTCCTTAAGGTAGATTTTAAATTTCTTCCATTCTTCTTCCGCCGTCTCCTTTCCCTGGTCGCGGATTCTGCCAGTCATCTCGGCTAATGTCATATAGTCCATCACTTTCATCTGCCATTCTTCCAGGGTGGGTAAATCTTGTGTCTTCCAATACTTTGCGATGAGTATTCTTGCTGCTGTTGTAGCATACATAAAGAAAGTTCTGTCCTTCTTTAACACCAATTGGCCGACAATGCCCAAGAGAAAGGCCTCTGGTTTCTTAGGGAAAGTACATTTAAGTACCTTTTTCATTTCATTATATATCATTTCCCAGAAAGCCTTAATCTTCGGGCATGTCCACCAAAGGTGATAGAAAGTACCTTCAGTTTCTTTACATTTCCAACACTTATTATCAGGCAAATGGTAGATTTTTGCTAGCTTGACTGGGGTCATGTACCACCTGTAAATCATTTTCATAATGTTTTCCTTTAAGGCATTACATGCCGTGAATTTAATACCGGTGTTCCACAACCATTCCCAGTCAGCAAACATAATGTTATGACCAATGTCCTGTGCCCACTTAATCATAGCCGATTTAACTGTTTCATCTTGTGTATTCCATTTCAGCAGCAAATTATACATTCTTGACAAGTTCTTAGTATTGGGTTCTACCTGAAAGCCAATTTTCCTGTCCTGTTTATAAATCTCCATTATTTGGTAATATTGAAGCCAGTCTTGTACTTTAGGTTTCAATTTCTCATGACTTTGTAATTTCAATTTATCTCCCTCCTGTTCCAAGATTTCCCAATACTTCGGCCATCCGGCCTCCATATTGAGTTTCTTCAATGCCTTAGCCTCCAAGGGTGACAACCATCTAGGGGTTTTGTTTTCCAACAAATCTTTATATCTTGTCTAGACATTAAACAATGCTTTTCTGACAATATGGTTTTTAAAGGCCCTATGCACCTTGATTTTATCATACCATAGATATGCATGCCAACCAAATGCATTATTAAAACCTTCCAAGTCCAAAATGTCTGTGTTCTCGAGGAGCATCCACTCTTTCAGCCAGCAAAACGCTGCTGCTTCATAGTACAATTTTAAGTCCGGCAGGGCAAATGCCCCTCTTTCTTTAGCATCTATCAGTATTTTAAATTTAATTCTGGGCTTTTCGCCCTGCCAGACAAATTTCGAAATATCTTTCTGCCACCTCTTGAAACAGTCCATCTTGTCAAGAATCTGCAAGGTTTGAAACAAAAATAACATTCTAGGTAATACATTCATCTTGATAACTGCAATTTGGCCTAACATTGACAGTTTCAAATTTGACCATATTTCTAGATCTTTTTTAATTTCTAACCAGCATTTTTCATAGTTGTCCTTATACAAGTTCAAATTTTTAGATGTCAAATAAACCCCTAGGTATTTCACCTTCTTAACCAATGTCAAACCTGTCTCTTCTTGAAATTTCTCCTTCTCCATGACTGTTAAATTTTTTTCTAAGACTTTAGTTTTTTGTTTATTCAGTTTAAATCCAGCTACCTGGCCAAATTGTTGAATTACCTCCAACACCCTTTTCGTACTAGTGTTTGGCTCTTGTAGGGTCAATACTAAGTCATCTGCAAATGCCCTTAACTTATAATGTTTATCTCCGACCTGTACACCTTTAACCTGCTGGTCATTTCTAATCATATTCAGCAACACCTCCAGAACAGAAATAAAAAGCAATGGGGAAATTGGGCACCCCTGTCGTGTTCCTTTTTCTATCTTAAGTTCCTCAGTTATCACATTATTTACAATTAGCTTGGCTTTTTGTTCAGAGTATATCGCACCCATACTGTTCTCAAATCCTTGGCCTACCCCCATCCCATGAAGATTCTTTTTCATAAAACTCCAAGAAATATTGTCAAAGGCTTTCTCCGCGTCCACAAAAATCAGCACTGCTTTAGTGTTAATTTTCACCTCTAGCAATTCCAAAATGTCTATTATATTCCTTACATTGTCTGATAGGTGCCTTTTTGGGAGAAAGCCTGCTTGGTCCTTATGAATCTTCTCCATCAACACTCTTTTAAATCTTTTTGCCAAAATGTCTGCAAAGATTTTGTAATCCACATTAAGTAATGATATTGGGCGGTAGTTCTTAAGTTGAGTCTTTTCAGTCTCTGTCTTTGGTATGAGTGAAATATACGCTTCTTTCCACGATTCTGGTGCCTTTTTCCCCTCTAAGATCTCGTTGCAGACTTCCTTTAACGGATGAACCAACCACTCCTTCAAAGATTTGTAGTATCTGGAAGTCAGTCCATCTGGCCCTGGAGATTTGCCCAATTGCATGTCTTGAATGGCACCCTCTATCTCTTGCTCTGTTATTCTCTGGTTTAGATCCACCTTGCTTTGATGAGAGATTTTTTGTAATCCATATTTATTAAGGAATTTATCTATATCCTCTTCATTTTGTGGTCCTTGAGAATAAAGTTTTTTAAAATAACTCAAAAAGCAGTTTCTAATCTCATTAGGTTTAGATATGTTCTTTCCATCCACTTCTAGGCTTGTAACTGTGTTTAATTTCTGCCTTTTCTTCAATTGCCATGCCAGAAGTTTGCCACATTTATCTGCAGATTCGAATGTCTTTTGTTTCATTTGCTTTATCTTCCATTCAATCTCTTGATTCATCAATTCCATATATTGTGTTTGATATAACTTAATCTCTCTCAAAATCTCCTGGGACTTCGGTTTTGATCTTAGTTTTTTCTCACCTTCTTTTATCTTTTCCAAAATCTTTTCCTTCTTCTCATTCTGCTTTCTCTTTTTAATTGAATTTTGTTGAATCAAAAATCCTCGCATCACAGCTTTACTTGCGTCCCATATCACTCTTTTTTCCACATCGGCCTTTAGGTTTATTTCAAAATAGTCCTTTAAAGTTTTTTGGGCCTTCATGTGGATCTCTTTATCTCGAAACAGGGTGTCATTCATCCTCCATCTGAATTGACCAGTTGTTGTAAGTTTCATTTCCATCTTCAAGGCGTTATGGTCGGAGCAGGTTTTTGGGCAGATTTCTATTTTCTTGATCTTTGGAGCCATCCCACTAGTAATCCAAATTTGGTCAATTCTGGTCCAGGTCATCATTGCTTGGGAGAAAAAGGTTCCCTCTCTCTCCAGAGGGTTCCTTGTTCTCCATATGTCTATTAGGTCCATATTTTCCGTCATCTCAAAAAAGGTCTTCGGAAGTCTCCCTTCATTGGAGATTGTCAGTCTTTGTGCCTTGTCCATATTTGTAGAGACTACACCATTCATGTCTCCCATGATTATCATATTGTAATCCAGATAGTCCGTCAAAGTTTCATGGAGTTTCTTGAAAAATTCCGCTTTGCCTTCATTTGGTGCGTAAATTCCAACTATTAAGTATTTTTCTCCTTGTACTTGTATTTCAACTGCCAGATATCTTCCTTGTTCGTCTTTAAACATCATTTTTGGGGCCCATTTTTCGTTTACATAAATCACAACTCCTCTTTTCTTAACTTTATCCGATGAGATGAATTCTTGTCCTAATCTTTTATTTATAAGTAGTTTCCTGTGTGCTCTGGTTATATGGGTTTCTTGTAAGCAAATCAAATCCAATTGTTCTCTTTTCAAAATGTGGAATACTTGGCGTCTCCTCAAAGGCATGTTCAGCCCATTACAATTCCAGCTAAGGAATTGCAGGGCCATCTTGTTATTTTTCTGTTACTCCTCCGACCGCTCCAAGTTTTTGCTCTTCCTCTGATGGTGCTGGGTCAAGTCCGTACGATAGATTAAGAATGTCTAGTGCTCTCCTTTGTTCTGCAATTGGGTCCACCATTCCCTTCTGTAAATCCTCTTGATTTCTTTCCAGGAATCTTTCTTTGTCTTGTATGGTCTTTATTTTCACCTTCTTTCCCTTGTAGTCAAAAGACAGTCCTTGTGGGAACTCCCACCTGAAAGGGATGATGTTCTTCTTCAACAGATAGACCAAGTCCTTGTAGAAGGATCTCAGCTCCAAGATGTGTTTAGGGATATCTTTAAAAATCTGTATAGATGAGTTTTCAATTTGCAAGGCCCTTCCGTAATGTAATTTTAGTATTTTGTCTCTTTCTTCCTTCGATCTAAGGGTAATCAAGCAGTCCCTCGGGGTCTTTCTGTTCTGTCTTCTGCCCAGTCTAAATGCTGTTGTTATTTTAATTTCTTCGTCCTCCAAGTCTTCCCAGAAATTAGCAAACTCTCGTGTTAAAAACTCCACTAGATTGTCTCCTTCGCTCTCGGGAATCAGTCTTAATTTCAGATTTCTTTCCTTTCTCTGTAAATCCCACAAAGCCAGAGTTGTATCATGTTCGTAAACTTTTTTAGCAATCGGTTGCAAGTTCTGTTGAGTCTCTCCAGCAATAGTTCTGGCTTCCTCTGCAATCTTACGTGTTGCGGAATTTTCTTGGACCAGCTTGTTTATAGATTCTGTATTCAAATCCAATCTTGCTGTTAGTTCTGTTAATTTCTGTGTATTTTCTGTACTCTGCTTTGTCAAGTTCTCCAAAGACAGATTTATCTTGAGAAGCGCTTGTGTCACTGACTCCATGGAAGCAGCTGTCACTTTTTCTTGTCCTGTTGTTCCTGTAGGAGTTGCGCCAGTGATTGAGCCTCTTTTCTTTTGTTGCTGTTGCTGGTATTGTTGTTGCTTAGCCTTAGCTCTTGTGGTTATCTCTTCCGCTGAGCCACTCATGTCCCAAGGTCGTTCCCAGGAAAGCGGTCCCCTGATGGAAAATTCCACTGTCCTAGACTTTACAGCTGTTACTTTAGCCCTCTAGGGGGAGCAGGCCAAAAAATCCAAGTATAGAGACAAAGAAGTTTAAAAACAAGTATATCAGGAGGCTTGTAAAAGTCTTTTACAACACTTTTTCCAGTAGATACAATTTCAACATGCTCCAGTAAACTGTAACAACAGAGTCCAAGAACTTTGTATCAACAGAAACTTCAATTATGTAACTTTCCCCTGGAGTTAAAGACAGTTCAGTGCTTTAATATCTTATTTGGCAGTCCGCTTCAGGGCAGTGAGGCAGCAGAAGGGTTTTTCCTTTTTTAAATAAATCATGCAGTTCTTAATGTCCTTCCCCCCCCCCCTGCCCTGCTTGCTAGAGGGGAGGTCTAAGTTCAATGTCAGATTTAAATAGTCAAAGAAAAAAGTCTCGTGCGGATGCAGCTTTAGAATTCCGTTGCTTTAGCTGTCATGCAGTCAGGGGAAGGCAGACTTCCTTAATTTTTGCCTTCCCTGTTTTCGGCCAAATTTTCTTTTAAAAGGTTCCAAATTAGCGTTCAGTCTTACTCACAGGTTTTTTCAGTCCCAGATTTACAGGAAGGAATCGGCGCTCTCCGTCAATGGCGATGCGGCTTCACCCTGCGGGCTGGGTAGCGACTCTCAGCACCGCGCTCTCCCGATGCCGTTCCAGAGCCTTTAAAAATGCTCTTTCTGCAGTAAGGGGGGGCGCTTCTGGTGCCCACCGAGTCTCCTTGTTCACAGGCTTCAGCGCCTGTGACTTTAGGGGTCCCCCGCTTGCCGTAGCGGGTCAGACCCGAACTCGCAGAGCAGTCCTCCTCCGGAGCTCGGAAAGAGGACCGCCATTAACGCTGGCGCCGACCGGAAGTCGAGGAGGAAGAGTCTTAAGCATTAAGGACAAGTGACTTTTCTGAATTTCTTTTTTTTAAAAAAAATTATTTTATTTTAATTTTATTTTTTGTTAAGAAGTTGAATCACTGTGTAGTAAATAATGGAATTAAGGATTGTTACCTGGAATGTTAATGGTTTAAATGATAAAAAGAAAAGAAATAAGGTGGAATTTATATTCAGCAAACAGAAATTGGATTTGATATCTTTGCAAGAAACTCATATCACAAAACAGCACACAAGAATTTTATCCAATAAGAAACTGGGACTTGATTTTGTTTCTTCAGATAAATCTAAGAAGAATGGAGTTGTAATATACGCAAAAAAGCATTTGGAGCCGAAATTGATCTATAAAGATTCACAAGGAAGGGTCGTTGTCATAGAAATAATAGCCCTGGGGGGAAGAATTAAAGTTATCGGTTTTTACACACCGAATGAAAAAAAAGTGAATTTTATCAAAAGTTGGAACGAGAGTTGGGGGATTTTATTGGAGAGAAAATTTTATTTTTAGGAGACCAAAATGGCGTGGTAAATCCTGATTTAGACAGATCCAAAAAGACTACTAAAAAACAGCAAATAAAACTCCCCAAAACCTTTTTTCAGTTAGTAGATTTAAGTTTAGAGGACGCATGGAGAATACAAAATCCGAAAGTGAAAGAATACACTTTTTTTCCTACCCTAGTAACTCGGCAGGGAGAATTGATGCCATCTGGCTAACAAAAGATTTGACAGTCAAAATATGTAAATCTGAAATTCAACCAAAGACAATAGCTAATCATAATGCAGTACAAGTAACGCTGACTTGGGGAAAGAGGAAATCTATAAGATGGAGATTAAATGAAACTTTATTGAGAGATGAAATAATAATAGAAAAAGCAAAAAAGACCTTAAAGGACTTTTTTGAACTGAATTTAAATAAGGGCACCGATTTAAAGATAGTCTGGGATGCTAGTAAAGCTGTCTTAAGAGGTTTCTTTATTCAACAAAACGTAATTCAAAGAAAACAAAAGGAAAATAAACAACAAGAAATCTTAGAGGAGATTAGAAAAAGCAAGCTGGAATTATACAAAAAACCAAATAGTGTAGAATTAAAAAGAAATATTAAGATCCGAAAGTTGGTCAAGATTGAAACTTTCCTTGTTGGGCCGAATTGCTGCTATAAAAATGAATGTATTGCCAAAAATGCTGTTTTTGTTTCAGACCCTACAGATTGTGGACAAGGTGGAGTGTTTCAGAAGGTGGCAGAGAGACGTTTCTAAATTTGTCTGGCAGGGCAAAAAGCCCAGAATAAAATTTAAAATATTAACTGATGCTAAGGAAAGAGGGGGGTTTGCCCTGCCAGACTTAAGGTTGTATTATGAATCAGCAGCTTTCTGCTGGTTGAAAGATTGGCTGCTTCTGGAGAACACTGATATTTTGGATTTGGAAGGGTTTAACAATGCCTTTGGATGGCATGCATATTTGTGGTATGACAAGGTAAAAGTTCATAGAGCTTTCAAGAACCATGTTGTCAGGAAAGCAGTGTTTAATGTCTGGATAAAATACAAAGATTTATTAGAAAACAAGACCCCAAGGTGGCTGTCACCAATGGAAGCTAAGGCTCAGAAAAGACTCAATATGGAGGCCAAATGGCCGAAATATTGGGAAATATTAGAAAAAGATGGAGACATCTGGAGATTGCAGAGTTTTGAGAAATTAAAGGATAAAGTGCGAGATTGGTTACATTATGCTCAGATTAGGGAGAATTTCAATATGGACAAAAAAATAGGCTTCCAGGTGGAAAAATCGAAACTAGAAACAGAACTGTTAGAACCAAAAACTAAGGTACTTTCAAAAATGTACAACTTGCTGTTAAAATGGAATACTCAGGATTAAATGGTTAAATCAGCAATGATAAAATGGGCACAGGACATTGGTTACAACATTATGTTTGCTGACTGGGAAATGTTATGGACCACCGGTGTGAGGTTCACGGCATGCAGTGCCTTGAAAGAAAATATTATGAAAATGATATATAGGTGGTACATGACCCCAGTCAAGCTCGCAAAAGTATACCATTTGTCAGACAATAAATGTTGGAAATGTAAGGAAACTGAAGGAACATTCTTTCACCTGTGGTGGACTTGCCCAAGGGTTAAGGCTTTCTGGGAAATGATCTATAATGAGTTAAAAAAGGTATTTAAATATACCTTCCCTAAGAAACCAGAGGCCTTCCTTTTGGGCATGGTCGGCCAAAGGGTGTTAAAGAAGGACCGAACTTTCTTTATGTACACGACTACAGCAGCAAGAATACTTATTGCAAAGCATTGGAAGACTCAAGATTTGTCCACTCTGGAAGAATGGCAGATGCAACTGATAGACTATATGGAATTGGCAGAAATGACTGGCAGAATCCGGGACCTGGGAGAAGAGACGGAGGAAGAGGACTGGAAAAAGTTTAAGGACTATTTGCAAAAACACTGTAAATTGTATGAATGCTAAGATGATGCAGGATAGAAAACAACTTGACACCACTAACTAGTTGAAAGAAGTATGAAAATAAGCGATTTATAAAAATAAGGATGTAAATTTATATAATATTATGTCAAAATTAAATACTTAAATATGGGAAAATAAAAATTAAAACTGGAGACATAATATTTGGAAATTACAAAGTAAGATTGAAAGAAGGTGAAGTATTGCTGACTCAACTTTATAATTGGGAACGCAGATAAGGGAGATGTGAGGAAGTCCCAAAGGAAGGTTATGGAAATATGGTTTTTTTGGAAATGAATCATGCTGTATTTTATCTATTGTGTGTTACTTTTTTGCTTTTTGCTTTTCTGTTTGTTTTATGTTGGTAATGGTGTTTTATATGTTTGGTGTTATATTGTCTAAAACCTTTAATAAATATTCTATATATAAAAAAGAAATATTAAGATCCTACAATCTCAATAGTTAATGCTAATAAATGCAGAAATGGAATGGAAACTAAGATTATTGAAACAAAAAACCTTTGAATATGCTAATAAACCAGGAAGGTTATTAGCATGGCAACTAAAGAAGAGAGAGGCAGAAAGGATTCTAAATAGAGTTAAGTGCGAAGGCAAAATAATAAACAACCCTAAAGAAATAGAGAAACGATTTCTCGAATTCTTTAGAGAACTCTATAAGGAAGGAAATGAAACATCAGAAGAAGTTAAAGAATATTTAGAACAGAACGGTCTACCGAAACTTACTAAAGAACAAAACGAACTGTTGAATGCCCCTGTTACATTGTACGAAATTCAAAGAGCAATTAAGGAAGCAAAGATAGGAAAGTCACCAGGGCTTGATGGCCTACCGGCAATGTATTATAAAAAATTTGAGGACATACTGTCTGACCCATTAAGAAGTATCATGAACAACATCTTAAAAGATGGAACCATGCCGGACTCATGGAAAGACAGCCTTATTGCATTAATTCCAAAACAGGGAATGGACAATCTACTTATTAACAACTATAGGCCTATCGCACTCCTAAATAGCGATTATTAATTATATGCAAATATTTTAGCCGAAAGATCAAAAAAAGTCTTCCAGATGATTATACAGAATGACCAAGCTGGCTTTTTGCCCGGGAGGCACATCTATAGCAACACTAGAAACATTATAAACTTATTAGAGTATTTAGACTTAAGAATAGAAAAGAAGGCAGTCTTAATGGCCATAGATGCTGAAAAAGCTTTCGAAAGGGTCTCCTGGAAATTTATGAAAGGTCTATTACACCATATGGATTTTGGTATACAGTATATAAAAGGGATTGAAGCAATATATTCAAAACAAAAAGCTAAAATCATAATAAATGGAAATTTATCACAGGAGTGTGAAATCAGTAAAGGGGTCAGACAAGGTTGCCCACTATCCCCCTTAATTGTCATACTAACATTGGAAGTCTTATGTAAACGAATTAGGGAGGAAAAAGAAATAAAAGGGATTATGCTGGGAAATAGAAGTTACAAAATGAGGGCATTTGCTGACGATCTAATTATAACTACGGAACAACCAAAACAGTTTAACAAAGGCGTTGGAAATAATATATGCCTACGGTAAAGTTGAGGGGTTCAAACTGAATTTAAACAAGACAAAACTATTAGTTACAAATTTGTCGCCAGATGAAAAAGCAGAATTAGAAAAAATAATACAAATTAAAATCTACTCCAAAATCAAGTATTTAGGATTATGGATAACACCAAAGAATATTAACTTGTATGAAGATAATTATATTAATTGTTGGAAAGATATAAAAAGACAGTTGGAGACATGGACAAGCCTAAACTTATCATTCCTGGGCCGTATTTCAGTAATTAAAATGATAGTCTTACCGAAGCTATTCTTTTTATTCCAAATAATTCCAATTATAGGAAAGACCAGCAGTATTGACAAGTGGCCAAAAGAAATTTCTAACTTTTTGTGGAAGGGTAAAAGACCAAGAACAAAGCATAAGATATTAATAGATACTGTAGAAAGAGGTGGCTTCGGGTTACCAGATTTGAAGCTATATTAAGAAGCCTCATGTCTTTTCTGGTTGAAAGATTGGTGTTTATTAAAAAATTGGGATACTTTAGATCTAGAAGGTCATGGCACACGTTTTGGATGGCACGGCTATCTTAATTATGGGAAAATAAAGGTGCACCGGAGTTTTTCAAATCATATAATAAGAAATGCTATATATAAGGTGTGGGAAAAATACAAAAGATATTTGGAACAGAAAACCCCAAGATGGAACTCTCCATTAGAAGCAATCACTGTTAAAAAAAAACAACATCATCAAAGAGAACTGGATAATGTATAACACAATATTAAGGGAGAAGGGTCAAATAATATTGATAAGTTATGAGAAAATAAAAGATCACTTTTCTAGTTGGCTAGATTACTTCCAGGTGAATGAAATGTTCAGACAGGATAAGCAGATAGGTTTTGAAAAGGAGCCTTCAAGATTTGAAAGAGAATTACCGAATAGTAAAACTAAAATAATCGCAAAAATGTATAGACTTCTTTTAGACTACGAAGTAATGGATGAGGAGGTTAAGGCTTCAATGATAAAGTGGGCCCAAGATGTGGAATGTGGGCCATCGAATTATGCTAAAAGATTGGGAAAACTTATGGAAGGTAAATTTGAAATTTACAGCCAGCTATAATATAAGAGAGAACATGATGAAAATGGCTCATAGGTGGTACCTCACTCCTTCCAGATTATCAAGAATGTATAATAATTTGGTGAATGCTTGTAGGAGATGTGGAGAAAATAACGGTGACATGATCCACATGTGATGGACGTGTGGAAAGATTAAGATTATTTGGGGGAAAATATACGATGAATTAAAAAAGATGATGGGGATAACTTTTACCAAAAAAACCGAGGCATTTCTATTAAGTATTTTAGATAAAGAGATCCCAAAAAAAATCTAAGAGAGGTATTTTGTATTCTTACAGTACTGAGACTGAGCAGAGACTTCCTGTCTCACGCTCTCAGACACTCACATGATGTAAACAACCATTGTGCTGCTCGCTGCGCAGCTGGTGAGATAAAAATCCTAACAGGGGAGACATCCTTTAACTTGTCCAAGGAGAGGAGGGGAACTGTTTCTCCTGTGAATCAGGTTCCCTCAGGGCCAGGAGGGGCTTCTGAGATGGGGAAGCACATGAGGATATATCTCCAGGTTGGGCTTCTTCTGTGCTTGTCAGAGGTTTCTTTCGCTTGCAGGGCAGATTCTTTTGGGAATCAGCTACTTGGGGTTGTAAAGATTCCTTGTATACTACTGGTACGGAGCTTAAGGAGAGAGTCACTCTCTGCATCACTTCCACTATTATTAGTAAAGTACTAATTAGTAAAGTACAGTGGTACCTCAGGTTACATACGCTTCAGGTTACAGACTCCGATAACCCAGAAATAGAGCTTCAGGTTAAGAACTTTGCTTCAGGATGAGAACAGAAATTGTGCTCTGGCGGCACGGCAGCAGCAGGAGGCCCCATTAGCTAAAGTGGTGCTTCAGGTTAATAACAGTTTCAGGTTAAGTACGGACATCCGGAACGAATTAAGTACTTACGTGACCCTGCTGGGTGTACGAGATTCCCGATGGCTTCACTCCCAAGGGTCATAGGAACGTGGAAGCCCACTCACCACGACAAGGTGAGTGAGAAGTACATTTTTGCTAATTTAACCGGGCTTAAATACCACCTATACCATCATTTTCATGCAGTTCTCTTTCAGTAATTTACATGCAGAAAATGTCAAATCTAAGCCTTTCCCAATCCATCATTAATATATTATGTCCCACATCCTTTGCCCATTTTATCATAATACATTTGACCTGTTCCTCTTCAGTGTCCCATTCCAAAAGCAGATTGTTCATTTTTGACAGCAGTGTTGTACTACCTTCTACTATTGTTAAGGTCCATGAATAATCATAGTTTAGAGGTCCCGGGCCCTAAGCAAGTCAGACTATCCTCCACCAGGGCCAGTGATGGCTCCAACCTGGTGGAATGCTCTGTCCCATGAGGCCAGGGCCCTGCAGGATTTAACTTCCTTCCGCAGGACCTATAAGACAGAGCTATTCCGCCTGGCTTTCCATTTGAACTCAGCCTGATCTTTTGTTCCCCTTCCTTCCCTCCGCCTCCCCTTTTTGTGAAGATTGCCCGCTCTGGGATCCCACAGCTGGTTCTCCCCTGCTCTCCTCGCTGGCCCAAGTGGGACTAATTTAGCCAGCTAGCCCTGGTGATCATCTAATGTTTATTGGATGGATTTTCCCTCTAAATTGATTTTTGATTTTATTGTTATTTACGCTTTATACTGTATTTTATGCTGTTGTTGTTTTTCGTAGCATCAATTGTTTTAAAATTGTTGTTAGCCGCCCTGAGCCCGGTTTCCTGAACCGGGAAGGGCGGGGTATAAATAAAAAATTGTTATTATTGTTGTTATTATTATTTCTCTCTGAAATCTTACACTTCATATCTAAATTATTTTTGTCATTTTTAAAAGTTTTAGTTGGAAATATTGTAACCCACCTATTACCTTTTCTCTTACTTCTTCAAAGTCTGTTAATTTTAATTGGTTGTCAATTTCTGTTAACAGCTCTCTATATGTCGGCCAATTTATTCTCATATTTACTTTATCCAAAGATATTGCTTCTAATGTGGAAAGTCACAATGGTGTTTTCTGTTCTAATAAAGCTTTGCGTGTCAATGCCCCTCCCCCATATGAAATAAAGACACCGGACACATTGTTTAAGTTTAATGGGCATGAAAAGGCCACAACTTTATTGATTAAAGAATTGAAGGTATTGGCCTTAGGCATTGGCTCCTATCAACTACCCGGCATGGTGACCGGGAAGGGTTAACACAAACCGTGGGGGGTCCTGTTGAAGTACGCCAACTAGGATCCCACGGGTGTCACTGCTCGGGGGCGTGCCGGAGGCCCTTACCTTCCCAGGTTTCGGACAAGACAACGCCCCCCAGAGTCCTCTACCGGACTACCCCTTACCTTGGGGGAAGGTGATGGCGTTCCTTCCCCCCCACCATTTTCATACCACTTGAACCCCAGCCAATGCCTAACCGCCACTCGAGCAAAGCTCGCCACCAATACCTTCAAACCTGTAACCAACCCCTAATCCCTGCTATGATGTCCTCCAGCCATATGTCGTTCCCCGCATCAGACAGATGTACGCCATCCCTTCTGTAGAGGGCCTCGTTGCTGAACTGGATGCTTGGATGTCCTATGACGAACCCGCCCAGAGCCGCCACTCTACGTTCGACTGCCCACTCTAAAACCTTCCTTGCCTTATTGACTCCCACCGGGCTCACACAATCCCTCCATGTCCTCCTCTCAAGCAACGAGGACCATAATATCGTGATGTGTGGGTACACCGTCACCAGCTCGGACAGATCGTCAAAAATGTTCCATCTTAGATCAATGGCTTTGCGATATGCAAGATCATTTTCCCCCAATTAAATCACCAGGGCATCGGGTGGCCCTTCGGCCACAGCCCTTGCCATCACTGCTGGTTTGAATTCACTCCAGCGCATCCCTCTACGCGCTATCCAAGCCAGCTCCACGTTAGATGGTAATCCCAGGTTGGCCCCCGGTCCAATGCCCATGGCACGATACTTGGCCCAATGAACGATGCTGTGGCCCACCAACCAAATGCGCACCCTCTTGGATCCTGAAAGGCAAATAGACAGGGGAGCCAACGTCAGGGGTGAATCACCACGTCATAAATTGTCTCTAACATAAGCTTTATATGCATTAGATTTCCACCTCCCCAATTCCTTTATCCTGTCAGTGGAGAGCCCTAGGTGCACCGCCATGGTGGCCGCCCCTATACGGAATGAGTGTGCCGCAAACTCCGACGCCGGCAGACCACTTTCCGACAGAGCCAAGCGCATTACCCTTGTGAATTGATGTCTAGTCAAGCGTGATCCATCCGCGTGGATCAGAAGCGGACCGGGCCCGGTAGGTCTTAAGTAAAGGAAACGCCTAGTGTCCCTAACCGGACAGGGTCCTTTTTTATGTGCTGCTGGTAGCCGGAGCAGGGCCCTTTTGCCCTGCTGGTCCGTCTTTGAGCTCCGGACCTGGACGATGAGGTCGGTTCCGGACAGAGTCAGGTCACTCATTAAGATGCCCCTCTGGGAGTGTGTGACCCCTCCTTCACAGACCACCTCGCGCACCCGCAGGGCGCCAAAGAAGGCTATGGAATACGCGGCCGAGAATAGGCACGCTTCATACTTTGACCAGCAAATTGATCGCAAAGCTTTGTGTATCTGGGACAAGATATCATATATTATGAGCCGCCTTCTATCTGAGCTGGGAGGATGCTGTCTGCGCCACCCCTCTAATGTTTTGCGCACGATGAATGCTGCACACCGGTCGGTTGCGAAGAAGGCTTTACAAAAATACGAGATCCCTGCCGACTGGATATTGAGCATCTTGGGTGCCCTGCCTAACTCCTTCAGATGCGCCAAGTAGCACAGGACCTCCCTAGTTGAAGGCATGTTGCGGTACCTCGAGCCAGGCATGCCCATGCGAAACCTTAAGAAATCAGCCCACGCCTTCTTGTATGACCTCATCGTGGACGGGGCCACTGCACCAAATACTCCCTTCATTACTTCTCTCTCCCAAGATTCCAGAGATGCTCCGGGAAAGGCATCGATGATTGCTCCGCCTCTGGCGCTAATGAGCAGAAGCGCTCCATCTGAAAACGAGATAGAGCATCCGCGATATCATTATTAATGCCAGGTACAAATTTGGCCGAGAAGTATATATTCCGTTCCAGACACAGAAGGACAAAGGACCGTAACAGGTTTCCCACTCTGGTGGACCTTGCGGACTGCCTGGCGACAACCGACACAACTGCTTGGTTGTCAGTGTTAAAACACACCCTGTGATTGCGGAATTGTTCAGCCCATAGATGCACTGCCACAACTATAGGAAAGAACTCCAAAAATGTAAGGTCCCGGGTAATGGGCTGACCCCGCCACTCAGGGGGCCACTGTTTGGCACACCACTGTCCCCGGAAGTACACCCCAAAACCCAGCGCTCCGGACACGTCCGATTGGACTTGGAAGTCGGCATTGAGCGCCACGGAATCCTGCCATAAGGATATACCATTGTACTTCTCTAAGAATTGTAACCAAACACCCAGGTCGGCTTTGACTTCCTTGGAGAGGCGCACCCTATGCTGTGGAGCTTTCAGCCCCGCCGACATTCTGGCAAGGCGGCCGCAAAATGGCCAACCCGGGGCAACGACCCTGCAAGCGAAATTTAGGTGGCCCAGCAAGGATTGAATTTGTCTCAGGGTAATTTTCTTTAGAGGCAGCAGTTGCTGGATCAGCGCCTTGAGCACCGCCAGTTTTTCTCCCGGTAACCTCGAAGTCTGGGCCACGGTGTCTAGCTCAATACCTAAATAGACGATGGAGGTGGCTGGACCCTCCGTTTTGTCTGCGGCCAAGGGTACCTCTAACTCGCCAGCTAGGGCTGTAAACGCCTCCAGCAGGGCGGAGCAGCGTGGTTTGCTATCCGCCGCCAAAATAAAATCATCGAGGTAATGTGACATGCCCAGGGACCCTGTTCTGAAACGTAGTGCCCAATCCAGGAATGTGCTAAAGGATTCAAAAGCTGCGCAAGCTACGGAGCAGCCCATGGGCATTGCTTTGTCAACGAAATACGCGCCCTCAAATTTGAAGCCCAACCATCTGAAGTCATCCGGGTGAACTGGAAGCAGGCGAAAGGCCGATTCAATGTCGCATTTTGCCAAGAATGCCCCTTGTCTGAATCTACGAATCATTTTGACTGCCTGATCAAAGGACGCGTATTTCACCGTACAAAGTTCCTGGGGGATTCCGTCGTTGACCGAGCCTCCCCTTGGGTAAGAGAGGTTATGAATCATGCGGAATTCGCCCGGAGCCTTTTTTGGCACAATACCCAGCGGGGATAAGTGAAGGCCCTTGAAGGGAGGTTCGGCGAAGGGCCCCGCCACTCTGCCAGCCCTGATTTCTTTTTCCAACTTTTTTTCTGACTATGTCTGGCCTGTCCCTAACCGATTTCTGGTTTTGTGGATCCCCAGAGTTGGGAGGAACAGCTACTGGGATTCTAGATCCCTTAGAGAACCCTTCCCAAAGGTATTTTGTCGCACTTTTTTTACAGGGTATTGTTCTAACAAAGCTTTGAGGGGCTGTAGGCGGATGAGAGAAAAGGCCAGACCAAGATCAACGTTACTGCCGGTTACTGGGTCCTTGGTGGGATGCTCCGGGGGCACCTCTGGTATTATTGTGGAAGTACCCCCTGCCCCCCCGAAAGGGCTGCGGCTTGTTCTTAAAGCACGAGGAGGTGGGGTGGTTACCCCAACACCGCTCACATTCGTGAAGATACTTACAAAAGGGGCATGAGCATACCCCCCTGTTGAACTCCCAGCACTGGCGCCGACATTTTGTCTCAGTCTTACCCACTTTTGCTGAGTCCTGACTTTTCTTTTCAATGTAGGGATTTACATCCTCGCCCCAGTAGTTAGGGTCTGTCAGGTCCCATCGGGTAGAAGGAAGTAGGGAGGCATTTCTGCGGAAATTCTCATTATATGTTAATGCGGAATTTTCCCCTGCAAGGGCGCGAGCACGCCTCACATGAGCCAGATAGGCAACTAAATCCATGGAACGCCAAGGATAAGCTGCACAAGCTACCCCCATGAAAACCTGGTAGCCATCCAACCAGTTCTCAAAGGTGCACTCCGCCCTGGGCGTTCTATACCTCCTCTTACTGTAAGAGCGTCTCTTTTCGCCTTTCCCTGTTAATTTGGCTGGGGGAAGGAGGGTAAACATATCTACGTAATCCCCGTTGAGGATCTTGTTCCTCTTTCTTTGGGACAAGTGGTTCCCCAGAATGAAATCTGTGGGCTGATTGGTAGCGACCTTTACGTCCTCCACCAATGCTCCGTCCTTCCACTCCAACACCCCGTTGAAGGTTTTTCAGTGGGAATTGGCCCTCCTTTCATGTGCCCAGAGCGGGATACCATGATTATTTTCCTCAATGCCCCAATAGCCATCCATGGGTCCCTCAGTATCCGACTCTGAAGAGGACGTACCTGATTCCTCTTCGGTCTCTGACTGCCTGCTCCTCTTCTTCTTGGCCGAGGTGTGTTTTTTCTTGGATTTCCTCTTACCCCCTTGCGCCACGTCGTTAGTGGCGCTGGCCGCTGGCTGAGCAGATTTAATTTCCTCTCGCTCTTCTTCGGAGTTGGAACCTGCGCTGTCGTCAGTAGAGCTGTGCGTAGTCTGCTGCTCCTGAAAGGCACTCGGAATACCTACAGCTTGTGAGATGGTGTTGTTGCTGCCCCCTTTTCCGGGTGCCTTTCCCTTGCTGCTACTCTTAGCTGGCGCCTTGCCTTTACTGGCACCTTGGGCTGCCTTCCTGGATAGGGCGGACTGGGCCCGGGTATTGGGGCGGCCCCCTGTTGTGGAACTAGACTGGGCACTGCCCGCTGCTGCGGTTGAGGTACTCGACTGCCCCAGATTCAAAGGCGGGGTATCAGGTATTACGTCCTGCGATGGTTCTGGCAGCGCCAAAGGCTCAGGCCTACACTGCCTATAAAATGTTTCGAACGCCCTGAAGAACTGGGCAAAGGCTTGAGGGTCGCAGGGCATGGCCGCCATATGGGCGCTACCGTTACTTGCAGTAGGTGCCAACTGATTGCCAGAGGTGGATTGCTGTTGATCACCGCCGGAAGCCATAAAAAGCTGAGCACGGTGCTTGTTCAGTATTGATTTAACCGCTTGAAGGCGCACCCTAGTTCAATATTGTCTACACTACACTTCTTCACAACCTAGGAAAAAGGATCTATCTTTAATTTATTTACTCCTTAATTATTATTTATTTATTTATTATTTGTAGGCGTATTATTTGTATTTGTTGTCGTTGTTGTTGGAATTTTTTATTTATTTATTTATTTATTTAGTTGTAATTTTTTGTTGTTGTTGGTTTTATTTATTTATTTATTTATTTATTGTTTTTTGTTTTTTGTTTTATATATATATATATATATATATATATATACACATACATACACAGTATTTATTTATTCCCCCAGCAGTTGGCAGGCAGTCTGAGTAAAATTAGGACATCAGGCGCACCACACTTAGCCGACCGTTAAATGAGACAGACAAATCACAAGCAATGAAGTCCCACCACGTTCTGCCCTGCAGCCAAGATGAACTCACAAAAGACCTGCCTGAGTTATAAGGCGGAAGTAAATTGCCGGAGCAGAGATACTATAAAAGACCCTTGCTTGCTTATTCGCCGCTTGCCTGCGGGGCTGTCTCCGATTTGGGAATTCAGCTGTGTTTAAAACGTATTTTTCTCCCCACGCTCCACACCTAAAATGGCCGCCGTGGCTTCACCACGTGGACCTTACTAAGATGGCAGCCGCTATAAGCCTTTTCCCTTCACCTGGGCTGAAATGGCCGCTCGCGCCACCGCCTCGAGTGCCCTCAAAGATGGCGCTTATCCCCTGCCCTTAACAAATCCCTCAACAAAAATGGCGGCCATGACCTCAAAACACGCGCCTGGGAAGGCGGACGGCTGCTGTGCCCGCGGCAACCCGACAAAACAATCCCAGTTAAACAAAGCAACGCAAGAGGGGAAAAAATGAGGACAAGAGCCCAGCTGTCTCCGATTTGGGAATTCAGCTGTGTTTAAAACGTATTTCTCTCCCCACGCTCCACACCTAAAATGGCCGCTGTGGCTTCACCATGGGGACCTTAGTAAGATGGCGGCCGCGATAAGCCTTTTCCCTTCACCTAGGCTGAAATGGCCGCTCGCGCCACCGCCTCGAGTGCCCTCAAAGATGGCGCTTATCCCCTGCCCTTAACAAATCCCTCAACAAAAATGGCGGCCGTGACCTCAAAACACGCGCCTGGGAAGGCGGACGGCTGGTGTGTCCGCAGCAACCCGACAAAACAATCCCAGCTGAACAAAGCAACGCCAAGAGGGGAAAAAGTGAGGACAAGAGCCCGGCCCCCGACGTGAAAGGGTAGCAACTGGGGGGGGGGGTTCGGGACGGAGAAGGGCAGGACGGGGCCAACGATCTGGAGCTGCAGCCCCAGCGGTAGCAGGGAGGGAGCCGGGGAATCGGAGTGGGACGCGGGTAAAAGACCGCCGGGAGGCAAGCAAACAACACGCAGGGGGAGGAAGGAGCGGAAGGTTGCTGCAGCGGGTACTTTACCCCTCTTCTTCTCCCGACGCCAGCGCGATGCTCCCAGCGTCGCCCGTGAATCTGTTTGCTGGATCTCTGCTGTAGAATTGCAATTCTCTTCAAAGGTCCGGAGCTTTCAGTCTGATCGTGGTGCAGAGTTCACCGGGTCTGCGCTGCAGAAATTCTTCCGCCAAAAGGGAATACGCCACAGGTTGACAGTCCCACACAGTCCTCAAGAGAATAGCGTTGCTGAACGCAAGAACAGAACGCTACAAGAGGCTGTTGCAGCTATGCTCTTTGATTCTGGGCTCCCACAACGCTTTTGGGCCGAAGCCTGGCAGTGTGCTTCATTTTCTCAGAATCGCTCCTATTGTTCTGTTGTAGGGGACACACCCTATTTTCTGCTGCACGGCAAGAAGCCCAAGGTGCATTTCTTCCATGTTTTTGGTTGTGAGGCTTGGGTTCTTGTGCCAAAGGCCAAACGCAGAAAGGGTGGACCAAGGTCCAGGAAGATGATCTTCTGTGGGTATGAACCAGGGACCAAGGGGTGGAGATTTGCCTATCCAAAAGGCTATCAGTCCAGACTTATAGTCAGCAAAAGTGCTGAGTTCTGTGAGCAAAGTGCATGGACACGCATACATGGTAACCCAGATGTACTTTCAGAGAGTTTGCTTGACTCAGCTGATGAGGAAGAGGTGGAGACTGATCCTGCTGCTGAGGAACAGAGTCCAGAGCAGGAGCAGCCTAAAACCTCTCCTAAAGCTGTCAAGTCAGAGCCAAAAAGTGAACCATCCTCACCCACAGGTCCAGCTGAGAGGTTCAAAGGGTGCAGCAAGTCAAAAGGGGAGCTCTCTGACATCAAGGATGGTCTAGCTGGCCCTAGTGGGTCAGAGGGGGTACCAGAGCTCACGCTAAGACGGTCAACTCAGGCCACTAAAGGTAAACCTCCTGCCAGGTTTGAGGCCACAAGTGTATGGGTTGGGGTGGCTCAGTGTGAACCTGAAAGTTTTGAGGATGCTCAGAAACTGCCTCAGGAAGAAGTCAGCAAATGGCAAGAGGCTATGCAGAAGGAGATGAGCTCAATGGGGTCTCTAGGTCTGTTCTCCCTCACAACGTTGCCGGCTGGCAAACAGGCTGTGAGCAGCAGGTGGGTTTATCGCCTTAAACCCACAGCAACTGGAGAACCGCAGTACAAGGCTAGGCTAGTAGCCAGAGGGTTCACGCAGCGGAAGGGGCTGCATTATACTGAAGTATATGCTTCTACTTCCAGAAGTGAAACTCTGCACATGCTCTTAGCCATTGCTGCACAAAGAGGTTTGCAGGTGCATCACTTTGATGTGGATGTAGCCTATTGGAACTCAGACCTCCAGGAGCAGTTGTACATGCTCCCTCCTACAGGGTTTGAGGGCGAGGGGCAAGGCATTGTGTGGAGATTGCACAAATCGATTTATGGGCTAAGACAATCAGCCAGGAATTGGAACTTGTGTCTGAATGAAGCCTTAGAGAAGCTAGGTTTCAGGAAGAGTCTTGCTGACAGCTGCCTGTACCTTAAAAGGTCAGGAGAATCACAGGAAATGGTTTTAGTTTTTGTTGATGACATAGTCTTTGTCTCAAAGGCAAATAGGTGGAGAAGTTTGCCAAAGAGCTTGGTAAACGTTTTATACTCAAGAACGTAGGTGCAGTAAAGATCTACCTAGGCGTGCAGATAATTAGGACTGAAGATGGAAGTTTCCTGCTCAGTCAGAGGCAAGATTGAGCAGTTGCTTGAGAAGTTCAGGATGTCTGAATGTGCAGGGGTCAGGACACCCATGGAGACAAGCTACGTGAAAGACAGTCAGCAAGTAGAGCGCGTTGAGTTTGAAAATGCTGAGCTCTTTCAGTCAGCCCTGGGTAGTCTGTTGTATCTGTCCCTGTGGAGCAGACCTGACATAGCTTTTGCTACCAATCTGCTCAGCCAGGAAGCTACAAACCCAAGTGTAAAAGCCTGGAATGGTGTCAAGCGGGTGCTGTGTTACCTGCAAGATACCAGACTTCTGTCTCAAGCTGTCAGCCAAGGGCGATGTCAAGTTGACGTGCTGGGCAGACAGCGATTGGGTGAATTTGTAAGACAGGAAGTCTGTTTCTGGTATGGTAGTGAAGCTTGGGGACTCTTTGGTTGGGTGGAAGTCCCGAAAGTAAAGTCTCATAGCGCTCTCCTCTACTGAGGCTGAGTTCAGTGAGCTGTCTGAGATTTGTAGGGAAATGGAGTTCTATGCGTGCTTGGTTCAAGAGATCTGTGGAGAGTGTTGCTTTCCCATTACGGTTTGGGAGGACAATCAACCCTGTCTGAAGTTAGCAGAGTCTGGGCAGTTTCAGGCCAGAACCAAACACCTAGACATCCATTTCCAGAATGTGTGTCAGAGTGTTCGGTTGGGATTAGTGGAACTGAAATACTGTCCCAGTTCGAAGAACCTGGCAGATGGGTTCACGAAACCGCTGACCTTCCAGCATCATGGGGAGTTCTGTGAAGGTCTGTGTTTGGGGTAAGTGGTTACACTTACACTCCCCAGTGCAGGGCAAGAGGGGGTGTGAGGTTTGGAGTTTACAGGGTTAACATCTCTGTGTGTCCTGCATCTGGGGAGGAGCTATCCCTACATCCGGGAAGCTGAATTCTTTGTCTGTGAGTTACTTTCACTTTTCTGCCGAGAGACGGAGGAGCCATGTCGGCTGTCTCTGATGGTCTGTTTATTTTATCTGCCTGATGTAAATAAAGCTGAACAACAGTGTGGACTCTTTCTTCACTCACACAAGAAGCACTCGCTGTGCCGCTCTGCTACAAGTCCGGGAATTCTGGAGCTGTGGAAACGTACCAGACCCGAACAGAGCATTTGCTTTGAGACGCTGCTACAAATGTGGCTCCCCCTCCCATCTCGTGAGAGACTGCCCTGTAGAGGCACAGGAAGGGCCCAAGGTCGTCTCCTGTGGCAACCAGATTAGAGGCTCTTCCACAGCTGTGAGACATGGGAAACTGAAGCCAAAAGCAACTGGCAGGAATGACTCTGAACATAAACACTTGGCAGCTTCCATGGCAACAGTCAAGAGCTGTAAACAGGACACTGTGCTGACCTTCGTGATTGACTCAGGAGTTTCACACCACCTTATGCCCTCTGGTGGTTTTTTGCAGAACTGCACCTCTGTAGTCTCTGGAAAATCCGTCTGTCTTGCAAATGGGACTAAACGTGCTCTGACACAGTCTGGCTCACTGTTTTGCTTTTTCTTACAGGACTCGATACAGGCGTTTGTCGTTCCTGGACTGTCCTGCGGGCTGCTATCCGTCGCCGCTCTTATTGCTGATAATTATAGAGTCTGTTTTGAGAATAACGTGCTCTATTTCCAGGGATGAGCAACAACTAGTCAGTGTGGAATGTAAAGACAGGCTGTTTGTGCTAGAAGCTTCTCTTGCAGGTCCAGGTACCACGGAAACAGCTCAAGCACAATGTGCCAACATTCCAGTACATGATGCATGTGCACATCTTTGGCACAGATAAATGGCTCACGTGTCATGGGGTTACATGAAGAAGATCCCAGAGTGCACTGAGGGGTGCAAAATGAAGTCATATGCTAATTTTCTTGAGTGCAGAGCATGTAAGCCCGCAAAGGTGAAAATGTGCACCTACCCAAGGTCTGAAAGGGTGACCACTAGACCTTTTCAGCTGGTGCATGCAAATTTGTGTGGCCCTATGTCAGTAGCCAGTCTGGGCGGGGCCAAGTATGTGCTCATGCTGATAGATGATTTCTCAATAAATTCCTGGGTGTTCATGCTTAAACATAAGAGTGAGGCTGCGCCACTGATCAGAAACTGGATTGCGGCAGTGGAACTGCAGTTCTCCATGCGTGTGTAGAACTTTCAGAGTGACCATGGTGGGGAATTCACCGGGTCTGCTCTGCAAAGTTTCTTCCACCAGAAGGGAATACAACACAGGTTGACAGTACCATACAGTCCCCAACAGAATGGCGTTGCAGAATGCCGGAACAGAACACTGCAGGAAATGTTTGCAGCATTGCTGTTTGATGCCGGGCTTCCCCAGCGCTTTTGAGGGGAATTTTGGAAGACAGCCAACTTCACTTTGAACAGGTTGTTTTAACTCTGTTGTAGGGGACACACCCTATTTTCTGCTGCACGGCAAGAAGCCGAAGGTGCATTTCTTCCGTGTTTTTGGCTGCGAGGCTTGCCAAACGCAGAAAGGGTGGCCCTAGGTCTCAAAAGATTATTTTCTGTGGGTATGAGCCAGGGACCAAGGGGTGGAGATTTGCCTATCCAACAGGCAACCAGTCCAGGATTCTGCTCAGCAACAGTGCTGAATTCTGTGAGCAGAGTGGGTGGACACGCATACATGGGAACCCTGATGTTCTTTCAAAGAGTCTGCTTGACTCTGCTGATAAAGAAGAGGAAGAGGTTGAACCTGCTGCTGAGGAACAGAGTCCTGACCCAGAACAGGTTTTCTTGTGTGTGCGTTTCTTTGTGGCTGATTAGCTGCTCTCCCTGTGCAAAGGTCAGAGGGGGCAGGGTTTCTGTTGAGTCAGGTGATTAGCTGTGGGAGGAGCTTATCAGAGCTTCCAGGGCAGCTTGATCCATCTTTTAGATTTAGGGGAGCTAGTCTCAAACGTTTGTTGGGGGAGACCTAGGTTTTTTTGGGGGGGTTATTTGTCCTCTCTTCACGTTTTTTAAGATGGAGGACTACTGTAGCCACCCCAACGACACATTTTCAAGATGGAGGGTGAGGGACCAGCTGCAGTCGCCTGCGGTTCCTGCGCAATGTTTGCCATCTTGCCAAAGGTTGCAGGCAGCTTTACCTGCAGCAATTGTATGTTGATTGCCCTCTTAGAAGACAAAGTCCAGCAACTGGAGGAACGTGTAGCTACGCTCCAAAGAATTAGAGAGCTGGAGCTCTTCTTGGAAGCAACAGAGAACACCGTCTCCACCAAGGAGGAGACAGGGGACACCCCTGAGAAGGAGGTTAGTTTACCAACACAGGTGCCAGATATATGGAGAAACGTGACTCAAAGAAGTAGGAGGCCCAGGGTTCGCTCTGATTGTTTAGAAATACACAATCGCTTTGAAGTCCTCTCCCCTAGCATAGAAGACGAAGAACAGACTCCATTTGAGGATCTCTCCCTCAAGACGAGCAGCAAAGTCGGTCCTCAGGGAATGTGCAGGTGACCTTGGAACGGACAGCTCACGGAAGAACCCCGACCAAACCTAAGGGGAGGCGTGTAGTGGTGATAGGGGATTCCCTACTGAGGGGAACAGAAGCAGTGATCTGTGGGCCTGACAAGAGGTCTCGGGAGGTGTGCTGTCTCCCCGGGGCTAAGATCCAAGATGTAACTGAACGACTGCAAGGAATCATAAAACCAACTGACAAATACCCCTTCCTCTTGGTTCATGTGGGAACCAATGACACTGCAAGCAATAGCCTCCAGAAGATCAAAAGAGACTACGAGGCTCTGGGCAGGAAATTGAAGCAATTAAATGCACAAATTGTCATCTCATCTGTCCTCCCAGTTGAACGACGTGGCCCAGGGAGAGAGGGAAAAATAGTGGAAGTGAACAGCTGGCTTCGCAAATGGTGTAAACAGGAACAGTTTGGATTCTTAGATCACGAACTGCAGTTTCTTGAAGATGGACTTCTGGCAAGCGATGGGCTGCACCTCACAACGGTTGGGAGGAATGTTTTTGCCAAAACTCTCAGAAAAAATCCTTAAATAAGAGACACGGGGGAATGATTAATGGACTTCAATGTCTGTACACTAATTCGCAAAGCTTGGGAAATAAACAAGATGAGCTTGAGCTCTTGGTACAGCAAACTAAATATGACATAATAGGCATCACTGAAACCTGGTGGGATAAGTCCCATGATTGGAATGTTATAATGGGGGGATACAATCTATTTGAGAGAAACAGACCAGACAAGAAAAGAGGAGGAGTGGCGTTATATGTCAGGGATGTGTATACCTGTGAAGAGATCCAAGATTTAGATCCTCAAAGCCAAAGTGAGAGCATTTGGATCAAAATTAAGGGAGAGAAGAATAACAGAGACCTCATTGTGGGAGTTTACTATAGATCCCCAAGCCAAACGGAGGACATAGATGATGCCTTCCTGGAACAGATGGCCAAGCATGCAAAAGGAAGGGAGATAGTAGTAATGGGGGACTTCAATTACCCGGATATTTGTTGGATGTCAAACTCAGCCAAGAGCAGAAGGTCAAACAGATTCCTCACTGGCCTTGCAGACAACTTCATTATCCAGAAAGTGGGAGAAGCAACAAGAGGAACAGCCATTTTAGATCTGGTCCAAACCAATGTTGATGACCTGGTTAGTGGGGTAGAAGTGGAAGGATCATTAGGCGCGAGTGATCATGCTCTTCTGAAGTTTACTATACAGCGGAAAGGAGCAGCCAAGCATACTAGGACTCAATTTCTTGACTTTAAGAAAGCCGACTTCATAAAACTTAGGGAAGTGCTGGGTGAGATCCCATGGACAGTAATACTAAAAGGAAAGGGAGTTCATGATGGCTGGGAGTTTGTTAAGAGGGAGATAGTAAAAGCACAACGTCAGGCAATACCAATGAGACGGAAACATGGAAGGTGCCTAAAGAAGCCAGGGTGGCTATCTAAAGAACTTTTAACTGAGTTAAGATTAAAAAAGGATGCGTACAAAAAATTGAAAAGGGGGGAAACCACCAAAGAGGAATTCAAACAAATAGCCAGCACGTGTAGACACAGAGTCAGAAAAGCTAAAGCACAGAATGAACTCAGGCTTGCTAGAGAGGTTAAAAGCAACAAAAAAAGGCTTTTATGGGTATGTCCGTAGCAAAAGGAAAAACAAAGAAACAGTGGGGTCACTCAGAGGAGAAGATGGTGAAATGCAAACAGGGGACACCGAAAGGGCTGAACTCCTCAATGCCTTCTTTGCCTCAGTCGTCTCCGATAAAGAAAACAATGCCCGACCTGAAGAATTTGGAGCAAATGATTCAGCAGAGGAAACACAGCCCAGAATAACTAAGGAGATAGTACAAGAATACTTGGCTAGTTTAGATGTATTCAAGTCTCCAGGGCCAGACGAACTGCATCCAAGAGTATTAAAAGAACTGGCAGATGTGATCTCAGAACCACTGGCAGTCATCTTTGAGAATTCCTGGAGAACAGGCGAAGTCCCGGCAGACTGGAGGAGGGAAAATGCTGTCCCTATTTTCAAAAAGGGGAAAAGAGAGGACCCAAATAATTATCGCCCAGTCAGCCTGACATCAATATCAGGGAAGATTCTGGAGCAGATCATTAAGCAAACAGTCTGTGAGTACCTAGAAAGGAATGCTGTGATCACCAATAGTCAGCATGGATTTCTGAAAAATAAGTCATGTCAGACTAACCTGATGTCGTTTTTTGACAGAATTACAAGCCTGGTAGATGACGGGAACGCAGTGGATGTAGCCTACCTTGATTTCAGCAAGGCATTTGACAAGGTGCCCCATGATATTCTTGTAAAGAAGCTGGTAAAATGCGGTCTTGACTATGCTACCACTCAGTGGATTTGTAACTGGCTGACTGACCGAACCCAAAGGGTGCTCATCAATGGTTCCTCTTCATCCTGGAGAAGAGTGACTAGTGGGGTGCCACAGGGTTCTGTCTTGGGCCCGGTCTTATTCAACATCTTTATCAACGACTTGGATGATGGAATCAAGGGCATCCTGATCAAATTTGCAGATGACACCAAACTGGGAGGGGTGGCTAACACCCCAGAGGACAGGATCACACTTCAAAACGACCTTGACAGATTAGAGAACTGGGCCAAAACAAACAAGATGAACTTTAACAGGGAGAAATGTAAAGTATTGCACTTGGGCAAAACAAATGAGAGGCACAAATACAAGATGGGTGACACCTGGCTTGAGAGCAGTACATGTGAAAAGGACCTAGGAGTCTTGGTTGACCACAAACTTGACATGAGCCAACAGTGTGACGCGGCAGCTAAAAAAGCCAATGCAGGACTTCCGGGTTGACGCGATCTGGGAATGGCGGATTCCCTCCGAGCTCCGGAGGGAATCGGCTTTACTGAGGACGGGTCTTTGCCGCGCCGGCGACGCGGGGACCCTTAAAAACCGCAGGCGCAGATGCCTGCGGACTGAAGACTCGGCGGGTGCCTTAAGCGCCCCCCCCGATTCGCAATGAGCCTTTTTAAAGGCTGCGGAGGGGATACGGGGGTGGCGTGGCACTGAGAGTCAATCGCTACCTCGGTGGAGCGAAGCCGCGAGCCATGACCAGAGAGCGCTGACTTCCTTCCTTGAAAATCTGGACTGAAAGAACTACCCGTGAGTAAGACGGATTGGGACTCTAAAAAATTTTTATCCTGAATTAGAGACGACCGGGGGTGTGCCAAAAGGAAGTCCGCACCCCCCCCTTGCAGAAGATCTAAGCAACGATACAAGAGCTAAGCTGGAGAGCCTACCCTTGGTGGGGTGAGTTAAAAAGGACATTAACTTTCAAGATTTGGCTAAGGGAAATTTTATGTTGGAGAGTGGAGTTTCAGAAGCCTTCTTTTTGTTTTAAACTACCCCCCCTCCCGGGCTCGGGAACGTCCTGCCTTTGTGCCTGTGTAAGAGCCGCGGAATTTGACAGCTGTCAAAGCTGTCAAACGGGCAATATAAAGTGGAAAAATTGTTATTTAAGATCCCTTTGGACTAAGACGAGCTACAATTGAGTCAAAATTGTTGGAAACAAAGTAATAATAAGAAGTTAAAGGGTTGTTGAGTAAAAAGACTAATAAGTAACCAGATTCCCCCTAGGGGGAATTCTGTGAAACTACAATGGATACAATGGCTGTGGATGGAAAGTTACTAGCGGAAATCGAAAGGATGTTTCAATTGGTGGGAACATTACAAGAGCAGAGTTTGGCCATGAATAAACAACTTATCACTATGACCTTGGGAACAGGCAACTCTGCTCTTTGTATTGAGAACCTCAATGAGAAAGAATCCACAGCTGAAGGGGAAACAACATCTGCAGAGGTGGAAGAGACTAAACAAGAAAAAGAGAAAGTAACTTTGGAAAGCAACATCCAAAAGCTGACATCTGTGGAATACAATCAAGGAGACTTTGGGAACACATTTAACACAAGTCTGCGAAAGATACAGAAGAAGAAGGAGGAGGCCCTGGGACAATATGGAATACAGGAACTTAAAATAATGAGACATGACTGGGGCCTACGTTTGGACTTTGGTTCTGAGGATACAGGCTTTGTGGAAATTTTTCAGCAGTCGATCACAAATCTCCTTGTGGGAAGAGAATATATTTGGATGATGAAAGAACTTTTTCTAGACTCGACGACTGATATAAAGGACTACCAACAAGACCGGCGGAGAGGGACTGAAAGAGACTTGAAAGCCTCGGACGTGAGGAACCCAGGCTGAGAATCTCGACTTTGGACTTTAATTGGGAAGGGACAAAAACCGGGGATGGGAGGGAGGGAAGAGGAGACTTTCAGAAACTCTTACGACTTTTGGGATTGGTTAATATGACTTATAATTAAGACAAAATGAAAAATCGATGGAAGAGAACTTATGTCCAACTTAGGAATATTAATTTTAAATTATAAAAGAGGTAATAAGAGGAACAAAATAGTTAAGAGGAGAAATACCAACTTGCTGATATAATTTTGGGAATTGGGATGCATGAGGGGGGGTGGGGGGAAGTCAGGGAACAAGGTTATGAAACGAGGATCTGCTGAGTTTATATATGTTTTTGTTATGTGTTATTTTTTGTGTGTGTTTTGTCTTATAAAAGCGGAAAACCCAATAAAAATTTAAAAAAAATAAAAATAAAAAAGCCAATGCAATTCTGGGCTGCATCAATAGGAGTATAGCATCTAGATCAAGGGAAGTAATAGTGCCACTGTATTCTGCTCTGGTCAGACCTCACCTGGAGTACTGTGTCCAGTTTTGGGCACCACAGTTCAAGAAGGACACTGACAAACTGGAACGTGTCCAGAGGAGGACAACGAAAATGGTCAAAGGTCTGGAAACGATGCCTTATGAGGAACGGCTAAGGGAGTTGGGCATGTTTAGCCTGGAGAAGAGGAGGTTAAGGGGTGATATGATAGCCATGTTCAAATATATAAAAGGATGTCATATAGAGGAGGGAGAAAGGTTGTTTTCTGCTGCTCCAGAGAAGCGGACATGAAGCAATGGATCCAAACTACAAGAAAGAAGATTCCACCTAAACATTAGGAAGAACTTCCTGACAGTAAGAGCTGTTCGACAATGGAATTTGCTGCCAAGGAGTGTGGTGGAGTCTCCTTCTTTGGAGGTCTTTAAGCAGAGGCTTGACAACCATATGTCAGGAGTGCTCTGATGGTGTTTCCTGCTTGGCAGGGGGTTGGACTCGATGGCCCTTGTGGTCTATTCCAACTCCATGATTCTAGGTAGAGGGGAGAACGTCTCCTAAAGCGGTGAAGCTTGAACAGAGGAGTGCTCCTTCCTCTCCCACAGGTTCAGCTGAGAAGTCTAGACGGTGCCGTAAGTCAGAGGGGGAGCTCTCTGATGCCAAGGACGTTCTAGCTGGCCCTAGTGACTCAGAGGGTCTACCTGAAGTTGAGTTGAGACTTTCAACTCAGACAACAAAAGGTCAACCTCCTGACAGGTTTACAGTCACAAGTGTGTGGGTTGGTATGGCACAGTGTGAACCTGAGTGTTTTGAGGATGTTCAGAAACTGCCTCAGGAAGAAGCCAGGAAATGGCATGAGACAATGCAGAAGGAAATGACCTCAATGGAGTTTCTAGGTCTGTTCTCCCTCACAACGTTGCCGGCTGGCAAACAGGCTGTGAGTAGCCGCTGGGTTTACTGTCTTAAACCCACAGCAACTGGAGAACCGCAGTACAAGGCTAGGCTAGTAGCCAGAGGGTTCACGCAGCGGAAGGGACTGCATTATACTGAAGTATATGCTCCTACTTCCAGAAGTGAAACTCTGCACATTGCGCTGGTCCAGGGGGGAGGTTACCATGGGGCGAGGTCCAGGACTTGAGTTGAGGGTCGCCAGACAGTCCTCCTCAGGCAAAGCAGGGTCCACAGCGAGAAGCCGGGCAAGGACAGGAACTCTGGGGGAACAGGACTTGATGCTGGCTGAAACAGCTCATCAACGACGTTGCTCCCGCAACCTGGGACCGGGGTGACTGGCCTTTATCTTCTCTGAGGCCAGGGGCGGTCCCGGCCCCCAGGAGACCCGCCTCTCCTGGCCTTAAGGCGAGCACTCCTCCTGGGAGAAACCAGTTCCCTTCGCCTCTCTGCCCTGAGCCTCTGCAGTTCAGGAGAGGCTGAAGGGTTACTGGACCCAGGGGGAGACTCACCTGTAGGCACTGAGTCCTCAACCACCTCCGGAGCCAGAGTGGATTCACCTGGTGCCTGCTCCTGAGAGCAGGTGCAGGCACTTCAGAATCAAGGCCCTGCCCCAGTTCAGCCAGCCCTGGAGGCGGGGACTCCTGTGCAGGCTGGGATTCCTCTGGTTCTGCCTCTGAATCGGATTCCCAGGCCATCACACCATCCCCCCTCCCAGCCCCCCCCTCAATCGAGGGTCTGGACCCGGCTTGCTGGGGTACGCCGCATGGAAATCTCGGAGGCAGGCAGGCGCGTGGACGTTGGCTGCTGGTTCCCAGGAACGGTCCTCCGGTCCATACCCCTTCCAGTCTATGAGATACTGCAGCTTTCCCCTGCGGTATCGGGAGTCCAGAATGCATTCCACCTCATACTCAGGCTCCCCCTGAACCAAAACTGGCTGCGGTCGGGGACGGTTCGGGTGGAACTCGTCGGGTGGGGCCACCAGACTCAGAAGGGACCTGTGGAATACCAGGTGAACCTTCAGGGTTGCAGGCAACTGGAGACGGAATGCCACAGGCGAGACCTGGTCCACGATAGGAAATGGGCCAGTGAAACGGGCGTCCAGTTTCCGCGAAGGTCGAGAGGGGTGGAGGTGGTGAGTGGAGACCCATACCAGGTCACCGACGTGGAGTTCCGGCCCCACCTGGCGGTGGCGGTCGGCCTGGGCCTTGTACGCCTCCTTGGCCTGGCGCAGTTGCTCCATCAATAGCTGTTGCTGGGACTGGAGCTCCTGAAGCCACTCCGTCACCGCAGGGACCGCGGATCCCGGCAGCACATCCGGAAACAGCCGTGGATGATAACCGTAACTGGCCTGGAACGGGGTCTGCTGGGTGGACGCATTCACCGCGTTGTTGTAGGCGAACTCCGCCAATGCTAGGTGGTCGACCCAGTCATCCTGCTGGTAGCTGCAGTAACACCGAAGGTACTGCTCCAGCACCGCGTTCGCCCGTTCCTTCTGGCCATCGGTCTGTGGGTGGTAGGCTGATGAGAGACAGACCTCTGTCCCGAGGGTCTGGTGCAATGCTCGCCAGAACCGGGATGTGAACTGAACGCCCCGGTCGGACACCACACGCTCAGGTAGGCCATGCAGGCGGAAGACTTGCTGAAGGTACAGCTGAGCGGTTTCCTTAGCTGTGGGTACGGATGGGCAGGGGGCACAGTGCACCATCTTAGTGAAATGGTCGGAGAAAACAAGAAGGCAGGTACAGCCACGAGACGGGGGTAAGTCCACTACAAAGTCCAGCAAAACCGTGTGCCAAGGACGTGGTGGGACTGGCAACGGCTGAAGTAGGCCGGGGGGTCACCCGGTAGGGCCCTTGGCCCGCCGGCAGACATCACAACCAGCAACGTAGCGAGCCACGTCAGCCTTCAGGCGGGGCCACCAAAACTCAAAGCTTACCAGATGGGTGGTCCGATACTGCCCAAAGTGTCCCGCTGCTGGGGCATCATGGGTCATCCGGAGAACCTCAGCCCGCAGTGGCCCTGGCGGGATATACAGGCGACCGTGGTGCAGCAGAAGGCCCTGATGCAAGACCAGCCCCAGATACTGAGGGCATGACCCTTCGGCCAGTTCCCGGAGTCGTTCCTGGGCCCAAGCGTTGACCCGCTGCTTTTCCCGCACCCGAGCCTGCAGTGGCTCAGCCTCCTGGGTGGCCAGGAATGCAGCCGGTGGTAGGATCGTGGTGGGTACTGCTTGCTGTACCGTGTCTGCGTTGTCTTCAGGTTTCCGGGACAGGGCATCCGCCTTCTGGTTTTGGGAGCTAGGGAGGTAGCGGATCTGGAACTGGAACCGGGAAAAGAACAACGTCCACCGGATCTGCCTTTGGTTCAGCTTGCGGGTGGTCTGGAGGTACTCCAGGTTCCGGTGGTCGGTTCTCACCTCCACCGGGTGTCGTGCCCCCTCAAGATGGTGGCGCCAGACTTCAAAGGCCACCTTGATGGCCAGTAGTTCCCGCTCTCACACGGTATAGTTACGCTCCGCTGGGAGGAGCTGGCGGGAATAGAAGGCGCAGGGTAAGAGTGGCGCATCGGGTCCGTACTGCTGAGACAAGACGGCACCGAGAGCCGTACTGGAGGCGTCGGTCTCTACCACAAAGGGTCAAGAGGGATCAGGATGTTGCAAGATCGGCGCTCTCTGGAAACAGGCTTTCAACCCCTGAAACGCCTCCTCTGCCTCCTTGTCCCAGGAAAACGGCGTCTTGGGGCGCAGTAGCCGGGTCAACGGGGTGGTGCGATGAGAATAATCTGCAATGAAGGTCTGGTAACAGTTGGCGAACCCCAGGAATCGCTGTAGGTCCTTGCGGTTCCGAGGTGCCGCCCATTCCCGAACTGCTGCCACCTTCCCAGGATCCATCTGCACCCCATCTGGACAGAGTCGGTGACCAAGGAAGTCCACTGACCGCTGATGGAACTCGCACTTGCTGAGCTTCGCATACAGGCGGTGCTCCCGCAAGCGCTGCAGCACGGTCCGGACATGACCCTCGTGGAGAGCCGGGTCACGGGAGAAAACCAGAATGTCATCCAAGTACACCACCACGTACTTGTCTAGCAAGTCCTGGAACACGTGGTTGATGTACCATTGGAACACAGCGGGCACGTTGCACAATCCGAAGGGCATAACCAGGTATTCGAACTGCCTGTCTTCCACTCATCCCCGGCTCGGATCCGAATTAAATTGTAGGCCCCCCGGAGGTCTAGCTTGGTGAACACCTGCACCCCTTGCACCCGCTCCAGCAACTCCGAAATAAGGGGCAAGGGGTACCGGTCAGGGATGGTAATTTTGTTCAGGGCCCGGTAATCATGGCAAAGGCGAAGCTCCCCACATTTCTTCTTAGGACAGGATCGGGCGTAATGTCCACTCCCACCGCAGTATAGACACAGGTTCCCCTCCCGACTCCGCGTCTTCTCCGAGGGGGAGAGGCGAGGTCGCGCAGCCCCAAGCTCGTCCGGCAACTCGGCTGTGGGCGTGGACCTGCTGGGAAGGACTGGAGCCAGGAGCCGGGGGTGCTGGCGGTTCCAGGTCTGGCGACGGTCCTCCAACCGATCGTCTATCTGCAGGCTCCGCTGAATAAGGGCGTCCAGCGTGGTGGGACGATCCATCATGGCCAACTGGTCCAGTATCTCATCCGACAGTCCCTCAAGATACTGGTCCTGAAGTGCAGAGTCATTCCAAGACAAGTCTTGCGCCAACAGCCGAAATTCCATGGTGTAGGCGGCCGCAGTGGACTTGCCCTGTTTCAAACGCCTAATTGCCCGGTTGGCTTGACTCTCCTTCTGGGGGTTGCCGAATGCAGCCTCCAAATGGTTGCAAAACCCCATATAGTCTGTCAGCAAGGGGGAGTCTTGCCTGAGCAGTGGCAATGCCCACTTGGCCGCCTGGTCCTTTAACAAACTGATCAAAAAGTGCACCTTGGTGCGGTCGTCAGGGAAGCTCCGGGCTCACCCCTGAATATACAACTTGGCCTGGGCGAGGAACATGGGAAAGCTGGCCGGGGCCCCATCAAATTTCTCTGGCAAGGCCACTGGGTACTTGCCTGGAGCTGGGGCGTCGGCCACAGGAGCCGGTAGGGTGTCCAACTGCTGCTGAAGTGCCGTAACCGCATCGCTGAGCTGCTGCACGGTGTGAGTCAAGGCCTGGTTCTCCTGGGCCAATGCCACCAGCGCAGCTGCCTGGTCGGCCATGGCTTCTGGCTTTTCCCGAACGCACCCCAACGAAGGGGGAGTGCGGGTGTGGCGGGAGCAAACTGTGCTGGTCCAGGGGGGAGGTTACCGTGGGGCGAGGTCCAGGACTTGAGTTGAGGGTCGCCAGACAGTCCTCCTCGGGCAAAGCAGGGTCCACAGCAAAAAGCCGGGCAAGGACAGGAACTCTGGGGGAACAGGACTGGATACTGGCTGAAACAGCTCATCAACGATGTTGCTCCCGCAACCTGGGACCGGGCTGACTGGCCTTTATCTTCTCTGAGGCCAGGGGCGGCCCCGGCCCCCAGGAGACCCGCCTCTCCTGGCCTTAAGGCGAGCACTCCTCCTGGGAGAAACCAGTTCCCTTCGCCTCTCTGCCCTTCGCCTCTGCAGTTCAGGAGAGGCTGAAGGGTTACTGGACCCAGGGGGAGACTCACCTGTAGGCACTGAGTCCTCAACCACCTCCGGAGCCAGAGTGGATTCACCTGGTGCCTGCTCCTGAGGATCCGGCACAGGTGCAGGCACTTCAGAATCAAGGCCCTGCCCCAGTTCAGCCGGCCCTGGAAGTGGGGACTCCTGTGCAGGCTGGGATTCCTCCGGTTCAGCCTCTGAATCGGATTCCCAGGCCATCACAGCACATGCTCTTAGCCACTGCTGCACAAAGAGGTTTGCAGGTGCATCACTTTGATGTGGATGTAGCCTATTTGAACTCAGACCTCCAGGAGGAGTTGTACATGCTCCCTCCTACAGGGTTTGAGGGCGAGAGGCAAGGCATTGTGTGGAGATTGCACGAATCAATTTATGGGCTAAGACAATCAGCCAGGAATTGGAACTTGTGTCTGAATGAAGCCTTAGAGAAGCTAGGTTTCAGGAAGAGTCTTGCTGACAGCTGCCTGTACCTTAAAGGGTCAGGAGTGTCACAGGAAATGGTTTTGGTCTTTGTTGATGACATCATTCACTTCTCAGGGGCAAACAAACGGGTGCAGAAATTTGCCAAAGAGCTTGGTAAACGTTTTCAGCTCAAGAACCTAGGTGCAGTAAAGATCTACCTAGGTGTGCAAATAGTTAGAACTGAAAATGGTAGCTTCTTGCTCAGTCAGAAAGGCAAGATTGAGCAGTTGCTTGAGAAGTTCAGAATGTCTCATTGTGCAGGACTCAGGACACCCATGGAGACAAGCTACGTGAAAGACAGTCAGCTAGCAGAACATGCTGAGTTCGAGAACGCTGAGCTCTTTCAGTCAGCTCTGGGTAGTCTGTTGTATCTGTCCCAATGGAGCAGACCAGACATTGCGTTTGCTACCAATCTGCTCAGTAGGGAAGCTACGAAGCCCAGTGTAAGTCCCTGGAATGGTATCAAACAGGTACTGTGGTACCAGCAGGATACCAAGGACTTCAGTCTCAAACTGTCAGCTGCTGGTGAGACGAAGCTCACGTGCTGGACAGACAGCAACTGGGCGAATCTGGATGACGGGAAGTCCGTATCTGGGATGGTAATAAAGGTTGGGGAATCTCTTATTAGGTGGAAGTCCTGGAAGCAAAGTCTCATTGCGCTGTCCTCTACTGAGGACAGCGCACTGTTGCATTTGTGCCGGGAACTGGAGTTCTATAGATGCCTGGTAAAAGAGATCTGTGGGGATTGTAACTCTTCAAATGCTGAAATCTGTTTCTTCAACTGCAGCAAAGAGGTAAGCGTTATGATGAGACTGACCAAACGTACATTATCCTTTCAAGTTTGCCTGAAAGCTGGTTGCCCGTGATTATCATGGAACTTTGGAGTGTCAGGCATAGCCCTATTGGCTTTAGCCCAAACGTAGCAGAGTTTTCCTGCACAGCGAAGAAGCTAGTTGCGGCAGTAATGACTAGTCAGCTAGACTCAGAATAACTATTTACAGGATTTATTAAAAGGAAAAAATAAAACCAGCAGAGTTTCTGCATACAAATAAAAGCAAAATAAATCCTCTCTTTCTCTCTCTCTCTCATAACCATACACAGCACTTCTAACTCCTAACACACCTCACACCAAACTGTGCTAGCATTCCCTAGATAACAGAGTAGAGTGCTGCTCGTTAACCAATCAGAGTGAGTAGTTTCTAGGTCAAGCAGACCTGGGCTTTCTGCCAAGAGTAAATTGACACCAGCTTGAGTTAATTGGTGAAGCTAGAATCTGCAAGTTTCCCACGAGAACCAATTAACAGAAAACTGAACACCCCCTCACAGATTCTGCTGAACAATTAACTCCAAATACACCTATGTAGGAGATCATTTTTCCAGCAAACCTAAACCCTTGCACATTCGCTTGTTCTTTATCTTTGCCAATGGTTTAGTTAACACATCTGCTACATTTTCTTCACTTGACACATAAGTACAGGTGATTACATTGTCTTGTACACAGCAACGTACATTTTGGTATTTTACAGAGATATGTTTGGAACGCGATTTGAAACCCTCTGTTTTACTTAAGGTTATACAAGCTTGATTATCAATGTAAACTTGTACTGGTTCTCCACAATTTACATTTAAATCTGCTAACAAATGCTTGAAATAAATCACCTCGTTGCACAATTCACTCAATGCGGCGTACTCTGATTCCGTTGATGACACACTTACAACGTCTTGCTTGCGTGACCGCCAGCTGATTAAAGCTCCACCGACCATTATGACTAGTCCTGTGACAGATTTTCTATCTGGCAAATTTCCCCAGTCACTATCACAGTAGCAACTCAACATTTCATCCTCTGAAGAATTTAATTGTAACATATAGCCAATTGTCTGTTTGAGGTATCTCAGAACTTGTTTTACCCCTTTCCAGGCATTTAGTGTGGGTTTTGAGACCAATCTACTTAATATGCCTACTGCATAGCTAATATCAGGTCTGGACCACTGTGCTATATACAATAAACTTCCAATTACAGAGTGATATACATCAGGGTGTTCAAATTCAGGACTCTCATCTGTATGAAGTGTTTTTATGAAACCTGGATCCATAGGCACCGCTGCTCCTTTGCAATCCTGCATCCTGTATGTAGTCAGTAGTTGTTTAACTTTGTTCTGCTGACTAATTAGGCAGCTGCCATCTTGGGCCCAGCACACTTCCAACCCTAGATATGTCCTAACCGGGCCTAAGTCCTTCACTTTGAACTTACTGGACAATTGCTTGGCAAACCTTTTAGTTTGTTTATCTGTTTTACAGGCATACAATACATCATCTACATAAATCAGACAAAACTCTTGATCACTGCCTGTACCACGTACATAAACACAATTGTCAGCTGTACTCTGCTTGAAACCAAATGACACTAAGGCCTCATGGAAACATTTGTTCCAAGATCTTGCAGCCTGTTTGAGACCATATAGAGCTTTGTTTAATTTCAACACTCTATTGGAACCTGTCTCATAACCAGGCGGTTCGGCTAGATACAGGTCTTCTGATATTGATGCATGTAAATATGCAGTCTGGATATCAAAATGGTTTAACAGGAGTTTTCTCTTTGCTCCAAGCGTTAAAATCAGCCTTACACTGTCCCCCTTAGGCGCTGCTACTGGTGTAAAAACCTTGTGCTCATTCAGAGAGGACATCTCTTCCTCCATTGCCTGTTTCCAGAGCTCTGCCTCCTCTTTTGGTAACTTTAACACCTCCTGAAAACTCTTGGGCTCTGCACTTACACTAAACACATTTGCAGTATCTGGAGAAAAACGCACCGGAGGCACTCCTTTGTTTTGTCTTTTAGATCTTCTGGGAGAAAATTTTTCTTCTGACCCACTTTCCTCCTCAGAACTATGACCTCTCTTTTGTTGCTTAGCAACTGGGCTCTGGCTAACTCCACTTTCTTGAGAGCTCTTATCTGAACTTTCCTCCCCCTCAGACTCTGATTCTCTGTGTCTACTTTCAGAGTCATGAAGCTCCTGGGAAGGTTCAAACCAAACCTCAGTATTGGCATGTAGTCTCTCCCAGCCACTATGTTCACAAAAACTGGCATTCCTGGAGATCACAATGCCATTTGTCCCTTCAGCAAAGCGGAAACCTTTTCCCAGCTCCTGGTAACCCACAAACACTAGCTGTTTGGTCTTAGGATCTCCCTTCTTCCTCATTTGTTTCGGAATTAATACCCAGGCTTTTGATCCAAACACATGCAAATGGTCAATTTTAGGTTTTTTCTGAAACAATTTAAAGTACGGGGTTGTACCTATTGTTTGATGAAAGAGCCTGTTTTGGAGATAACACGCGGTGAGCATGCTCTCCCCCCAATAAGACATGGGCAAATCAGCATCCTCAAGCATGGCAAACATCATATCTTGTAAAGATCTGTTTTTCCTCTCTGCAACGCCATTCTCCTCTGGGGAAAAAACGTTCGTTTTTCTATGCCCAATGCCACGCTTTTGTAACCAATCTTTAAAGGCATTTGACATAAATTCGCCACCTCTGTCCGTCTGAATCCTTCTGAGTTTAATGGACAGAAATCTTTCCACAGATGCCACCCAGCCTTTAAACTTAGTGAACACGTCACCCTTATTTTTCATGGGAAAAACCCAAGAATAACGCGTGGCGTCATCCACAATTGTTAGTGAAAAGCGCGATCCACCCCTGCTTACAGCAAATGGACCAATTACGTCCATGTGAACCAGCTGTAGCGGTGACTCACTAACTCTGTCGCTTCTGGGGTAAGAGACTCTGTGGGTTTTAACCTTTTTACAGACATTACAATCAAGGTACTTGTTACAACTCTTTAAATTACCCCCATCAGCCAATTCAGACATTTTTAGTACACTTTTCCAGCAAGCATGCCCCATTTTCCTATGCAATAAGTGCACACAGTTGTCATGTATAGCTTTGTTATTCACTGCAGGCTGAGATTTACTGACTACTGCTGCAACTTGAGATCCTGTTTTAAGCCAAAACAAGCCTCCCTCTGACTTAGCAGTGCCAAAAATCTCACCAGCCTTCTTAATAATGCAACTGTCTCCTTCAAAATACACTTTAAACCCAGCTTTTAGCAAACAATCTACAGACATCAGATTGCTCCTTAATGAAGGCACACAAAGTACATTTTGCAGGCATTCACGAAGACAAGGAACATAAACTGCACCCCCCGAAATCACTTCGGAAGTACTTCCGTCTGCTAGAGCCACCTGGCTGCGCTGTGCTGAGTTCTTGGAAACAAACAATTCATCTGAATTCACGATGTGGCGAGATGCTCCCGAATCGACCACCCAGACCGCTTGTTTCTCATCAGCAATCTTGACCTCGCCGGTCACCAGCTGAGCCGACTGTTTTTGTTTGAAGAATTTCCTTTTACGCTGCTGCTGCTGCTGCTGCTGCTGCTGATCTCGTCTCTGCTCCTGCACCGGCAACTGAGACTTGACCAACTCCGGACATTGTCGTTTTAGATGCGCTGAAGACCCACATCGGAAACAACGCCTAACAGCAAACGCTGACTCCTCACCAGTACGCTGCTTTTGCTCCACCTCTGGCACGGCATGAGAACTCCTTCCAAACCGCCCGCCTGTAGAAGCCTCTGCAGCCACCGACCTTTCTTGCCTCTTCTGCCATTCTTCAATCAAACGCCCAGTAACGTAACTGACTGATAAATCACGCTCCTGTATGCCTTCTAGAGACAAAACTAAATTATCCCAGCTTTCCGGGAGAGAACTCAAAATAATAGCCACCTTCTCCTGCTGGTCTAATGCACAGTCTCTTTCCTGTAGCGCTGCAAACTTTAACTGTAAACTGTGTAGGTGTTCCTGCATTGTAACCCCAGGCTGTAACATTGCCTTGTACAATGCCTTGCGAATGAACAGCTTGGAAACCGCTGTCTCACGCACATGGAGTTCTTTAAGTGCTTGCCACACACCTCTAGCTGTCTTGATTCCCCTCACATACGGCAACTGGGAATCTTCCAGCCCCAAGACAATTGTGGCCCTTGCTCTTTGGTCTTTATCGAGGTCTTCATCATCAGGCTTCGTAGGAAACTTACTCACCACTTGCCAGAGACGATCCCTCTGCAGCACTGCCTGCATGCGTTCCGACCACAGCAAGTAATTGGAGTCATTCAGACGCTCAAAAGCCATCTGACCTGGTTGTGAGGCCATCTTGAGAGCGATGTCCCTGGAACCCGGAACCAGCTACTCACGACCACCGAGAGAGAAAACAGGAACCACAGCACCCAGCACTCACACGCTGCAGCTGTTGTCCTTGTGTCCGCTGCGTCACCAGCTCACCACGGTCAGGAACCAGCCAGGAACAACAACCTCTGGAACTACTGGAACCAACGCCGTTGATGCTGACACCACCGCAACTCAGGCTGGCAGCACAATGCCCATAACCTCATGGAACTTTGGAGTGTCAGGCATAGCCCTATTGGCTTTAGCCCAAACGTAGCAGAGTTTTCCTGCACAGCGAAGAAGCTAGTTGCGGCAGTAATGACTAGTCAGCTAGACTCAGAATAACTATTTACAGGATTTATTAAAAGGAAAAAATAAAACCAGCAGAGTTTCTGCATACAAATAAAAGCAAAATAAATCCTCTCTTTCTCTCTCTCTCTCATAACCATACACAGCACTTCTAACTCCTAACACACCTCACACCAAACTGTGCTAGCATTCCCTAGATAACAGAGTAGAGTGCTGCTCGTTAACCAATCAGAGTGAGTAGTTTCTAGGTCAAGCAGACCTGGGCTTTCTGCCAAGAGTAAATTGACACCAGCTTGAGTTAATTGGTGAAGCTAGAATCTGCAAGTTTCCCACGAGAACCAATTAACAGAAAACTGAACAGATTAACAGCATGGAGAGTATGCGTCCCTGAGATCTGACCCTTGAGTATGTGGTTGGAAGATTGACCAAAGAAGCAGAAAGGAGGCCAGATAGACAGGCTGAACTCCAAGAGCGAAGGAGTTACAGCCAAGGGGGCCAGCAGCAGAATCTGCCAATGGAGCAACGCCAAGGTTTGGACTTGGCCATGGCATTGAAGAGGTGCTATAGATGCCACCAACTTGGGCATCTCCAGCGTCAATGCAGGGCAAGACTTCCAGGAGACGACATGGAGCAGAGACAGCAATCGACACAGAAATGTAAGCAGAAGGGGTTCTCTTCAGGGAAGAAGAACACGCGTTCTGCTCAGCTTGGGTCTGCATTTTCTCGAGAGCAGAGGATACCTCAAGGAATGTGGTTGCTGCACTCTGGCAGCAGCAGGGTTATCTGCAACAATAAGGAGGACTTTAGGACCCTCGAGAAGCCAGTCGACAGAAAAGACTCGATCTATCTTGCTGATGGTCGTAGGAGCAAGATTGATGGCCAGGGAATATGTTTCCTGCAGTGCTTGAACACTACTCTACCAGAGATTCTGTTTGTCAGCAGTTTGGACGATTGTTTACTCTCTGTAAGCTGTTTGATTAATGCAGGGTATATATGCAGGACAGATCCTGAAGCTGAGACTCCAATACTTTGGCCACCTCATGAGAAGAGAAGACTCCCTGGAAAATACCCTGATGTTGGGAAAGATGGAGGGCCCAAGGAGAAGGGGACGACAGAGGACGAGATGGTTGGACAGTGTTCTCGAAGCTACCAGCATGCGTTTGACCAAACTGCGGGAGGCAGTGGAAGACAGGCGTGCCTGGCGTGCTCTGGTCCATGGGGTCACAAAGAGTCGGACACGACTAGACTAAACAACAACAACAACAAATAGTGTTAAGTTCACGCAGGATGGTTGTCTGATAAAGAATGGAACACAGGTATGTGGCCATGCAAAGATGGAAAATGGGTTATATGTAATGCAGGACAAGCCTGTTAAAGCAGCCTAGGTGGTTCAGGATAATTTGCCAGTTCATAAGGGGTGTGTACGTGAATTACATAGGAAAGTGGGTCATGCAAATTTTCGTGTGCTTTCAAAGATGCAAAAGGTGTAAGAACCTAAAAGTAATTAGCTGTAACTGTTTCCTAGATTGCAATGTATGTAAAATGGCCAAATCTAAGAGGAAGCCTGTGGCTTCTAAAAGTGACAGAGTATCTAAAGAAGTTTTAGAACTTGTCCATTGTGACATGATAGGTCCTTTCCCACAGAAGACTGAAGGGGGCACCAGATATGCTTTTCTGGTAATAGATGATAAATCACGTTTTAGTTGGTTGCTGTTGTTGAAGCAGAAATCAGAGTGTTTCCCCACATTCAGAGAATGGGTTGCCCAAGCTGAAAAGCTCTTCGCTCAACCTGTTGTGCAGTTGCAAACAGATAGGGGCGGAGAATTTCTGAACAAACAATTTGGGGCATGGTTGCGATGTAAGTCGCCTGCGATTCCTGCGCAATGTTTGCCATCTTGCCAAAGGTTGTAGGCAGCTTTACCTGCAGCAATTGCATGTTGATTGCCCTTTTAAAAGACAAAGTCCAGCAACTGGAGGAACGTGTAGCTACGCTCCAAAGAATTAGAGAGCTGGAGCTCTTCTTGGAAGCAACAGAGCACACCGTCCCCACCAAGGAGGAGACAGGGGACTCCCCTGAGAAGGAGGCTAGTTCACCAACACAGGAGCCAGATATATGGAGAAACGTGACTCAAAGAAGTAGGAGGCCCAGGGTTCACTCTGATTGTTTAGAAACACACAATCGCTTTGAGGTCCTCTCCCCTAGCATGGAAGACGAAGAGCAGACTCCATTTGAGAATCTCTCCCTCATTACAGTCGATCAGGTATATGAAGACGAGCAGCAAAGTCAGTCCTCAGGGAATGTGCAGGCAACCTTAGAACGGACAGCTCACGGAAGAACCCCGACCAAACCCAAGAGGAGGCGTGTAGTGGTGATAGGGGATTCCCTACTGAGGGGAACAGAAGCAGTGATCTGTGGGCCTGACAAGATGTCTCGGGAAGTGTGCTGTCTCCCCGGGGCTAAGATCCAAGATGTAACTGAACGACTGCAAGGAATCATAAAACCCACTGACAAATACCCCTTCCTCTTGGTTCATGTGGGAACCAATGACACTGCAAGCAATAGCCTCCAGAAGATCAAAAGAGACTACGAGGCTCTCGGCAGGAAATTGAAGCAACTAAATGCACAAATTGTCATCTCGTCTGTCCTCCCAGTTGAACGACGTGGCCCAGGGAGAGAGGGGGAAATAGTGGAAGTGAACAGCTGGCTTCGCAAATGGTGTAAACAGGAACGGTTTGGATTCTTAGATCACGGACTGCAGTTTCTTGAAGATGGACTTCTGGCAAGTGATGGGCTGCACCTCACAACGGTTGGGAGAAATGTTTTTGCCAAAAATCTCAGAAACCTCATCAGGAGGGCTTTAAACTGACTAATGTGGGGGAGGGAGACAGTGCTCCTGAAGGTAGGAGTCTATCAATTAATGAAGATGATCATCCAAATGTCATAGACCAAATGGAGCAAACAGCATGCGGATCTAGTGGTGGGAGGAAAAAATCCTTAAATAAGAGACACGGGGGAATGATTAATGGACTTCAATGTCTGTACACTAATGCGCAAAGCATGGGAAATAAACAAGATGAGCTTGAGCTCTTGGTACAGCAAACTAAATATGACATAATAGGCATCACTGAAACCTGGTGGGATAAGTCCCATGATTGGAATGTAATAATGGGGGGATACAATCTATTTGAGAGAAACAGACCAGACAAGAAAGGAGGAGGAGTGGCGTTATATGTCAGGGATGTGTATACCTGTGAAGAGATCCAAGATTTAGAACCTCAAAGCCAAGTGAGAGCATTTGGGTCAAAATTAAGGGAGAGAAGAATAACAGAGACCTCATTGTGGGAGTTTACTATAGATCCCCAAGCCAAACGGAGGACATAGATGATGCCTTACTGGAACAGATGGCCAAGCATGCAAAAGGAAGGGAGATAGTAGTAATGGGGGACTTCAATTACCCGGATATTTGTTGGACGTCAAACTCAGCCAAGAGCATAAGGTCAAACAGATTCCTCACTGGCCTTGCAGACAACTTCATTGTCCAGAAAGTGGGAGAAGCAACAAGAGGAACAGCCATTTTAGATCTGGTCCTAACCAATGTTGATGACCTGGTTAGTGGGGTAGATGTGGAAGGATCATTAGGCGCGAGTGATCATGCTCTTCTGAAGTTTACTATACAGCGGAAAGGAGCAGCCAAGCATACTAGGACTCAATTTCTTGACTTAAAGAAAGCCGACTTCATAAAACTTAGGGAAGTGCTGGGTGAGATCCCATGGACAGCAATACTAAAAGGAAAGGGAGTTCATGATGGCTGGGAGTTTGTTAAGAGTGAGATAGTAAAAGCACAACGTCAGGCAATACCAATGAGACGGAAACATGGAAGGTGCCTAAAGAAGCCAGGGTGGCTATCTAAAGAACTTTTAACTGAATTAAGATTAAAAAAGGATGTGTACAAAAAATGGAAAAGGGGGGAAACCACCAAAGAGTAATTCAAACAAATAGCCAGCACGTGTAGACACAAAGTCAGAAAAGCTAAAGCACAGAATGAACTCAGGCTTGCTAGAGAGGTTAAAAGCAACAAAAAAGGCTTTTATGGGTATGTTCGTAGCAAAAGGAAGAACAAAGAAACAGTGGGGTCACTCAGAGGAGAAGATGGTGAAATGCAAACAGGGGACACCGAAAGGGCTGAACTCCTCAATGCCTTCTTTGCCTCAGTCTTCTCTGATAAAGAAAACAATGCCCGACCTGAAGAATTTGGAGCAAATGATTCAGCAAAGGAAACACAGCCCAGAATAACTAAGGAGATAGTACAAGAATACTTGGCTAGTTTAGATGTATTCAAGTCTCCAGGGCCAGATGAACTGCATCCAAGAGTATTAAAAGAACTGGCAGATGTGATCTCAGAACCACTGGCAGTCATCTTTGAGAATTCCTGGAGAACAGGCGAAGTCCCGGCAGACTGGAGGAGGGCAAATGTTGTCCCTATTTTCAAAAAGGGGAAAAGAGAGGACCCAAATAATTACCGCCCAGTCAGTCTGACATCAATAGCAGGGAAGATTCTGGAGCAGATCATTAAGCAAACAGTCTATGAGCACCTAGAACGGAATGCTGTGATCACCAATAGTCAGCATGGATTTCTCAAAAATAAGTCATGTCAGACTAACCTGATCTCCTTTTTTGACAGAATTACAAGCCTGGTAGATGAAGGGAACGCAGTGGATGTAGCCTACCTTGATTTCAGCAAGGCATTTGACAAGGTGCCCCATGATATTCTTTTAAAGAAGCTAGTAAAATGCGGTCTTGACTCTGCTACCACTCAGTGGATTTGTAACTGGCTGACTGACCGAACCCAAAGGGTGCTCATCAATGGTTCCTCTTCATCCTGGAGAAGAGTGACTAGTGGGGTGCCACAGGGTTCTGTCTTGGGCCCGGTCTTATTCAACATCTTTATCAACGACTTGGATGATGGACTCAAGGGCATCCTGATCAAATTTGCAGATGACACCAAACTGGGAGGGGTGGCTAACACCCCAGAGGACAGGATCACACTTCAAAACGACCTTGACAGATTAGAGAACTGGGCAAAAACAAACAAGATGAATTTTAACAGGGAGAAATGTAAAGTATTGTACTTGGGCAAAAAAAATGAGAGGCACAAATACAAGATGGGTGACACCTGGCTTGAGAGCAGTACATGTGAAAAGGATCTAGGAGTCTTGGTTGACCACAAACTTGACATGAGCCAACAGTGTGACGCAGCAGCTAAAAAAGCCAATGCAATTCTGGGCTGCATCAATAGGAGTATAGCATCTAGATCAAGGGAAGTAATAGTGCTACTGTATTCTGCTCTGGCCAGACCTCACGGAGTTTTACGTTCTAAGAGATTTTTATGTCTAGTCCATACCTCATACAAGGATTTTCTAATGATGTGGTGCAGAAACCCTCTGTGAACTTTTGTCTTTCCATACCACAGGTAGGCGTGCCACCCGTATCTATTATCGAATCCCTCTAAATCTAGTACCTCCTCATTGTCTAATGCTATCCAATCACGCAACCAACAAAAACAAGATGCTTCATAATAAATTTTTAGATCTGGCTGGGAGAATCCACCTCTTTCTTTTGCATCAGTCAGGATTTTATATTTGATCCTAGGTTTCTTTCCCAGCCAGATATATTTAGAAATAAGTTTTCGTCAGATGTCAAATTGTTTCGTTCCACATATAATAGGAATGGTCTGGAATAAGATTAACAGTTTCGGAAGCATGTTCATTTTAATACCAGCAATTCTGTCCATCAACGATAATTTCATTCTGGTCCAAATTTCCAGGTCTTGTTTAATCTCTGTCCACACCTTTTCGTAATTATCTTTATATAAGTTGATGTTTTTTGTCATTAGCCATACCCCCAAGTATTTTACTTTTTTTGGCAATTGTTAGTCCTGTTTTCATTTGTAACTCTTCTATTTCTTTACTATCCATGTTTTCTGTTAGTAGTTTTGTTTTGCTCTTATTAAATTTAAATCCAGCAAGATGACAATATTCTTCTATTTTTTCCATTGCCTCAATTGAACTATTTATTAGTTGTTCCAACGTCAACACTACATCATCTGCAAAAGCTTTATATTTGTATTCTTTTAAACCAATTTCTATACCTTTTACTCTTTTTGTTTCAGTTATTTTTTTCAGCAGAACATCTAGTGTTGTTATGAATAATAATGGCAATAGCAGGCAGCCCTGCCTTGTCCCCTTCGTTATCTCAATTCTTTCCGTTAAAGTATTGTTAATTGCGTGGACAGGCGGAGTCCCCAGATCCTGCACGGTCCCCCCGTCATGTGAATAACGACTCAAGACAACGTGCTATGGGATTAAATTGGCCACAACTTTATTAAATTTCAAATGTGGGTAGACCTTGGCTCAGGCATTGGGCGTTCTCCCTCCCCGGTCCCCAGCCGGGGACCTAGGGAGCATCAGGGTTATCCAGTGTGTGGGGGGGGATGGGCCGGCTCTGGAGAACATATGTTCAAGCAGAGATGGCCGCCCCCGTAACGCCGCCGCAGGAGGGAGCAATGACGACCTTTCGGTGTACGGCCAAAGCCTCCCTCCAGAAAACCCCTTTAACGGGGAACCCTGGTATCGCCGCCGCAAGAGGAAGATGGACAAAAGGATTCCGCCCAAGGCCTGATACCGCCACCCGAGACCGCAATTGCGGTCTCGCTGCCAAGACTACCAACATCTGAAAGACGCCTTTGCCATCCTCCACCAATCAATCAGGCCATGCCTGATGTCGCTCAGCCAACGCTCGTTACCCAGGTCCGATAGGTGCACGCCATCGGGCTGAAATAGCTCCTGCATGTAAACTTTAATGTTGGGGTGTTTCATGACCTGACCTCCCATGCGAGTGGTTGCAGAGTGCACTGCCCTATTGATTTTTTCCACAGTGTAATTAAGTCTAGTGGGTTTGATGTTGCCACGCCAATGCAAGCGTGGTAGAGGTTCGTACCAGAAAATCGTGATATTGGGGTGAGTGGCGTGCACGCTTTCCAGGTCTGCGATCGCTGTTTTGATCAAAATTATGCTTTTGCGCACGACCAAGTCATTTTCGCAGAGGTGGAGCACAACCGTGCTTGCCGGGTGGCGGAACGCAAGTTCGTGACGAAACCGAGGGAGCAGGGCATCCCACCGTGGAACGCAAGTTCGTGACGCAACCGAGGGAGCAGGGCATCCCACCGTGGAACGCAAGTTCGTGACGCAACCGAGGGAGCAGGGCATCCCACCGTGGAACGCAAGTTCGTGACACAACCGAGGGAGCTGGGCATCCCACCGTGGAACGCAAGTTCGTGACGCAACCGAGGGAGCAGGGGATCCCAACGCCTTCCCCGTTGTCCGAACCAGGCAATGGAGATCTTTGGCTGCAGACCCAGATGTTCTCCGCCTGGACCAGTGGTGGCATGGATGGCCGCCCAATGCACTATGCTGTGGCCGAAGTTTGGGGGTTGAGCCTGAAAGAAAGGATCTGTCAGTGTCTGCTGGTTGTATCTAATGTAGCCTTTGAAGGCAGCTGAACGCCACCGCCCCATTGCTTTTATGTGTTCTGCCGGGAGGCCGCTTGCAGCTGCCGTGGTTGCTGCACCGATACAAAAGGAATGCCCAAAAAATTGTGCCGGGTCACCTACACAAGCATGGATGGCCTTACGCAATATTGAAACAAATTGGCAACGGGTCATGGGGCGGCCTGATGCATGAATGGGAGGGCCTGGTCCTGGAGGACGTACCTTCAAGAATTTGCGTGTGTCCGCGACCAGGCATGGTCCAGTGTGTGGGGAGGGGGCTAGACTTAGCGTGGTACCCCTACCTAGTTGATCGGTTTTGGAGGCTCGGATTTTGACTTGTAGCATGCGCCTGCCAGGGTTGATATCAGCCACAGACAAGCCCCTGCGATGAGATGACAATGTGCCCCCAACGCACTCTCCGATACGGAGCGCACCAAGGAAGGCCAGGGAGAAGGCCGCCCTGAATAGCCTAATCTCATAGCTGGACCAGCAGATACTGGGGAGCACATCCAATATCAGCCGGAGGATCTCAATGATTACTGTCCTCCTCTTATCTGGAATGGGCGGGTGGGAGTGACGCCACCCTGCAAAGCTTCCTTACGTGGAAATTGTTACAGGGGTCTGGGAGCCAAAAACAGTTGCTGAAGTATGAGAAAGCAGCCTTGTGCAGGCTGATTGTCTTAAGGGGCCATGCCTCTACGCTTTAGGTGAACTATTAGAACATCATACTCCTTAGCTGCACATCTGCGTCGTAAACCAAACTTATCTCTGAACCCCTCAAATTGGGACCATGCTCCGGTGTAGGATTGCAATGTTGATGGTGCAAGGGGGCTCAGTACCCCTGCTGTCACTTCTCTCGACCGAGTTCCCAAGGTCCTCCGGAAAGGCTTCTGGGAGTTGATCGGCCTCGGGTGCTAGGTCACCAAAACGCTCCATCTGAAAGCGAGACAGGGCATCTGCAATGTCGTTATTGAGGCCCGGGATGAACCGCGCGGAAAAGGTGATGTTACCTTTCAGACATTCCAGCACGAAGAGACGGAGCACGCGAATTACCCTGTTGGATTTTGCAGATTGCTTCGCCATGATTCTTACCACCGCCTGGTTGTCTGACCAGAAGCACACCTTGGTGTCCTTGAGAAGGTCCCCCAAACCCGGAGAGCTACTAGGATTGGAAAGAACTCAAGAAAAGTTAAATCGCGTGTAATGCCCTCCACGTGCCAAGATGTCGGCCAAGGCTGCGCACGCCAGTGACCCCTGAGGTAGACACTGAAGCCAGAGCGACCAGAGGCGTCAGAGTGCACCTGTAGCTGCTCCTTAAGCAGCAGCCAATCTCGCCAAAAGGATACCCCATTGTAACTTTTCAGGAAGGTCAGCCACATTTTGAGGTCCTCCCTTATGGTATGAGTGACCCTGATGTGGTGGTGGGGGGCAACACCGCCAACCGTGAGACGGGCTAGGCGTGCGCAAAAGGCGCGACCGGGCGAGATAACCCTGCCTTCAAAATAGAGGTGTCCTAAGAGTGTCTGGACCTGACGCAACATAGTCGTTTTCTGGGCCATCGTGGTGGTAACCAATTCCCTCAACGTGGCGAGTTCGGCCAGGGGCAGGCAAGAGGTTTGGCTGACAGAATCCAGTTCAATACCCAGATATGATTTGAAACCTAGCAACCAGAAGTCCCTGGGGTGGACTGGTAACAAACGGAAGGCCGATTCGATGTCACATTTTGCCATGAGCGCGCCCGAGCCGCACTCCCTAACCAGCCTGATTGCCTGATCAAGAGATGCATATTTGACTGAGCATTGTTCTTGAGGATTGGCATCATTTACTGACCCACCCTTTGGGTAAGAAAGGTTGTGTATTAATCGAAACTCGCCTGTGGCCTTCTTAGGCACGATACCTGGTGGAGACACTATGAGGGTGGGAAATGGAGGTTCTGAGAAGGGACCTGCCACTCGCCCCAGCAAACGTTCTTTGGTGATCTTCTTCTCAGCAATGTGTGGCATATCTCAGACAGACTTTTGGTTGGGGGGATTGGTGCATGAAGGGGTGACTACCACTGGGATGTGGAAACCTTCCCTAGAGCCCTCCTAAATGTATTTTGCTGCCTCTTTATTGGGGTACTGGAGTAAAAAGGCAGCATTGCTGATATAGATACGGGTGAGGGGGCTAGGGAAAGGAGAACACTATTTGAGGGCATTGTTTTTGCTTTGCAGTGTGCCAGAGGAGCCTGTAGAGGCTCCGGCCTCTCTTTTGTCTTGAGATGTGCCTGCGCCTGATCCGCGGGAGCCTTGAAAAAACTTCTACCCCCAAAAACATTTTGTGGTGGGGTGAGATCCACTACAGCGCTCGCATTTATGAGCAAATCGGCATTTTTCTCTGAAGCAGGAACCGTTGTTATACTCCCAGCAAGATCTCTTGGGGGCCTTGGATTGGTATTTGGACTGTTTCACATTGTCAGACCCTTTCTTGAAGAATGGGGCAACCAACTCAGACCACACGTCATCATCTTCGATATCCCATCTAGCTGTGTCGTCCCCTGCCGCCCGCTCCCTGAATGCCTGGTCATAGGCAAGTGCCGCCTCCCCCCCCATACATGGCTTCAGCCTTTAGGATGATAAGTAGGTAGTTGGTCAGGTGCCAACCCCTGTCAGGGTAACTAGCGACTATAATACCCATGTAAGTGGTGTATGCAGTGAGCCAATTACGAAAGGTACGCTCAACACTCACTTTTTTATCTTTTTTCCTCTGCTTGGCGGATTTTGATTTTAGGCATGTCGAAGAGGCAGGGGATAGCAGATCAAACAAATCCACAAACTCCCCATTAAGGATGCGTTCCCGCAACTTCTCGCGCAGGCGAAGGCCTGGGGGCTGGTCAGTTCTTTTGAAGTTGGATTTCCTAATGCTACCTCTGGAGTCAATGCCCTCCTCACCACACAGCGCAATAGCACCATGTTCACGCCTGTGCCTCCGGTTGCGGCACCGCCAGACCCAGTGCGGCAGCCCTGGGGCGTGGGGGCCTGTAACCCAATAGCCTTTGATGCTCCCCCCCGTGTACTATCAGTGGAGCTGGACCTACCTGAGGAACTAGATGATCCAGAAGAGTCCCTCTTGGACTTGTGGCTCTCCTCCTGGATTTGCGGTGTTTCCTCCCACGATGACGCGATCTGTGCGACTTAGGGATGATGAGCGTGATGCGCCTTCCTGGACACGGCGGTCAGCGGAGCTGCTACTGCGCCCTTGCCTGCGGCTGTGAGGTGACCCAGAGCGCCCTGTGCGCGAATCCCGCTGCTCCAGGCAGCGCCTCAGCCGGGCAATGGTCCTATCCTTACTGTCTCCACGCACCGGGTGCGAGGGACTGCTACTAAGGCAGGAGCGGGTAGAGGAGGAGCTCTCTGTACATCTCGGCTTGGCAGCCGAGCCCTTGCCGGCGCGACTCGCCATGGCTAGTGGGCTTATGGACCCAAAAGACCCTCTAGGTGCTGCTGCCCTCTTGGGCGCGGTCTTCTTGGGCTGCTCCTCCCTGGTCGCACGCGCCTTACGCTGTTCAGTGGCCTGTATCTGGGCAGGCTTGGTGGACGCGCCCCTTACAGTGCCCCTTCTAATGCGGGGCGGAGAAGCAGCCTGACGCTTTGGTGGCATGGTGTGGGGCTAATAGAGTAGGGTATGCTAGGGAATCCGTAGAACAAGGGGGGGGGCAATGATTGGTAGAAAATGCCCGCTATCAATTTGCAAACACACACTAGTGATAAAGGTAAGGGTTCAAATAATGGGAGGGGAGGAGATAAGGCAAGGACTGAGTCGCAGCAGGGATCGCTACTAAAGGCTGCAAAATAAAACAAGCAATAGTTTAGAAAATCACTGCACAGATTTCAGTTGAGGTCCATGGGCAGTCTCCCCTCGTCGATAATGAGCGCGATGCCTGCTGTCCACTGCACCTGCTGGCAAGCTATGATAGTGAGATGCAAAACCAATACTTACCTGATGAGGCCATAGGTGCGCCTAAGGACCACCAAAGCATGACCGCCCCTGCAGCCAGATCCAGGATGGCCGCCGCCATGTAGCCACCGGCGCAATGGCTGCTGCCATGCGATCGCCATTGAAATGGCTGCAGACTTGGGGCCACCACTAAGCAGGCCCCACCACGGTTTATGGGGGGGTGGGGCAAGCAGAGGCACACACTGTCCCCCGGGGCCATCTGGGGGGGGGAGGCGGGTATGCCCACCAGCTGCAGAGGTCCCCCCCGCCGCCGCCCAGGGGAGGTTCCAGGGTCGCCAGAGGCCTGGTGTAGGCCATATGAGGCGGCAGGGCCTCCCTGCAGCCTTAAAGGCTGACCAAAGGTGGGGGAAGGCCATGCGGTGTGGCCCGCGGCCCCCCCACGGAATGGGGGGGTGGCAGGAAGGCCCCCGCCGCCCAGGGGAGGCTCCAAAGCCGCTGTAGGCCCAGCTAGGCCGCACTATTCAGCAGAGCCTTTCCGAGGCCCGGTTACGCCTCCCGGAGCCGGGGAGGGCACGGGCCGCAGCCCGCGCCCCCACCCCGGCGATTGTGCGTGTGGCGGGAAGGCCCCCGCCGCCCAGGAGAAGCTCCAGGGCCACCGGAGGCCCGGCTAGGCCGCAAAATGCGGCAAGGCCTCGCCGAGGCCCAGCCAGGCCTCCCTGCGGCCCAGGCAGCCCTCCGGAGCCGGGGGAGGCCGCGTGGCGGGGCCCGGGGCCCCCCCGGCGATCACGGGGGCGGCGGGAAGGCCCCCACCGCCCGGGGGAGGCTCCAGGGCTGGGGGACACGGAGGAGCCCCCCCGAGGCCTAGTAAGGCCTCACGAAACGCCGCGGGCCTCCCTGCGGCCTAGAAAAGGCCATCTGGGGGCCACCAAGGCCCTGGGAGGTGACCGGGGACCCCCCTCCACCACCCGCCGCACCCCAGGGCCGCCAGGCCTGGCGGGGGAAGGGAAGGGGCCGCGCGTGGCATTGCCTCCCCCCCCGCGGCCCACACGCCCCCGCAGGCATGGGGGGGCAGCTAGAGGGGCCCCCGTGCCACCACCCAACACCCCGGGGCATCAGGGCCCACCTAAGGAAAAGGATCCCCTTTTGAAGGGGTATCCTGAAGTCCATTACCCCCGTTATCCCTTGGGATCCCTCTAGTGGGGGGGGGCAAAGGCCCCAGGCTTACCTTTTGGAGCGAGGAAGTCCAGCGACGTCCTTCCTGGAGAAGCTCTGGAGCCAAGTGTGGATTCCTAGGTAAGATCCTCCCTCTATTGTGTGGGCAGGTAATCCCTCCCCTACCTGGCCTGGTCTCCTTGGCAACGCTTCCCCCAGGTGGGATTGGACAACTGACTGAGGTAGGTGGAGACCTCCAGGTATCCCACCTGAGGGAAGGCAAAGCCAAGCCTATGCTGTTGGAGCCGCTCCAGATCTAGGGGCTGCACGCGTCCACGCAAAGGGCGCCCCCCATTTTAAGCGGGGAGCGGTCATTATTAATCTAGCGAATTGTTCGGAATAGATAGATTTAATTCCATTCAGATATTCTGAGCGAGTATCGAGGCAGCTTCTTATGTATTTTGTAACTTGATGCAAGAACCTTCCCTCTCAGTCTCAGTCACCTCACTGCTATGTTAGGAAAGTGATACTGGCCTACCTTGGAAGACTGTTGTAAGAAAAAAGTAGGTTTTTTAAATTGTACCCATGGTTTTTCAGAACCTATTGAGGCATCAGGCATAAGCCTGCATTTTATTAATGTTTGATCAGGGCTTGTATATTAAAGAGAGGGCTTAGATTTTCAAATGTTTCATGCCAGGCACAAGACCTGCTGCTTAGAGAACACTGACAGTGTTTTCCTCTTAGACAAGGGGCCCCTTTTGATTGATAGCAGAAAACAATTCTCAAAGTCGTAAAAGCTGAAATTACAGACTGAGTAAGGACACTGACCCTACATGTTACAGAAGATAACAAAGGCAGAGATAAATATAATTAGGAATGAGTAAATAGTAAAATAATGCCAATGTGCCTCCCAGTAAAATGAGCCAGATCTTCTTTCCAAGGTTAAAGGCCAAATGGAGAAGCATCTAGCTGGCAGAAATTTTGGGAAGTCTTTTAAAGCTGTTTCTTTCTTAAAGAGAGAGAGTTTAAGGGCAATAAATGTTGGGAAGAGCTAATGGAAACAAAGCAACTGGCTGGAGAAGGGGGGGGGAAGATGTAAACTAAAGAGGTTTCTTCTGAAACTGTTTTAAACTGAGTTCCTTTTTACAAAGACCTTATTCCTTTTAAGAGGCTACTTGTGTTGTGTATTAAATATATTGGCTTAAATATAATTATGCAAAGGATTTAACAAATGCTAGAAGAGTTGTATTTATCCTGGAATTAAGTCAGACACCAGCCTAGCCCTCCAGCCAGACAGGAAGACGCCATCCAAGCTGTCCTGATATATGGCTGTCAGACATTTGTTTAGAAACCTTCAAATGAAGGAGATCTTTCAATGTTGATGTGAAACTCAAGATCCTTGACATATGTTTAAGATAAAAATTTAAGATTAACCATTTGTTTTAGAAGGCAATAGGGCAAGGAGGGCAAGAGGTGAGCTGGTAATTAAGATTCCTTGTTGAGACACATGTAAGATATATTACTACTTATTTGTCATTTATAGATGTAACAATATATAGCTCTTTGTGTTCCATATAAGGACAGGAGGATATGGGTGTATCTTTTAGGATTGGATATAGCAATCAGCCAATAGGAAATTCAACCAGGCTGATTGGACAGAGGCAGCCACAGGAGGAGCAAAGGGGGCTGGATTAAGGGAATATAAGTGCTGGCCATAATGGCAGGAGGCCAGGCCAGAGCTTGGTAACCATATACCACTGTGCCTCTCATTTATTTGTCTGACAAATAAATAATTATTTTAAATTCTCTATTGCTGCGTTGAATATTTCATTCCAGCTAAGCGTTAACCACAAGCAGGGTGCTACACTATGGCTTGTCTAACTGATGCACTTACCTGAACTCACCTTTTACATGCCTTCTGAGGACATCAATTTTTCTTTTTCTTCCATGCTGCCCCCAGCAAAGGAAATTTTTGTGTTTCATTTGTGTTCCTTTGCATACTTCTGTATCTGTATTTTATTTTGTTGTACTTAGCTTTGGGGAAAAACCCTTAATAGACAAATATACAATGTTTAAATTGTTATATTGAACCAAAAACAGAGGTGCCACACTACTGGCAATTGCAAGTTTGAGAACACTGCTGGAAATTAGCATGTTGAATCCTAAGATCATCTGTCCAGTGGTTGTTGCTTCTGCTCGGATGAATTGGATAAAATGATTCTAGGGTAATTAAATGTTGACCTACATATCCATTTTTCATTTTCATATACAGTGGTACCTCGGGTTAAGAACTTAATTCATTCCGGAGGTCCATTCTTAACCGGAAACTGTTCTTAACCTGAGGCACCACTTTAGCTAAAGGGGCCTCCCACTGCCGCCGTGCAATTTCTGTTCTCATCCTGAAGCAAAGTTCTTAACCCGAGGTACTACTTCCGGGTTAACAGAGTCTGTAACCTGAAGCGTATGTAACCCGAGGTACCACTGTATAGTTATTGTGTTCTATATAATTTTAAGTATAATTCCCCATACAAGTGAATAGTAAAAGAACTCATACAAGTAATGCTGACACAACCCCTCACACACACTACCATATTTTTTGCTCTATAAGACGCACCAGACCATAAAACGCACCTAGTTTTTGGAGGAGGAAACAAGAAAAAAAATATTCTGAATCCCAGAAGCCAGGACAGCAAGCGAGATCGCAGTGATCCCGCTTGCTGTCCTGGCTTCTGGGATAGCCACACGCAGCCCCCGGCAGCGGGATGAAGGCTTCTGTTGCCCGGGAGAACTTGCGCATGGCTAAGGCTCCCCCAAGACCTGTGCTCCCTTTAAAGAGCCTGTGAAGCGCTCTTTCCCTGGGGAAAAGCCAAGAGCCGCACACAAGCTCCACACGGCTAATAAAAGGGAGCACTGAGCAGAGCCTCCCGCCTGCATTCGCTCCATAAGACGCACACACATTTCCCCTTACTTTTTAGGAAGGGAAAAGTGTGCCTTATAGAGCGAAAAATGCGGTAAGTAGAATAAGAGAAGCATAACCACCCGACCCCACCCCTCTCCCTCTTTTGTCTTTTTCTTCTTCTTCTTCTTCCTAATTGTTTAAACCAGTTCATAAACCAAGAACTTATACACTGATCACTAATAATGAAACATATGTTGCAGATATTTTTCCACAATTATTATGCTATTTTTGTGACATACTAATGACATGAGAAAACTTGTATAATGTTATTCTTGTTTATATAAGCCAATAAACACACACACACACACACACACACACACAATTTTAGTTCTCATTTCCCCTAATTTCTTTCCAAGCAATTTTCCCCAAAATAACACATTTCTGAAGAAGTGTGCATGCACACGAAAGCTCATACCAAGAACTAACTTAGTTGGTCTTTAAGGTGCTACTGGAAGGAATTTTTTTATTTTGACTATGGCAGACCAACACGGCTACCTATCTACTACATTTCTGTTTGTTATTGCCACAAATATATGTATTTTTGATGCACACTTTTCCCTAACGTATTTGTCACGGGAAATGGGGTTGCTTGTGTGTAAATCTCCAGCCGTTCCAAACTGCTTAGGTGTGGTTGTGTCTTTTTCTGACTGAGCAGCCCTTTGCGCTGCTGCTCAGTCGCTAGCAGAATCCGTGAGTGAGTGTCTCCTAAATTTCCTCCAGCATAAGAATTCCTTAACGGACAACCTTCGCCTCGCCTCTCTGCACGGAAGCCTTCTGCGCAGAGTGGGCATGCCGAGTGGTGGTCCTCCACCCTCCTCACTGACTTCACTGGAAGAGTCTCGGAGCCTCACGTCCGAGCTGCTCTCTGCCTCTCCCTTCTTCCTGGTGTCACCTGGACTTCCTTCCCCAGATGACGTTCTCTCTCTTCCCTTACTTGTCCCCTCTCCTGCAGAGTCCGGGAGCCTCGCCTCTCCCCTCTGCTCCGATGTCAGTTCCCTGACAGTATGTCCACATTGTTTTTTGTTGGAGAACCATGTGGCAAAATTCCAAGAAGTGCAAATTTCAAAAGAAAGCTGCGTTTCAGTGTGCCTCTTGTTTAAGGAAGGGTGAATTGGGTCAGTTTCATGTTAAGGGAACTGAATTTCCTCTCCATCCCTCTGTTCATATTGAGAAACATTCTCTTTTGCTTTGAGGTTCATTTTTTTATGCTTTCTGGACTTTTTGTTTCATTTTAACTGGGATGTGGTCATTGTTGCCCAGGCAGCCTGTGCAAACACCCCTCTCTGAGCTCCTGGGAATGGGGGAAGGTTAGAATACAAATGCTGCAAATAAAACGAAAAAATGGAACCAAAAAAATCAATGAATACTATATCATATGAAGGCAAAGGAATGGGGAACATGGTCTTAGCATGGGCATAGCGAGGACTTTTGTTAGCGGGGCAGAAATGACATGATTGGTCAGTTAAGTATTTCTATTGTTTTATTTGATAGGGAGCAGCTGCCCTCTGTCCCCCCCCCTTAGCTATGCCCATGGGTCTTATGAAACAAAATGTGGTATTTTGGGCTTGTGGCTCTCCCCCCCCCCCGGGCTGGTAACTTGCAAGGAAGGAGGACTTGTATTAGCAGCACACAAAGAGAGAGAGAGAGGGGGGGGAGAGAGGGAGGGAGGGAGGGAGAGGGAGAGTATTCTGCCAGAACCATGGTAATATGGAAATAAACAAGTCTGGTTCCACACTTGCATCAGCATCGCCTGGGCAACCTGGGAGCGAATTGCGACATGAGGCATTGTTTATGTTCCAAAAAGGAGGGGGTAGAGGAGGAATTGGAAAGCTGAGTAACATCCCCACTCCTTATTGAAATCTACATCCAGATTTCCATTCCATCCAGAGAAGCAGCATCAGCGGTATGGGTGACTGACACAACCAATTGCTACTTTGATTGGTAACTGAAATCCTAAGACCTTTGTTTGCTGTGTATTAGCATGATTAGGGTTAGGGAGCATAGCAATGCAAAGGCCAGTTGCCACCTCTCTTAGAAACTCCAGAGAATTAGAAAGACACAGAAGAAATTGTTTGTATTCTCCAAATGCTGCCCCACAGACCATGCCACTACAAGGAGATGACAAAAGGCATTGTTTTTGTGCCCTGTATTTAAGTTTTATTCCCCACCCCCTCCAAAGTGCTCAGGGTGAGGGATCAGGCCTGGTCTCATGCTCTGGAGGGGGTGCTCCCTTCATTCTGCTCCTCTGTCCTGAAGGGCTCTGGGATTAGGGTGGACACAGTTGTGGTTCTCCGGGGGGAAGGGTCAGACTTATGCTTGGAATGTCTGGAATCAGTATTTTGGTACCTGGAAAAGGGCAGGCGACAGCTTACTCATGCCAAAAATAAGCAGGATATAAATGTAAGAAAACAACTAGCTAAATAAATACTCCCCCTTCAATGCCATCTAGGTCTTCAGCTGGTGGGTCAGGACTTCCACCAATACTTCCACCATGCAAATATATGGTCAATGATGAAGAAATGGGTCCCCAAATGCATGTTACTGAAAAGGATGGAGATCCCTATCTAGCCTTTCGTCCATCATTGAATCACAGAACTGTAGAGTTGGGAAGGCCCATGAGTGTCATCTAGTCCAACCCCCTGCCATGCAAGAATCTTTTACCCAACATGGTGCTCGAACCCATGACCCTGAGATTAAGAGTCCCATGCTGCACCAACTGAGTTATCCTAGGTTCAACAAGTCTTGTGGCAGCAAATTCCACACATCAATGGTGAGTGTGCTTTGCTGCGAACAAATAAGAACGTAAGAACATAAGAATCTGTTGGATCTGGCCAAAGGGCATCTAGTTCAGCATTCTGTTCTCACAGTGACCAACCAGATGCCTGTGGGAAACCTGCAAGCAGGATCCAAGCACTCTCCTCCCATGTTTCCAGCAGCTGGTATTCAGAAGCAGGACGTAGTCATAGAATCATAGAATCATAGAATCATAGAGTTGGAAGAGACCACAAGGGCCATCGAGTCCAACCCCCTGCCAAGCAGGAAACACCATCAGAGCACTCCTGACATATGGTTGTCAAGCCTCTGCTTAAAGACCTCCAAAGAAGGAGACTCCACCACACTCCTTGGCAGCAAATTCCACTGTTGTCCTGACTAGTTGTCATTGATAGCTTTATCCTCCTCTGTGAATTTATCCAGTCCTCTTTAAAAGCCATCCATGTTGGTGGTCAGCACTGCCTCCTGTGGGAGGGAGTTCCATAGTTAAACTAAGCACTGTTTATTGGGGCTTTGCTTAATGCTATCAACACACATGAAACTATTTCCCCAACTCCTGCCTGCTGGTTCCCCTTGCATGTTTCTTTTGGTGTGTTTTCTACATGGCTATTTTGCTATTAATCATTTCTATTGTTTTCCTTCTGCTGTTTGGGATCGTGGTACTGTTGCTTGAGCTGCTTGCAATTATATTTTATGGTTGCAATTTCATTCCATGTTGTTCATTTTAAATTGTTCTGAGCTGCCTTGGGGACCTTGTTGTTGAAAGGCAGGCTGGGGGGGGCAGTAAAATCAGGGGTCGATAAGCTTTTTTTTTTAGTGCAAGGGCCATATTTGATAACCATCTGAGGGCCATGTACCAGTGTTGAATGGGGTTAGATACAAAAACTGGGTGGAGCAACAGGAGGGACTCTTTGTGCATTAGGCTATAATCCAGCTCCACATACCCTCCAAGTTTCTATACCTACCCCTGCCCCCATCTTCATTCAGGAAAGCAAGAGGCTTTGATCTCACATTCCAGCCAGGCAAAAGCACTTGAAGAGGGCACAAAGCAGGGGCAGGGAGGCTTGTGACCTGGAGAGAGTGCTAATGGTCAGAGAGAGAGAGGTCTGGTTGGTGGCATGTGGCTCCTGGGCTGAGCCTCCCATTCCTGGTTTAAATAAACAAAGGCACACAGACCTCTGGATTCACCCTCATTCCCTTAGCCCTTACAGTGCAGGGGCTGCAAAGGGGCTCTTCTCTGTCTGTTGTTGGACTAAAACTCCCATCATCCCATGGTGACTGGGGCTGATGGGAGTTGGAGTCCAACAAGTTCTTGGGATGTTGGCTACCCTGGCCTAGGTACATGCCGTTAAATCACATAAACAAGCAGCAATCTCCATTCTTTTAGCACTTATGGTCCTTATGTGGCCAAAACAGCACCATCTGTGCAAGACGGAGGGCTCAGCAAGCCTGGAGAAAACGGCAAGGTTTGAAGATAGGATAGGATAGGATAGGATAGGATAGGATAGGATAGGATAGGATCCCTCAGAGGAGAACACTCCCCCCTCCCCAAATAGCCCAATGTGAACTTAGCATACTTATTGGAAATTGAATACTGTTTGGGGTGGGGTAGAACGGAGTAGCTGGAACCCTGAGCTGCAACACTCCATGGTGCAACATTTTATTGCAGGTTGGACTTGCATTCATTCATTTACTTTCATTCCCCAGAGCACTGGTGACACATACGACTCCCCACTGCAGTGGGCACACTCCAATGCCGACTTCCAGAGCCAAAGGTGCAGCTCAGCCTGTTAGTTGTCTTTCTGGTATCTCTAAGCATCCAGCCAGAGTGCCGGCCATCAAGAAGCAGTATGCGTCCATCAGTGCCAAGTATAAAGGTGAGCTGTGGGAATAGATGGGGCAAGAGAGAGAAGGAGATCAGGAATACAGAGGTACCTATATCTTTGCCAGTCTGGATGTGTTCAACAGCATTGTTGAAAGACCCTCTGGCATCTGGTTAGCCCCTGTGAGAACAGGATGCTGGACTCGGTGGCTGGCTGGCTTGATCCATCAGGGTTCAAAGAAATTTCAAAGAAATTTTATTGCGGCCGTAGGCCCATACAGATAAAAACAAGACATAAATAACAGTTTTTGCACGTGGGAAAAAACAGCCACTAAAACACCACTATAACAATAAAATACTGTAGTATGGAATGGAAGGAAGGAATGACATGCTGCACCTTAATTAACTTGTAGTGCTCCTTGGCAGTGCTTTTGGGTAAGGACAGCGACCAGGAACCTAGCCACTTTCAGTGTCGTATGGATGTCCTTATCCTGCAAGATTTGGGCAAGGTGGAATTTTGGTGGGGTACCCTCTAGCTTCTGTATGATTAATCCCAACAAATTTGCCCGTGGCACATTGAACAAGGGGCAAGTGAACATAATGTGCTGAAGCGACTCCGGCGTCTCCTTATCACATTCGCACATGGCGGAGGCTTGGCCCTTTGAGAATCTATGTCTCAGGACATTAGAGGGGAAAACGTTAAACCTCGCCTTGGTGAAGGCCAGCCTATGGGCAACAGACGAAAGGGAGGAGAGGTATGATGGAACGCAGTAAGTTAAAGTGATACCAATGTTCTGGGGCGAACAAACACCTCCCCCCAGCGTATAATTTCGCTGTAAATCGATGTCGTCCAGTCTTTGGCGGATCAGTCTTTGAGCAGTGATTTGATCTAGTTTTAGGGAATCTAGGGGAGAGATTCCATAACTCAGGAGTTTGGCATGAATTCTACTAGTCCAAAGGCTGGAGAATTCATCTCGCCATAGGCATTGGACAAGGTAATGGTCTGGTAATCTGTGCCACAATGATAACCAATAATTGAAGACTTGCTTCCACAGGCAAGTTTCTAAGGATGCGATCTTCAATTCTAATCGGATGGCTGCGTTGCTTACGCACAGGGGGAGCATTAGGAGCCGACGTAGGAATTGGTTTTGCAAAGTCTCAAGAGGAGCAAGATCTGTCATCACGGCCCAGAGCGGGGCAGCATAAGCAAGCACGGGAACCACTTTTGCCTTGAACACCTTTAGGGCCGAGGGAACATTGCAAAGCTCCATCCGAAAAGAAAAATCGGAGGAGCGCATATGACAGAGTTTTGGCCTTGTTGAGTAGGTGTTGAATTTGTGCTTTCCACCCCAAATTGTGTTGAAAAATAACTCCTAGGTATTGAAATTTTAGGACTTGCTCTATTTTTGCTCCACCAAGCTTCCATTTGTATAATCTCCGACTTCTGGCGAAAATCAGAATCTTAGATTTAGCATGGTTGATGGTTAATTGGTTGAGTTGACAGTACGTGGCAAAGATCTTCAGAGCTCTGGTTAGTCCAACACGTGTATAAGATAGAATTACCGCGTCGTCCGCGTATAAAAGGAGTGGACAGCGGTAATCCGCTAGTCTAGGCGCGTGTGTACTTGGAGATGAGTTGACTAGGGGTGCTCGCATGTCGCTGATGAATAGGTTGAATAGGCAGGGAGCTAATATACATCCTTGGCGCACTCCCTTGTTTATTGGAATCGAATTTGTGAGGTCGCCCGCAGGAGTAAGTCTCACTCTGGCAAGGGTACCTTCGTGGAGCTGGCTTATAAGCCATAAGAGTCTTCTATCGATGCCCTGTTTTGCAAGTTTCTCCCAAAGAATATTTCTAGGAACGCTGTCAAAGGCTGCCTTTAGATCTAAGAAGGCAGCACAAAGGTAGCCCCGGGGGGGGGGGGACGAGTACTTCCGTGCCAGATGGTAAAGAACTATCGCATGATCAGTTGTTGAACGTTTAATTCTGAACCCTGCTTGTTCGTGACCAATCTGATTAGTCTCGTCTGCCCATCGCAATAGTTTAGTCAGCAAAAAGCTGGCATAAATTTTCCCTATGATCGAAAGGAGGCTGATGTTACGGTAGTTTTCCGGCTCCATTGGAGAACCTTTTTTATGAATTGGTACTATAATGGCCTCCTTCCATATTTTGGGGATGAGACCAGAAGCGTTGATTGCGTCGAAGGTTTTGGCCAAGATGTCAGCCCACCATTTTGGGTGTAGTTTGATGGCTTCAGCAGGGATCAGGTCGGGCCCTGGGGCTTTGCCCGGTTTCAGCTGGGCTATTAGCTTGGCTATTTCGTCCGGATCGGTGGGAGGCCAAATAGGTAGGTGGGAAAACAGATGCATCAGATGGTCGGAGGGAGCATCTGCCTGTGAGAAACATTTCTTCAGGAACAATTCCCATGTCGGTGCTGGGATGACTGCCCTTGGGAATTTCCTCGCCCTTCTGTTAATCAAAGACCAGAATTCCCTGGATCTATGTGGTTTTGAAGCAGTAATCAAGGCCTGCCAGCGATTGTGTTGCCACTCGCGTTTGGCAGTTTTCTGCGTGCGTTTGTAAACTTGCTTGGCTTGTGCATAACTAGCTGGCAGAGTAGATGCATCGGAGGTCTTGTACACATTATATATAGCACGGAGGCGCTGTCTTGCTTGTTTACACTGAGAATTATACCAGGGGGCACCGTAAGTATACTCGTTTCGATTTAATATTTTGGGTGGTAGCCTGAAGAAGGACGTAAGATCAGTCGTATGGTGGTGGAAGCGTTTCAACACTATGCTATACTCGTCTGAGGCAGAGTCTATGTTGGAATGGGGCCCGAGGATTTCTTTTTGAAAGAATTCCTGATACCTTTGAGCCTGGGTCTCCGACCATTTGATTCCTCTTACTTGGAGAGATTCGTTGGTTACCATCTGGGTCGCATGTCTATGGGCCTCTGACTGACAGTTCAGGGAGAGCTTGGCTACAAGGGGAAGATGGTCACTAGATTGTACATTCTCGATCTTAAAGGTGGAGATACACTTAAGTATATCACTGGAAACCAGCAGGTAATCGAGAACGCTGTTTGATTTAACGCTCAGATGAGTGAAATCCCCTGGAATATCAGGGAGGCATGTTCCATTTAGGGGGACCAGATTTAAACGGATGGCCATTTGATAGAGGAGTACTCCAGCCTCGTTAACTCGTTGGTCTTTAGAAGTTCTCCTCATGATATGTTCCAGCTCATAATTATCAAGGTTTGGGGTAACCCACCATTTGGCTTTGGTTAGCGAGTCCCAATTTGCTGCTGTGCGGGCATTAAAATCGCCACCTATTATGGCCGGGGTGTTAGGAAACTTAACATAGCATGAGAGCAAATGCTCTTCTAGCGAGCCCCATTTAGAGCCCAGTTCGGAGGAAGAGCCCCCAGGTGGCAAGTAAGCATTTGTAACTAGAAGTGAGATCTTTTCCCCCGCAATCAGTCCAGTAAGGGCGTAAGGAGGCAAGGCCTGTACTAGAGTAAGTTTAGAATGTAGGTTGAGGGAGATGCCTATTATTAGGCCCCCTTTAGGGCGGCCTCCTTTCAGGGAGGGGCAGGCAGGGAGTTCTAGAAGCTCAAAGCCATTTAGGGAAATTTTCTCTACTTCCCACGATTCTTGGAGCAAGATGATATGAAACAGGTTAATATACTCCAGAAATTCTGGGTCAAGTTTTTTCCCCCTCCAGCCCGCAATGTTCCAGCTGAGGACTGATAGGGGGGAGTTCCTGTTGTGCCCAATTCGCTGTCATTTCAGGGAGAGATGTGAGTCCTTTGGAGGCAGGGCAGACCCCGCAAAAAAGTCAGTTATTTTACTTTGCATGGCAGGCACCTGCTGAAGGTACCTAGTCTTGAAGTTGGTAGTGAAGTATTCTGACTGAGGCGACAAAACGGGTCTCCCGCTGGGTAACCCAAGGGTGGACACTTCAGTGGGAAACTCCACAGGATTTGCTGAGACTGCCCCACCGCGAGGGCTGAAGGTCGCCAATGAAACCATTTGATTTATATGTCCGGCCGGGTCTTCAATCAAATCCGGGCCATTTTTTGATGTAGGTGGAGCACTCCCATGACCTGATGCTGGTGAAGGTACAGGGGATGCTTGGCGTACTGGTACCGTTTGTATGTCGGGTCTATGCCGCTCAGGGGAATAAGAGGACTCCAGTTCCGGCATTGATGGATTAGATGGTAAGGAATTGTTTTGGTGGAAGGAACTCTGAGATACACTCCTCAGCGGGGGACTCTTGGAGGGCGAGTCAAAATTTATCAAGAGTTGAGGTGAGAGGCCAACTTGTGGGGCAAGACCTGGGTCTGCCAGGCGTCGGTGGGTTTTGCCCACAAATGGGGGAGACATGGGTTTAGGAGCAGGACTAAGGTGAGGAAGACTTCCTGCTTCCTTAAAACACGACTCCGAAAAGCTGGCAGGGTAGTCCTGAAAAGTGGGCAGAACTTTTCCGTTCTTCTGGACATGTATGAGCTGATGATTAAGTACTTCTAGTCTATCAATTATTTCTTGTTATTCTCTCGTTGGAAGGTCGCCAAAGGTGGCTAAAAGCTCTCTTTCCTCCGGCGGGGTCAGAGAATTACTTGCGCCAGTGGGTTTCTTTAGAGCTCGTGGGGGCGTAGGGTAAATCCAGTTTCGGTGCGGGTGGATATCCTCCGGGAGAGGAGGCTCAATGTCCTGAGGTACTCCCGACCTCTCCGACAGAGTCCGCTCCGTGCCGTGACCGGCAAGTAGAAGGGGGTGGATCATGCTATCCATAAAAACTCTTGTTGGGATGATATCATACCTAGCCAAGAGTGATTTCTGCCTGATGATAGCTGAAGGGATCCTTGGAGAGTAAAACGCAAGCATCACTTTCTGTTGCCTGAGGTGCTGGTTCAAGGGTAATACTGCAATGAGATCACATTGTGAGATTTCTATGTTTAGGAGATTGCTTAGATGCTTTTTAACCCCACTCAGAGTAAGCCACCTTGGTGACCCTGCCCCGATGTTTAGGCAGATTTTCTTAGGTTGTAGGGACAACGCTTGGTGTTTCAGTGCAGGATTTGGTTTATATTTAGGGATCACACTTCTTTTTTTGGTTGAAGGTATGGACCTCTGGCACTTCAATTCCCCTGTGTCTACAGTTGGTTTAAACTTTGACCAGGAGTTATCAATTTTCTGTTCGAGGTTACATAGCTGGGAGGATAGCACATCAATCTTCTTGAATATGCAATTAAGGGTTCTGACCACAAGATGGAGATGTTCATGTTGTTCTTGTCTTGCGCAGTCCTCAGCTCCGGCGTCCTGCACCACCCTCAGTGGGACACACCCTCTTCCTCCAAGCTTGCCGTCCGCAGATTTAATCTGAGGTAAAAATAATTCCTCTGGTGTTGACATTGTTTCTGGAGACGTTAGAGGGTAGAAACAGTTCTGAGTTTTCACCCTATAGCAGAATTCAATGGGGTCACTCCGTTTGCCAGGCACGGGGGGGTCGGTTTTTAATTGTTTGGCTCTTGGGGAGGGCAGAGCCTCGTCACAATCCCTTAGGCGTTTGCCTTGGCCCATCGTTATAAGTCTTTTAAAATAGCGGTGCTTAAAAGGTAGTAAAAAGTGGTAGAAAGGTAGTAAAAAGTGGTAGAAATAAAAACAACAACTGAATGTGAGCTGGCGGAGAGCCAGTAAGTCGAAGGCTGCTTCCAAGGCTGCCGGAGAATACAATTATCTGCTCATTAAAGCTGATTTACGATGCAGGCTTTACAGTTATCAACAATGTGAACTCCTGGCATGGGCTCCAACACCCTGATACAATCTTCAGCAAAAACTTGCAAGGCTGGGAGCCACAACACAGATTTTAAAGAGGATTCGAGATGAACTCCGGCAAATGCGTCTTACCTCATCGCCATCTTGACGCCGCCTCCCATCAGGGTTCCTTTTTTGTTCTTGTGGAAACCAAAGAAGGAAACTGATCTACATTTCTCAGTCACCATCAGAACTTTCTTCCAAGAGTACTGCTAGCATGCGAGACAGTGCATATTTCCTTGTTAATAAATAATAATAAATAATAAATTTTATTTATATCCCGCCCTCCCCAGCCGAAGCTGGGCTCAGGGCAGCTAACAACAATAAAATAATACAACATTCTAAAATCATTTCATTATAAAATTTATTCAAATCAAATTGATGGCAACCATTGGGCTAGAGTTCTGTGAAGATTGCCAAAGGAGGGAGTCAGGCTAATAATATTTTTTTTCTTTTGTTTTCCTTTTCCTGTGGCTGGTATGTCACCACTGCTGTTGTCCTACCAGGGTAACGCTTGTTTAAAGGGGATGAAGGAAGGGGGTTGGGAAAGTACAGGCAGAGCATAGGTGGTTGAGTAAAATGGGAAATCTTCTCTGGCTTGAATTATAGTCCGAGCCACAGAAGAATTCAGGTGCCTTGTAATGCTCACTTCCTATTGCAATGCAAATATCCTGGCCCAAGGCTAGCGAGATTTTACCAGAGGGAGAAGAAAAGTATGTTGTGGGACTTCCATCAGCCCCAGCCAGTCTGGTTCAGTGGTCAGAGATGATGGGAGTTGCAGTGCAGCAACACCTGGAGATCAAACACATCCATTCTTAAGGAAATTAGCCCTGAGTGCTCACTGGAAGGACAGATTGTGAAGCTGAGGCTCCAATACTTTGGCCACCTCATGAGAAGACTCCCTGGAAAAGACCCTGATGTTGGGAAAGATGGAGGGCACAAGGAGAAGGGGACGACGGAGGATGAGATGGTTGGACAGTGTTCTCGAAGCTACAAACATGAGTCTGATCAAACTGCGGGAGGCAGTGGAAGACAGGAGTGCCCAGCATGCTCTGGTCCATGGGGTCACGAAGAGTCGGACACGACTAAACTACTAAACAACAACAACAACAACACCTAGAGAGCTGTAGCTCCAAAACCCAATATATTATTCAATATATTATTCAACACAATATATTATTCCATTTTGCCCTTTTACCCAGTGTGGCAGCTCATAATCTGCAAATGCTAATGGTTCCGGGTTGTCTTCCCATTATTTTATTCCTCCCCCCCCTTGTGGTTCTCTTGCAGGGCCAGGACCTGGGAAGTATGGTAGGTAGCCTCTCACTGGCATTAAGGACCATGACTTCACCAAGTATGCTGAGCCAGCCTACACAATGCGTGTGAAATCCAGTGAAAGATGTAAGATGCTGACAAGTTAGGTTCTGTGTTATTTGGGTTTTCCCAACAGCATTAACTGACCCACAGGGTGAAGCTGGCTAAACAACTGTTAAATTTGCTGGCAAAACATTTGAACAGAGATTGACAACCTGTGTTTTTGGGACTCTCTAATTATCGGGGCCACAGTTGATGGGACCTGGGTGATCCATGATCAAGAGCTGGGTGGCTTTCCAAAGTTTCCATTCCAACTGGATCAATGGCACTGCATGTAGGGGGCTAATGTAGTTGTTTCTTGACTACAACTCCCATCAGCCCCAGTCAGCATGGTCAAGAATGATAGGAGTTGTAGTCCAGCAAGGGCTGGAGGGTCTTATACTGCTGATTATTATGGTTGCACAAAAATCAGGGTTCTCAGTTGTACAGCTGTGGACCTTAGTGGGAAGAGGATGATCTACACTTAAGCCATGTTGAAGGATAACAGGAATGGAGGTGCAGGGGGGCGGAGCTTAACATATTCACTGCTATCTAGCTAGTGGGTGCCTTTAATTGATATCGGATAGGAAGTCAGTCATTGCAACCAAGCTAAATAGCTCAGAATCCACACCATGCCTCATGCAGACAATTCTTCTTTCCTTTGCAAGTGATCTCGATCACGGAGAGTCCTGGGCCCTGCTACTATGTGGACCCAAGCATTTCCCGTCTAGGGATATGGAGACCAGTTTCATTCCGCATGGTGCAAGAGAGAAAGCGGGCATGTAAGTTGAAAGATGAGAGATACTATGATGGTCAAGATGGGGCTGGAGTGGCATCTGTGCAATTTTGTGATGAAAATGTTTCTTTCTCACCTTGTGCAAAGAAGGCTTGTTGGTCAATCCCTGAACATGAAAGAGAGGGAATGAAAAAGAATGAGTGTGAGTGAATGAGCAGGTGTGTTATGCATGAAAATGGATGTGTGGGAGCATTATGTGTGGAGCTGTGGTCTTAAACCACTGAGTCTCTTGGGCTTGCTGAGCAGAAGGTTGGTGGTTCGAATCCCTGAGACAGGGTGAGCTCCTGTTGCTCTGTTCCAGCTTCTGCCAATCTCGCAGCTTGAAAGCATACCTGTGCAAGTGGATAAATAGGTACTGCTCCAGGGGGAAGGTAAACGGCATTTCCATGCACTCTGGCTTCTATCACAGTGTCCCGGTGCACCAGAATGCTGGCCACATGACCCAGAAAGCTGTCTGCTCCTTCAGCCTGAAGTGAGATGAGCGCCACACTGCATAGACGCCTTTGACTATGTATGTAAGGTCCTTTACCTTACATTTACCTTTTACCTGCATGCATGTGGATTTGTGTATGAATGACAGAGAGCAGGGGTAGACTTTGGTAATACGGTTTTCTAAGTGAGGACAAAATTTGGCACTTCCCCCAATATATTTTATTTCCACAGTAATTCCTTTTGGTACAGTTGCTTTTTAATGGGGTTTCTCAGTAGGTACCCACATGAATATAAGTATTAATTATTACTATTATTATTACTATTATTATTGCTACTACCAATATTATTATTACTATTATTATTATTTTATGCCCCCTTGGCTCAGCACCCTGAGCAGGGGAACAGCCTGCACTGCCCTAGATCTGGCACTACAGAGAGAAGCATATGAAAAAGAGACAGGTGGCCTCACCCTCTTTTTTTATCAGCCACACTCACTGTTTGTCCCAGCCCCACTGGTTTGCAGGCCCTGGAAGGTTGACTGCATGGGAGTGTTGTCCATAGGCTGTAAAAGTTTATTCACTCTTTGATAAAAAAAATATTTCTGAGTAGGGGGTGTCAAGAACCAGACAGGAAAACCAGCTATGTACAGAGACCTTACCTAAGTGGGCTGTTTGATGTGGGAGATTGTCTGGGGTGATATCAAAGTGTAGTTTAAAAGTGTCTGTGACGCCCATCCATCCCTCCATTCATTCCATGTGTGTGTGTGATCCCTATTGCTTTCCAGCTATTGGCCTTGACCGAGTGGGGCTGCTCTGGATAAAGGGGCATTCAAGGAACTGGGGGAAATATAGTTTTCCTGATTGGTGTTCCACCAAGTCAACTGGGTTGAAAAACACTTTTTACCATTAGGGTGTCTAAGTGTCCTACTTTACAGAGGGCAGTCCTCTAGCCAAAGGGTTCTTCCATGTGCTATATATATCAATAGTAACACCTTGAACCTGGCCTGGTAGCAAATCAGCAGCCAGTGCAGATCTTTGAGCACAGGTGTTATATGCTGACAAGGTCTCACTCCTGCCAGCAATCATGTTGCAGCATTCTGGTCAATCACGCTGGAAGTCTCATCTTCCTGATGCCAAGGGACCATAAGATGTTGAGCATGTGGCTGATGAACGGACAGAAAGGAGAGCCACCAAAAACAGCATAAGGGAAAACAAGAGGGTCATGTTGCTTTAGAGTCATAATCTAGGAAGTAGTCTGGAGGGTACCTATGGAATTAACAGTAAATGACAGTGAATTGCAAGGGAAGATGTCATGGAAGAGATTAATAGCAGTGCACTCTTAACTCCACAGGTGATGAACTTAGTTGGAAAGGCTGCTAGAAGAGGAGATTGGAGGACAATGCCATGATTTTTAAAAGTGGGGGGGATTTTCAGTCAAGGCAAGGAGGATAGTGCCTCTTCCTCCAACATCCTCAAAAGCACAACAGTTTACAAATGATTCAGCTTAAGAACAAATAGAATTCTCAAATTTAGAGAGAGAAAGAGAGAGAGAATATGCAAGGCTTGTCATCTACAAGGAGGAGCAGAGTATTGTAGCAAATACATGGGGAATGCTTTTCCCTTTCGTTTGAGAAACATCAATGGAAGTTTGGGATCTACTAATAGATCAATAAGTGGGGTTTTTTTACTCCTAACATTAGCAAGTAAAACAGCAACTTAAAAAACAAACAAACCCTGCATGGCAGATTGCTCCTTCTCTTTAAGCCTCAATGTTTCTCACCTGTCAGATTTTACATCCATCATTCCTGCCTCCTCCTGTGCTCCTGTAGGATATGATGTATCTGTTACGATATAGAAGCAATGCGGCCGCGAGCTGGTAGCTTGAAAGCAAAACATAATGGGAATGTTGGGACTGTTCCGTGGGAAACAGAGGGACAGTCAATTAACAGTGCAGAGAGCACCGGAATTAGCTGAGAGCGTAATATGAGCTGTACAGGAAGTACAGGTGGAGTTTGTCTCTCGGCTGTTGGAGTTTGAAGAGAGCAGTCGTGTTTTTCTGTAACGCTGCAAAGACAGAAATAAAGGCATGTAAATACGTTTCTGTCTATCTCTTTCCCCTGCCTGGGGGGGGGGGCAGGAAAGAGGGGGGGGTGTTCTTCTCACGCTGAGAAGGATCGCCTATCACGACCTAGCCTGTATCCTGCTGGGGAATGCAGACAGGGAGGTCATCAGGAGATCAAGCCGGGTGCCTAGAGAGTTGCCAGTTTCTCCTAATAAAGGCTTGATTCCCAACATCTGGTAGCAGAGGATGGTTTTGATCCATGAAAGCAACAAGAGAGGTTGATGGAGCGTACTTCATCCTCTGCAAGGAGATAAGGAAGATATGGTAGCGTGCGGATGGAAGCACCGGAGGAGGTGTTTTTGCTGAGCAACGGAACCCCTAAGGTATGCTAATTTTATGGCTGTGAGAGTGAACGCGAATTGAGACATTCTTCGGTTCACTGAGTGTCTGCTTTTGGATGAAACCAGCACTGAAAGAGAGCCACATATTTCGCATACCTGAGTCTTGATAAGCCTGGAATGTCCAGTTGCTAAGCAACGAAACGTCAGTAAAGTGGAAAGTTACCGGCCAACAACGGAAGAGGGGCTGGGACTGTGAGAGGCTGGTAAACAGCGTTTGTTTTGTCTAATATCTCACTGCTCTTGAAAGGACTTTCAAAACAGCCTGTGTTTAACTGCCAAGTGAGGCAGTAAACAGCCAATAGACTCTTGGAATTTTACAGGCTCGAGAGTGAGAGCTGAGGCTTGGATTCAAAATGGATGCCAAGAAGGGAGGAGGCTTACCTTACCCACCTCCACTGACTAATGACAATTATTCCTCATGGTCTGTAAAGATGAAAGCCCTGCTTCAGAATCAGAGGATTTTTGGGGTGATTGAAAACCCCATCCCTGCTGCACCAACGCCAGGTTGGAATTCACAGAATGTGAGAGCCAGGACGGCCATAATTCTGTGTATCTCAGATGATCAACTCGTGCATATTCAGAATTTGCAATGCGCGCGTGAGATTTGGCAAACGCTGCTGTCAGGGGTTCAGGAGCAGAGGCACAGGAAAGGGAGGAAACAGAGAGCGAGGGGGAGGAATCCGGAGGTAATATGAGCGATGACAGCGGCCCGAGATCTCTGAGTCTTTCCAGTGAATCGGAAGATTCACAGAAAGGGGCGCCAGTGGTCAGAGCAAGGGGGGCGCCTAGGGGGACACCCCAGGTAGAAGGGACCAGAGGGGACTCAGAGAGCAGCAGTTGGAAATCGGGACCAGCTTCCCCACCAGAGCGCAGTAGGGGGGAGGGGTCCCAGGTATCGGGATCTGGCGGCTCGCCGCAAGCGGGAGGGCAGGAGTTAGGATTGGCCACACCTCCATCGGGGAGCAAGGAAACGGTCAAGAGGAAGGTTGAAGGCTGCGCGCGCGCGCCAAGTTCAAATGCACAGGAAGCCCGCCGCAAGGAGGGAGAAGAGTCGGGGGGGTCAGCGTCAGAAGAGTCCAGGAAGGAAGAGACCACGGGGGGTAGAGGGACCCAGAGGAGAAAGGAAAGACGGAAGAGGTGGAGTAAGGCTAGAGTATTAAGTTGGTGTACAGGAGGCGGAGACTCAGACGGAGCTTCGCCGGTCTAGCTTCTAAGACGTAGAGCTGCGCGCTGCGGCTTGAAAATGGAAACTGTAGCTCAATAAAGAAGTTTGTACAATACTGCCGGCTAGCGTGCTCCTCTGTGAGCTGGGACCTGGAAGCGGCTCTGACAGCTGCGTAGAATACATCAAAGAGATGCTGGTTCTTCAGCGTTGCTGCATTTTGAAAAGCTGACCAATCTAAGGCTAGTGCCAGATGAAGATGTACAAGCGCATCTGACAGAGATGAAATTCTTACGCCAGCAGATGGCGGAATGCAATTTCCCTCTACAGGAAGACATATTCTGCTTCATGATTATTAACAGCCTTAATCGGACTTATGCTGCTGCATCGTGAGTGTCGGAGAAGGCCTCTCCCTCCTCAGGCTCATTCCATCCGGCCTAGGGGGCGGGGCCCAGGCTCACCTTCGCCACAGCCTTAAGAGGCCTCATTGAGGCCTGGGACATCGCTGCTGCTGCATCGTGAGTGCTGGAGAAGGCCTCTCCCTCCTCAGGCTCACTCCATCCGGCCTAGGGGGCGGGGCCCAGGCTCACCTTCGCCACAGCTTTAAGAGGCCTCATTGGGGTCTGGGACATCGCTGCTGCTGCATCGGAGTGTCGGAGAAGGCCTCTCCCTCCTCAGGCTCACTCCATCCGGCCTAGGGGGCGGGGCCCAGGCTCACCTTCGCCACAGCTTTAAGAGGCCTCATTGGGGTCTGGGACATCGCTGCTGCTGCATCGGAGTGTCGGAGAAGGCCTCTCCCTCCTCAGGCTCACTCCATCCGGCCTAGGGGGCGGGGCCCAGGCTCACCTTCGCCACAGCTTTAAGAGGCCTCATTGGGGTCTGGGACATCGCTGCTGCTGCATCGGAGTGTCGGAGAAGGCCTCTCCCTCCTCAGGCTCACTCCATCCGGCCTAGGGGGCGGGGCCCAGGCTCACCTTCGCCACAGCCTTAAGAGGCCTCATTGAGGCCTGGGACATCGCTGCTGCTGCATCGTGAGTGTCGGAGAAGGCCTCTCCCTCCTCAGGCTCACTCCATCCGGCCTAGGGGGCGGGGCCCAGGCTCACCTTCGCCACAGCTTTAAGAGGCCTCATTGAGGCCTGGGACATCGCTGCTGCTGCATCGGAGTGTCGGAGAAGGCCTCTCCCTCCTCAGGCTCACTCCATCCGGCCTAGGGGGCGGGGCCCAGGCTCACCTTCGCCACAGCTTTAAGAGGCCTCATTGGGGTCTGGGACATCGCTGCTGCTGCATCGGAGTGTCGGAGAAGGCCTCTCCCTCCTCAGGCTCACTCCATCCGGCCTAGGGGGCGGGGCCCAGGCTCACCTTCGCCACAGCCTTAAGAGGCCTCATTGAGGCCTGGGACATCGCTGCTGCTGCATCGTGAGTGTTGGAGAAGGCCTCTCCCTCCTCAGGCTCACTCCATCCGGCCTAGGGGGCGGGGCCCAGGCTCACCTTCGCCACAGCTTTAAGAGGCCTCATTGGGGTCTGGGACATCGCTGCTGCTGCATCGGAGTGTCGGAGAAGGCCTCTCCCTCCTCAGGCTCACTCCATCCGGCCTAGGGGGCGGGGCCCAGGCTCACCTTCGCCACAGCCTTAAGAGGCCTCATTGAGGCCTGGGACATCGCTGCTGCTGCATCCTGAGTGTCGGAGAAGGCCTCTCCCTCCTCAGGCTCACTCCATCCGGCCTAGGGGGCGGGGCCCAGGCTCACCTTCGCCACAGCTTTAAGAGGCCTCATTGAGGCCTGGGACATCGCTGCTGCTGCATCGGAGTGTCGGAGAAGGCCTCTCCCTCCTCAGGCTCACTCCATCCGGCCTAGGGGGCGGGGCCCAGGCTCACCTTCGCCACAGCTTTAAGAGGCCTCATTGGGGTCTGGGACATCTCTGCTGCTGCATCGGAGTGTCGGAGAAGGCCTCTCCCTCCTCAGGCTCACTCCATCCGGCCTAGGGGGCGGGGCCCAGGCTCACCTTCGCCACAGCTTTAAGAGGCCTCATTGGGGTCTGGGACATCGCTGCTGCTGCATTGGAGTGTCGAAGAAGGCCTCTCCCTCCTCAGGCTCACTCCATCCGGCCTAGGGGGCGGGGCCCAGGCTCACCTTCGCCACAGCCTTAAGAGGCCTCATTGAGGCCTGGGACATCGCTGCTGCTGCATCGTGAGTGTCGGAGAAGGCCTCTCTTTTTTTTTTTTTTTTATAAAATTTTTATTGGTTTTTCAGAATTTTTAAAGACAAACAAACACAGAAAGAACAAACATACATGTATAAATTCATAACATATTTTCATAAACCTCTTTTCTGGGACTTCCCCATACCTCCCCTTTCTGCATCCCAATGTCCAAAGTTTTGTAGCAACTCCCAATTGTTACTTTTCAACCTCTGTCATCTTAGTCCTCTCTATGTTCTGATCTTATATCACTGTATCCCTTTGTTTCTAAAAACCACAGCACATTAACATTCATTAAGTTTATAGTAGTCCTTAAGGTAACTTTTAAATTTTCTCCATTCTTCTTCCACCGTCTCTTTTCGTTGGTCACGGATTCTGCCTGTCATCTCAGCCAATGTCATATAGTCCATCACTTTCATCTGCCATTCTTCCAGAGTGGGTAAATCTTGTGTCTTCCAATACTTTGCGATGAGGATTCTTGCTGCTGTTGTAGCATACATAAAGAAAGTTCGGTCCTTCTTCGACACCAATTGGCCGACAATGCCCAGGAGAAAGGCCTCTGGCTTTTTAGGAAAAGTACATTTAAGTACCTTTTTCATTTCATTATAGATCTTTTCCCAAAAAGCCTTAATCTTCGGGCATGTCCACCAAAGGTGGTAGAAGGTACCTTCAGTCTCTTTACATTTCCAACATTTGTTATCGGGCAAATGATAAATTTTTGCCAGCTTGACTGGGGTCATGTACCACCTGTACACCATTTTCATAATGTTTTCCTTTAAGGCATTACATGCCGTAAATTTAATACCGGTGTTCCATAACCATTCCCAGTCATCTGACATAATGTTATGACCAACATCCTGTGCCCATTTAATCATGGCTGATTTGACTGTTTCCTCCTGTGTATTCCATTTCAGCAACAAATTATACATTCTGGATAAATTCTTAGTATTAGGTTCTAGCAGTTCAGTTTCTAATTTTGATTTTTCCATCTGGAAACCAATTTTCCTGTCCTGTTTGAAAAATTCCACTATTTGATGATACTGAAACCAATTTTGTACCTTATGCTTCAGTTTCTCATAGCTTTGCAATCTCAACTTATCTCCATCTTGTTCCAAAATTTCCCAATACTTCGGCCATCCGACCTCCATATTGAGTTTCTTCACTGCTTTGGCCTCCACTGGTGAGACCCATCTAGGGGTTTTGTTTTCCAAAAGGTCTTTGTATCTTCTCCAAACATTAAACAATGCTTTTCTAACAATGTGATTCTTGAAAATACTGTTAACTTTATCATACCATAAATATGCGTGCCAACCAAAAGAGTTGTTGAAACCTTCCAGATCTAAGATGTCTGTATTTTCGAGGAGCATCCATTCTTTCAGCCAGCAAAATGCTGCTGCCTCATAGTACAATTTCAAGTCCGGCAGGGCAAATCCCCCTCTTTCCTTCGCATCTGTCAGTATTTTAAATTTAATTCTGGGCTTTTTGCCCTGCCAGACAAATTTTGAAATATCTTTCTGCCACCTCTTAAAACATTCCATCTTATCCAGGATCTGCAAGGTCTGAAACAAAAATAACATTCTAGGCAATACATTCATTTTAATCACAGCGATTCGGCCTAGCATTGACAGTTTCAAATTTGACCAAATTTCTAGGTCTTTTTTAATTTCCGACCAACATTTTTCATAGTTATCTTTATACAAATTCACATTTTTTGATGTCAAATAGACCCCTAGATATTTCACCTTCTTGACCAGTGTCAACCCTGTCTCCTCTTGGAACTTCTCCTTTTCTGCATCTGTTAGATTTTTGCCTAAGACTTTGGTTTTTTGTTTATTCAGCTTGAATCCAGCTACCTGGCCAAACTGTTGTATTATTTCTAACACCTTTTTCGTACTAGCGTTTGGCTCTTGCAAAGTCAATACTAGGTCATCTGCAAACGCTCTTAACTTGTAATGTTTAGCTCCGACCTGGACACCCTTGACCTGCTGGTCTTCCCTTATCATATTCAGCAACACCTCCAGGACTGAAATAAAAAGTAATGGGGAGATTGGACACCCTTGTCGTGTTCCTTTCTCTATCTTAAGTTCCTCCGTCACTACATTATTTACAATCAATTTAGCTTTTTGTTCAGAATATATTGCAGCCATACCATTCTCAAAACCTTTACCTACCCCCATCCCCTGAAGATTCTTTAACATAAAGCTCCAGGAAATATTATCAAAGGCTTTCTCCGCGTCCACAAAGATCAATACTGCTTTGGTGTTTATATTCACCTCTAGCTTTTCCAAAATGTCTATCACATTTCTAACATTGTCTGCCAGGTGTCTTTTAGGGAGAAAGCCTGCCTGGTCCCTATGAATCTTCTCCATCAACACTCTTTTAAGTCTTTTTGCCAAAATGTCTGCAAAAATTTTGTAATCCACATTGAGTAAAGATATTGGGCGGTAGTTCTTCAATTGAGTCTTTTCAGTCTCTGTCTTTGGTATGAGTGAAATATATGCTTCTTTCCACGATTCAGGTGCCCTTTTTCCCTCAAGGATCTCATTACAGACTTCTTTCAGTGGTTGAATCAACCATTCCTTCAGTGATTTGTAGTATCTTGAAGTCAGCCCATCTGGTCCTGGAGATTTGCCTAGTTGCATATTCTGAATGGCAGCCTCTATCTCTTGCTCTGATATTCTCTGGTTCAAATCAATCTTGTTTTGATGAGAGATTTTTTGTAATCCAAATTTTCCAAGGAATTTGTCTATATCTTCTTCATTTTGCGGGCCTTGGGTATAAAGTTTTTTAAAATAGCCTAAGAAACAGTTTCTAATCTCATTAGGTTTAGATATGTTCTTTCCATCCACTTCTAGACTTGTGACTGTATTTAATTTCTGCCTTTTCTTCAATTGCCATGCCAGAAGTTTACCACATTTGTTTGCCGATTCGAATGTCTTTTGCTTCATCTGTTTTATCTTCCATTCAATCTCTAGGTTCATCAATTCCATATATTGTGACTGATATAGCTTAATCTCTCTCGGAGAAGGCCTCTCCCTCCTCAGGCTCACTCCATCCAGCCTAAGGGGCGGGGCCCAGGCTCACCTTCGCCACAGCTTTAAGAGGCCTCATTGAGGCCTGGGACATCGCTGCTGCTGCATCAGAGTGTCGAAGAAGGCCTCTCCCTCCTCAGGCTCACTCCATCCAGCCTAAGGGGCGGGGCCCAGGCTCACCTTCGCCACAGCCTTAAGAGGCCTCATTGAGGCCTGGGACATCGCTGCTGCTGCATCGTGAGTGTCGGAGAGGGCCTCTCCCTCCTCAGGCTCACTCCATCCAGCCTAAGGGGCGGGGCCCAGGCTCACCTTCGCCACAGCTTTAAGAGGCCTCATTGAGGCCTGGGACATCGCTGCTGCTGCATCAGAGTGTCGAAGAAGGCCTCTCCCTCCTCAGGCTCACTCCATCCAGCCTAAGGGGCGGGGCCCAGGCTCACCTTCGCCACAGCCTTAAGAGGCCTCATTGAGGCCTGGGACATCGCTGCTGCTGCATCGTGAGTGTCGGAGAAGGCCTCTCCCTCCTCAGGCTCACTCCATCCGGCCTAGGGGGCGGGGCCCAGGCTCACCTTCGCCACAGCCTTAAGAGGCCTCATTGGGGTCTGGGACATCGCTGCTGCTGCATCGGAGTGTCGGAGAAGGCCTCTCCCTCCTCAGGCTCACTCCATCCGGCCTAGGGGGCGGGGCCCAGGCTCACCTTCGCCACAGCCTTAAGAGGCCTCATTGGGGTCTGGGACATCGCTGCTGCTGCATCGGAGTGTCGGAGAAGGCCTCTCCCTCCTCAGGCTCACTCCATCCGGCCTAGGGGGCGGGGCCCAGGCTCACCTTCGCCACAGCCTTAAGAGGCCTCATTGGGGTCTGGGACATCGCTGCTGCTGCATCGGAGTGTCGGAGAAGGCCTCTCCCTCCTCAGGCTCACTCCATCCGGCCTAGGGGGCGGGGCCCAGGCTCACCTTCGCCACAGCTTTAAGAGGCCTCATTGGGGTCTGGGACATAGCTGCTGCTGCATCGGAGTGTCGGAGAAGGCCTCTCCCTCCTCAGGCTCACTCCATCCGGCCTAGGGGGCGGGGCCCAGGCTCACCTTCGCCACAGCCTTAAGAGGCCTCATTGGGGTCTGGGGCATCGCTGCTGCTGCATCGGAGTGTCAGAGAAGGCCTCTCCCTCCTCAGGCTCACTCCATCCGGCCTAGGGGGCGGGGCCCAGGCTCACCTTCGCCACAGCTTTAAGAGGCCTCATTGGGGTCTGGGACATCGCTGCTGCTGCATCGGAGTGTCGGAGAAGGCGTCTCCCTCCTCAGGCTCACTCCATCCGGCCTAGGGGGCGGGGCCCAGGCTCACCTTCGCCACAGCTTTAAGAGGCCTCATTGGGGTCTGGGACATCGCTGCTGCTGCATCGGAGTGTCGGAGAAGGCCTCTCCCTCCTCAGGCTCATTCCCATCCAGCCTAGGGGGCAGGGCCCAGGCTCACCTTCGCCACAGCGTTAAGAGGCCTCATTGGGGTCTGGGACATCCCTGCTGCTGCATCGTGAGTGTTGGAGAAGGCCTCTCCCTCCTCAGGCTCACTCCATCCGGCCTAGGGGGCGGGGCCCAGGCTCACCCCCGTAATAGCTTTAAGGACACTGGTGCTGCTGCAGCAAATGTTGAAGATGTTTATATATATTTTAAGGTGTTTTAAAGGTGTTTTTATTGTTTACTTTGTTGTACCACCGTGAATGGTGGTTTTTATCTATGTATTTTTGTTTGTTCCGTCTTGTTTTGTTTTTGGGGTTGGACATCGAGTGGGGTGGGGATTGGTTTTGTTTGGGCATAATTGTTTTGGTTGTTTTGTTTTCTAATTTGTAAATGGAGGTTAGTATGAGGCTTGGGATTGCTACCGTGGAGGGGCGAGGGAGGTATGGAGGTGGGGGCAGATGTTATAGGCGAAGGGGATTGAGATACGGATATGCTCGTACCCCTTCCAATCTGCGCCCCATCCCGAGGGACGAGGGTAGGGTGAGCAAGGATTACTCACCTCCTTCACTGGTGTTGTGCAATGCCAGGTCTATAGGCAACAAAACCGCTACCCTGCGAGATTTCTTTACCTCGCAGGGGGTTGACCTGGCTTGTGTGATGGAGACCTGGGTGCGCGAAGGGGTAACTGTTACCTTACGAGAGATGGCGCCCCCGGGTTTCTCCGTCCTCCACCAGTCACGGACTGTGGGCCGGGGGGGAGGGGTGGCAGTATTAATCCGGGAAGATTGACAGGAAAATTGGTTTCCAGGTGGAAAAATCAAAACTAGAAACCGAACTGTTAGAACCCAATACTAAGAACTTATCTAGAATGTATAATTTGTTGCTGAAATGGAGTACACAGGATGAAACAGTTAAATCGGCTATGATTAAGTGGGCACAGGATGTCGGACATAACATTATGTCAGCTGACTGGGAATGGTTATGGAACACCGGTATTAAATTTACGGCATGTAATGCCTTAAAGGAAAACATTATGAAAATGGTTTATAGGTGGTACATGACTCCAGTCAAGCTGGCAAAAATTTATCATTTGCCCGATAACAAATGTTGGAAATGTAAAGAGACTGAAGGTACCTTCTACCACCTTTGGTGGACATGCCCGAAGATTAAGGCCTTCTGGGAAATGATTTATAATGAAATGAAAAAGGTACCGTATTTTGCGCCCCATAAGACGCTCCGGCCCATAAGACGCACCTAGTTTTTTGGGGGGGAAATAAAGAAAAAAAAATTTATTTCCCCCCCCCAGGTGCGGGGCTGGAAGAACCAGGTCGGGGAACAGAGGGAAGGCACGCTCTGCCTCCCCGCTGTCCCCCGAGCTTGTGGGGCTGGCGATGGGGAGAAGTGCACCAGTCCCGGGAGGGCAGGCAGCTCTGCCCTGCCATCCTGAGCGGGGCAGGACTTAGCGCACCGCTCGGGATGGCGGCGTAGACCCGCCTGCAGTCCCGGGAGGGCAGGCAGCTCTGTGCCGCCATCCCGAGCGGGGCAGGACTTAGCGCACCGCTCGGGATGGCGGCGTAGACCCGCCTGCAGTCCCGGGAGGGCAGGCAGCTCTGCCCCGCCATCCCGAGCGGGGCAGGACTTAGCGCACCGCTCGGGATGGCGGCGTAGACCCGCCTGCAGTCCCGCGACGGCAGGCAGCTCTGTGCCGCCATCCCGAGCGGAGCAGGACTTAGCGCACCGCTCGGGATGGCGGCGTAGACCCGCCTGCAGTCCCGGGAGGGCAGGCAGCTCTGTGCCGCCATCCCGAGCGGGGCAGGACTTAGCGCACCGCTCGGGATGGCGGCGTAGACCCGCCTGCAGTCCCGCGAAGGCAGGCAGCTCTGTGCCGCCATCCCGAGCGGGGCAGGACTTAGCGCACCGCTCGGGATGGCGGCGTAGACCCGCCTGCAGTCCCGCGACGGCAGGCAGCTCTGTGCCGCCATCCCGAGCGGGGCAGGACTTAGCGCACCGCTCGGGATGGCGGCGTAGACCCGCCTGCAGTCCCGGGAGGGCAGGCAGCTCTGTGCCGCCATCCCGAGCGGGGCAGGACTTAGCGCACCGCTCGGGATGGCGGCGTAGACCCGCCTGCAGTCCCGCGAAGGCAGGCAGCTCTGTGCCGCCATCCCGAGCGGGGCAGGACTTAGCGCACCGCTCGGGATGGCGGCGTAGACCCGCCTGCAGTCCCGCGACGGCAGGCAGCTCTGTGCCGCCATCCCGAGCGGTGCAGGACTTAGCGCACCGCTCGGGATGGCGGCGTAGACCCGCCTGCAGTTCCGGGAGGGCAGGCAGCTCTGTGCCGCCATCCCGAGCGGGGCAGGACTTAGCGCACCGCTCGGGATGGCGGCGTAGACCCGCCTGCAGTCCCGCGAAGGCAGGCAGCTCTGTGCCGCCATCCCGAGCGGGGCAGGACTTAGCGCACCGCTCGGGATGGCGGCGTAGACCCGCCTGCAGTCCCGCGACGGCAGGCAGCTCTGTGCCGCCATCCCGAGCGGAGCAGGACTTAGCGCACCGCTCGGGATGGCGGCGTAGACCCGCCTGCAGTCCCGGGAGGGCAGGCAGCTCTGTGCCGCCATCCCGAGCGGGGCAGGACTTAGCGCACCGCTCGGGATGGCGGCGTAGACCCGCCTGCAGTCCCGCGAAGGCAGGCAGCTCTGTGCCGCCATCCCGAGCGGGGCAGGACTTAGCGCACCGCTCGGGATGGCGGCGTAGACCCGCCTGCAGTCCCGCGACGGCAGGCAGCTCTGTGCCGCCATCCCGAGCGGGGCAGGACTTAGCGCACCGCTCGGGATGGCGGCGTAGACCCGCCTGCAGTCCCGCGAAGGCAGGCAGCTCTGTGCCGCCATCCCGAGCGGGGCAGGACTTAGCGCACCGCTCGGGATGGCGGCGTAGACCCGCCTGCAGTCCCGCGACGGCAGGCAGCTCTGTGCCGCCATCCCGAGCGGTGCAGGACTTAGCGCACCGCTCGGGATGGCGGCGTAGACCCGCCTGCAGTTCCGGGAGGGCAGGCAGCTCTGTGCCGCCATCCCGAGCGGGGCAGGACTTAGCGCACCGCTCGGGATGGCGGCGTAGACCCGCCTGCAGTCCCGCGAAGGCAGGCAGCTCTGTGCCGCCATCCCGAGCGGGGCAGGACTTAGCGCACCGCTCGGGATGGCGGCGTAGACCCGCCTGCAGTCCCGCGACGGCAGGCAGCTCTGTGCCGCCATCCCGAGCGGGGCAGGACTTAGCGCACCGCTCGGGATGGCGGCGTAGACCCGCCTGCAGTCCCGCGAAGGCAGGCAGCTCTGTGCCGCCATCCCGAGCGGGGCAGGACTTAGCGCACCGCTCGGGATGGCGGCGTAGACCCGCCTGCAGTCCCGCGACGGCAGGCAGCTCTGTGCCGCCATCCCGAGCGGTGCAGGACTTAGCGCACCGCTCGGGATGGCGGCGTAGACCCGCCTGCAGTTCCGGGAGGGCAGGCAGCTCTGTGCCGCCATCCCGAGCGGGGCAGGACTTAGCGCACCGCTCGGGATGGCGGCGTAGACCCGCCTGCAGTCCCGCGAAGGCAGGCAGCTCTGTGCCGCCATCCCGAGCGGGGCAGGACTTAGCGCACCGCTCGGGATGGCGGCGTAGACCCGCCTGCAGTCCCGCGAAGGCAGGCAGCTCTGTGCCGCCTTCCCGAGCGGGGCAGGACTTAGCGCACCGCTCGGGATGGCGGCGTAGACCCGCCTGCAGTCCCGGGAGGGCAGGCAGCTCTGCCCCGCCATCCCGAGCGGGGCAGGACTTAGCGCACCGCTCGGGATGGCGGCGTAGACCCGCCTGCAGTCCCGCGACGGCAGGCAGCTCTGTGCCGCCATCCCGAGCGGGGCGGGACTTAGCGCACCGCTCGGGATGGCGGTGTAGACCCGCCTGCAGTCCCGCGACGGCAGGCAGCTCTGTGCCGCCATCCCGAGCGGGGCAGGACTTAGCGCACCGCTCGGGATGGCGGCGTAGACCCGGGATTGCAGGCAGCTCTGCACAACCCTCGGAGCCGGTCTCCCAAGGGTTGCGCAGAGCTTCCTGAAGCCTGGGGAGCGAGAGGGGTCGGTGCGCACCGACCCCCCTCGCTCTCCAGGCTTCAGCGAAAGCCTGCATTCGCCCCATAAGACGCAGGCACATTTCCCCTTCATTTTTGGAGGGGAAAAAGTGCGTCTTATGGGGCGAAAAATACGGTACTTAAATGTACTTTCCCTAAAAAACCAGAGGCCTTTCTCTTGGGCATTGTTGGCCAACTGGTGTCAAAGAAGGATAGAACTTTTTTTATGTACGCTACAACAGCAGCAAGAATACTCATCGCAAAGTATTGGAAGACACAAGATCTACCCACTCTGGAAGAATGGCAGATTAAAGTGATGGACTATATGACATTGGCCGAGATGACAGGCAGAATCCGTGACCAACGAAAAGAGACGGTGGAAGAAGAATGGAGGAAATTTAAAAGTTATCTTAAGGACTACTATAAACTTAATGAATGTTAAAATGTTATGGTTTACAGAAACAAAGGGGTACAGTGATATAAGGCCAGAATACAAAGAGGACTAAGATGACAGAGGTTGGAAAGTAACAATTGGGAGTTGCTGTGAGACTATGGACATTGGGATGTAGAAAGGGGGGGTATGGGGAAGTCCAAGAAAAGAGGTTTATGAAAATATGTTTGAAATTATACGTGTATGTTTGTCTTTTTAAGTGTTTGTTTGTTCTTTAAAAACTTTGTAAAACCAATAAAAATTTTATAAAAAAAAAAAATAATAATCCGGGAAGATTGTTCTTTCAGGGCTCTACCATCGCCATTGATCCCTGGCATTGAATGTGTTGGCCTAGTGTGGGGCTCCGAGGAGAGCTTGGCTGTCTGGCTGGTGTACCGGCCACCTAGCGTACCAGCAGCCACCCTGTCAGGCCTGTTGGAGGCGGTGGCCGGCTGGGCCTTGGAGTTCCCTAACCTATTGGTATTGGGAGACTTCAACTTCCACGCTGATGCCACTCCCTCCTCACAGGCTCTGGACCTGGTGTCTTCCATGGCGACACTAGGGCTCTCCCAGTTTGTTTCGGGCCCCACACATCAAGCAGGCCACACGCTGGATTTGATCTTTGGCGCCGGTATAGATGTGATCATGTCTCCTTCGATGAAGGTGCCATGGTCTGATCACTATGCTCTGAAAGCCAGGATTGATGTTCCACCCCCACCCTGCTTAGGTGGCGAGCCGATTTGGGCTCGCCCGCAGAGGCTGATGGACCCTGATAGATTCCGTCAAGCCTTGCGGGACCTTTCTCCCCCTGGCGACTCATTGACTGAGCTTGTTGAGGGCTGGAATACCCAGCTCCTGGCAGCCATCGATGAGATTGCACCTAAGCGCCCTCTACGACCCCGCAGAAACCGGGCTCCCTGGTTTACCGAGGAGCTCCGGAAAATGAAGCGGGACCTCAGACGGCTAGAGCGAGTATGGCGGGGTGCCCGTGACGGAGCCTCAAGAACATCTTATAGGGTTTTTATGAAAACCTATGAGATGGCAGTGAAGGCCGCTAAGACGTCTTACTTCTCGGCTTGCATTGCATCCGCTAGCTCTCGCCCGGCGCAATTATTTAGTATAATTCGGTCTTTAACATCCCTTGAAGGACAGCCAAATTTAAATAACAATCTGACACACAGCTGTGAGGCATTTGCAAGCTTTTTTGCGGAGAAGGTCCTGTTGCTCCGCCATGACCTCCCTGCCAATTTGGATACAATAAAGGAACTGGAGGCCCCTCGACTGTCCTCGGGTCCAGTATTGGACCACTTTGACCGGATATCTCCAGCCGATGTGGACAGATTCCTCCAAGCTGGAAAGCCCACCACCTGTCCTCTTGACCCGTGCCCGTCATGGCTGATTAGAGCGTGTCCAGACGAGGTGCGGGCCCCCCTGGGGGATATCATCAATTTGTCCCTTGGCACCGGGATATTCCCAGGGGAACTGAAGGAGGCGGTGGTGCGTCCGCTCTTAAAGAAAACATCATTAGATCCCTCAAATCTATCCAATTACCGCCCGGTCTCGAATCTTCCATTCCTGGGTAAGGTGATTGAGAGAGCGGTTGCTGAACAGCTTGGTAGGTTTCTGGATGAAACATCTGCTTTGGATCCATTCCAGTCCAGCTTCCGCGCTGGTCATGGGACCAAGACGGCTCTGGTCGCCCTAACAGATGATCTCCGCAGGCAGCTGGATCGAGGCGGGTCGGGGCTGCTGATTCTTCTAGATCTGTCAGCAGCCTTTGACATGGTTGATCACGAACTCCTGGACCACCGCCTTGCCGACGTGGGGATCCAGGGCACAGTCCTTCAATGGCTGCGCTCGTTTCTCTCTGGTCGGGGACAGAGGGTGGCGCTTGGGGGGGAATTGTCATCGCGCCACTCCTTGGTGTGTGGAGTGCCTCAGGGTGCAATTCTCTCCCCTGAAGCGTCAGGCAAAAGTCGCACCAAGTCCCAGGTGAAACCTGCAAAAGACTTCCGGTCAGCACCAGCGACAAATAGCGGATTCCCTCTGAGCTCCGGAGGGAATCGGCTCCACGGGGACAGGGTCTGACCGCTGCGGCGAAGCGGGACCCGAAGAAATCTCAGGCGGGGAAGCCTGAGAACTTGGAGACTCGGCGGGCTCCGTTTGCGCCCCCCTTTTTAAAGGCTCCGGAACGGAAAGGGGGTGTGTGGCGCGGAGAGCGCTGATTTCTTTCTGGACAATTGGAAGCTAAAGCAACTACCCGTGAGTAGGAGTAAGCAAGTAATTGGAAGAAAAATTTAGTTAATTTGGCACCGAAACGGGAAAGGCACAAACAGGAAGTCTGCCTCTTCCGACTTGTAAATAGATTAAAGTAAAGAGACTGTAAAGCTGTAACCCTGAAAGACGACTTTTAAAGGTCAAATCCAGCACCAAAAAAGACGACTCCCCTCCGGTTTGCAGGAGTGGAGGGGGGAGAACCGAGCATTATTTTACCTGCAAGAAAAGAGGGTGTAAATATATTTCTGCTGTCTCGGAAATCTGGGAACGGACTGCCTATGACAGGGAAGGTCGACCAGTGGGAAGAATTGTCTGCATGTTAAGGGTAAAGAATATTGACACTTTGAGAAAGATACAGTGTTTATAGATCTGCCTTTGACTATAAAGTAACTTTTTAGAGACACTGAAACTTTTCTAAAAGCATTGAAACTCTGGCTTTTGAGGGATATTGGAACTTTTAAGAACTATACTTGTTTTTAACAGTTGCATAGTGAAGTTGGAAGGGTGTCCCCCTAGAGGAGACTACGTTGTAACAACTATTTTGTCATCAAGTTACCAAGCTCTGGAAAATTACTTTGCAAAACAAACTCACCAAGCGTGTGACTGACCTTGGGCTTGTTATGGCAGATGGGAAAGGGAAGATAGAGCTGGTGAGTGGCATACAGGATAAAACTACCAGATCCGGCAGACAATACAAGACTGATATTACTTTTCAGAGAAGGGCCTCAACATCCGGAGCGGCAGGCACAGTAGGAGCTGCTGCTTCGCAAGTAAAATCAAAAGCTATGTCATCTGAAGAGCTATTGGCTCAGGCACTTGGCAAAATTGATGCATCTTTGGAAAAATTAGCCAAACAGGTTGCAGAGACAAATAAACAAGTAGCTGGGGCCTCAGCAAAAATAGATTTGAACACTCCAAGTATTAATGAACTGGGGAACAAGGTGAACTCCAATACACAGTCCATTGAAAAACTATTAGAGGAATCGGCCTCGACTCGACAGATTGCAGAGGAAGCTAAGGATATTGCAACTGCTGTTCAAGAGAAGATACCACCGGTATATAAGAAATTAGAGGATCACGACCTGACACTGTCTATGATTGAATTACAAAGAAAGGAGAGAAACCTAAGAATTAGAGCAGTACCTGAAAGTGAGAAAGACAACTTGATAGACTTACTTACAAAGGAATTCACAGACTTTTGGCAACAAGACCTGGGGAAAGATGAATTCAAATGGTGAGTGCATTTAGACTCAGCAAAAGACAAGGAAAGAACAGAGCAAGAGATTGTTTGATCACCTTAAGAACAAAAGAAGAAAGAGATAAAATCTTGAATCTGCACTACCAAAGAACCTTGGAAATTGAAGACTCATTTGTTGAGTCCTTCAAGGATATACCTAAACACATTTTGGATATAAGGGCTTATTATAAAGATCTTGTCGGCCTACTTAGAAGAAATAAAATACTCTTCAGGTGGGAATTTCCCCAAGGTTTATCTTTTAAATACAAAGGAAGGAAAATAAGAATAAGGACAGTGTCAGGGAACTGCCATCAGAGCATCAGGTGGTGGAGGGACTCAGGCAGGATGAAAGAGACTCAACTGCTGAAGCAGGGACCAGCAGGGGGAGGAGTGGGTCTCTGAGGGAATGCGAGCAGGAGGGAGGGCTCAGGGAGGCTTCCAGCGAGAACAGTGGGGAGGTATCGGAGTCTCCCATAGGGAGACCCATACCTCGCAGGAAACTGTCACGCCGTGAGTCCAGGAGACGCGTTTCCGTTAAGGAACTTCTTTGCTGGAAACGCTTCCGCAGACAGCCACTGTCGGACTCTACTAGTGACTAGAGCAGACATGTCTGAGGAGCTCCGTCACACACGGAGGTTTGTGGGGGCGCACAAACTCTGAGGGAGCACGTTTTCACGCACAAGCAGTTAATCAAACCCTCACAGCAGTCCGACAGTCTTTGTACGCTGCCTGTGCAAGAGAAGGCATCATGAGCGAACCAACCGGAACCGGAGGAGCAGGGGCTGGAGCTGGTCCAAGCTTGGAAGATAGATACCGAGCGTTGGAGGTTCAACTGGCCCTGCAGACGGCGAGGCTGGAGGAGAGAAGGGCTCAGGATGCAGACAAGAAGGGGAGAGCCACTCAATTCCCCAGAAAGGTACCAGGATTGGTGCAGAAATTTGGGGGGGACCCCAAGGACTACCATGCTTTTAGGACAGAGATGCAATATGCCCTTAATGTGCAGTTCGATGAGTTCCCTGATGAGGAATCGCGAGTTGCTTTTGTAATTGGGCATCTTGAGAAAGGGGCTAGAGACTGGGTTCGACTCCTAATGGCAACGCACAATGACATACTAAAGGACACAATGAAGTTCTTTCGTGCAATGGATATCATGTTTTCCAGCGATATTGAGGAAGGGGTGGTGCGCAGACAGCTAATGGCTTGTAAGCAGGGGAGTCGATCTGTCCGTGAATATTGGACTGAGTTTACCATGCTGATTCACAGACTGAGTTGGGATTTATCGGCGGCACCCGTTCAAATGCTATTTGAAGAAGGTCTTTCTTCGGGGGTGAAAGACGAGCTGGCACGGAGCCCCAGGGCGGAGTCTATGGATCAGCTGACCAAATCTGCGCTGACCATAGGAGCGCGGCAGGAGGCAAGAGCCTTGGAGAGGCGGGAAGGGAGAGGGGAACGTTGGAAGGAGTTCCGCATTCCAGACATTCCTGAGCCAGCTTTCCCGCCGGCAGAGCCGATGGAAATCGGAACAGCGCGCGCGCGCGCATTTTCAAAAACCAGCGAGGGAGCTAAGAAGGAGGGAAAGGGCCCCCGGAAATGCTATCTCTGCCAACAGCCAGGCCACTTTGCCAGAGTCTGCCCCCAGAGGAAGGAATGGCAAGGGATGGTGGGAGCTGTTGAGGGGGGAGAAGAAGGGGGAGCGGAGCAGGTAAAAGCCAACGCCTGGTTGCCACAATTGGGGCACTGCAGCCAGGCCAAAGAGCAGTGAAAGTGCCCGTGCCAGAAGCTCCTCGACCTGCTCTAGTGATTGAAGTGTCGCTAGAGCTGCAGAATGGGCACCCCCTAAAAATAAAGGCGCTATTGGACTCAGGCAGCTCCTGCAATTTTATGAGCAAGGAGTTTGCTGCTGAACACCAGATACAGACCATCCCTTTAAGCAACCCCCTGCAGGTGACCACGATTGATGGCAGGGAGTTGTTGGGAGGAGGAGTCCGCTTGCAGACTATCCCAATGATAATGAGGGTGGCAAGGCACACAGAACTGATAGCGTTTAATGTGGCCACCCTGGGAGGCGCTCCCATTATTTTGGGAATGAGCTGGCTAGCTCTACATGATCCGCTGGTTGGCTGGCATCAAAGAGTGGTGTCCTTTGGTTCAGCACATTGCCTAGAACACTGCAAAGGGGAGAAGGGTTCAGTAGGGGCCCAAGCCACCCTAGCAGGGACTGAAGTAATGGGGAAGGTGAAGGTACCACCACAGTATGCAGATCTCAGCGACGTGTTCAGCGAGAAGGAAGCTGACCAACTACCACCTCATAGACCCTTTGATTGTCAGATCAATTTACTCCCTGGAGCACAGCTTCCCGTGGGCAAGTTGTATGCCATGTCAGACAGGGAAATGCAGGAGTTGCGAGGGTTCATTGACAAGAACCTGAAGAGAGGCTTCATCAGAGAGTCCAAAGCAGCAGGGGGGAGCCCAGTGTTCTTTGTGGACAAAAAAAATGCGGACAAGCCGAGACTTGTATGTGATTTTAGGCGGCTGAATGCAGTGACTGAACCGGTGGCGTTCCCTATGCCCAGAATTGATGATATTTTGACCATGGTGAGGAAGGGAAAGATTTTCACAAAGCTGGATCTAAGGGGGGCGTACAACCTGATACGCATAAGGAAAGGGGATGAATGGAAAACCACCATGTTTACCCCTTTGGGGGCGTTTGAATACCTCGTTATGCCATTTGGATTACAAGCAGGCTCCGCGTGTTTTCAATCTTTTATGAACCACGTGCTGGGCCCTTTGCTCTACAAGAATTGCGTTGCCTTTCTAGATGATGTGTTGGTGTATTCTGAGAATGAGGAGCAACATGTGAGAGACGTCAGAGAAGTGTTGAGCAGACTGCAAGCCAACAGGCTGTGGGTCAAACTGGAGAAGTGTCGGTTCCATACCAAGGAGGTGGAATTCCTGGGGTACCGCCTGTCAGACAAGGGATTGGCCATGGATCCCGGCAAGGTACAGGCAGTGCTGGAATGGAAAACACCCAAAACCAAGAAGGATGTGCAGAGGTTCCTAGGGTTTGGAAACTTTTATCGTAAGTTCATCCGCAACTTCGCCCATCTGACGGCGCCCATCACTGACTGTCTCAGCAGTAAGAAGAAGTTTGTATGGACGGCGGAGGCGGAGCGAGCGTTTGAGGAACTGAAAAGGGCCTTCGCCTCTGAAGAACAACTTCTGCATGTGGATTTACGAAAGAAGCTAAGGGTTGAAACAGACGCATCTGACAGAGCCATAGGGGCGGTGCTTCTTCTGCAGCCGGGGAAGGAGGAGTCGGAGTGGCGTCCGTGTGCCTTCTTCTCGCGGAAGCTGAACAAATCCGAGAGGAACTACACGGTGTACGACCGAGAACTGCTTGCTATTCATGAGGCGTTCCGGAGATGGAGGCATCTGCTAGTTGGTGCACAACATAAAGTGCAAGTGTGCACGGACCATAAAAATCTAGAGTACTGGAGAACGGCGCGAGTGCTCAACCAAAGGCAGTTGAGATGGGCCCAAGAGTTCTCCAAATTTAACTTTGAGATTTGTTATGTGCCAGGCCCAGAGAATGTTAGGGCGGACGCTCTCTCACGCAAACCTGAATATTTGGAGGGGGAGGGAGCACCCGAAGAAACCCATATCATTCCAGAGGACCGCTGGGTGTGTGGGGCGACTTTGGTGGGGCAAAGGGAATTGGTAGAGGGTACGGTGCAGGATGCATACGCCCAGGGGAAACTCAGGGATCTCAGAGGGGAGGAAGACAAACCCGGTGGTTTTGAGGAGAGAAATGGGGCATTGTATTATAAGGGAGCGTTATATATACCTGAAGGGGAATTGAGGGAGAAAGTACTCAAGCAGCTGCACGATAGCCCCACAGCAGGGCACTTTGGGCAACACAAAACCATGTGGCTGGTTACCAGGGAATTTTGGTGGCCCAAGGTCAGGGAAGATGTGCGGGAGTATGTGAGAGGGTGTGAACAATGCCAAAGAGCCAAGGGGGAGAGGCAGGCGCCGGCTGGTTTATTAGAACCACTGCCCACACCTGAGAGACCGTGGGAAGCAGTGGCAATAGATTTCATGACTGATCTGCCAAGGTCTAGAGGGAAAACAGCCATCATGGTGGTAGTAGACCTGTTAACTAAAATGGCCCACTTCATAGCCTGCTCACATGCGGTTACAGCAGAAGAAACCGCCAAATTGTTTGTAGAGAATGTGTTTAGGTTGCATGGCGCCCCCTTGAGGGTGGTTTCAGACCGAGGGAAACAATTTACTTCCAGGTTCTGGAGGAAGCTCATGAGCTTACTGCATGTAGAGGTTAATTTCTCGACGGCCCGTCATCCTGAAACCAACGGGCAGGCGGAAAGAGCAAATGGGGTTCTCCAACAATATTTGAGGTGTTATGTTAATGACAGAGAGAATGATTGGGTGGAGAAGCTGGCGTTGGCAGAATTTGCCTACAACAATGCAGAGAACGTGTCCACGGGGATGAGCCCCTTTTTGGCTAATCACGGGTGCCATCCCAGAGCCTTCCCAGGGGGGGAGGGGGAGAACTGGAGCGTTCCAGCTGCAGAACAGTTCGTGGAAGAAATGGAAGCGATCCATCGCCAGCTCCAACTCAACTTAAACAGGGCTAAGGAGGAATATAAGAGGCAAGCAGACAAAAACAGAAGGGAAGGTGAAAGCATCAGGGTGGGGGACCAGGTGTGGCTGTCAACCCAAGGGTTGCCATTCAAAGGAGGTTGTAAGAAATTAAGACCCAAAAGGCTGGGTCCGTTTGAAGTCATACAGCAGGTCAATCCAGTGGCTTTCAGGCTCCGGTTACCGAACCACATGAAGCTGCACCCAGTTTTTCACAGGTCGTTGCTGTCACCGTATAGAGGAGACAGTGAGGGGAGGGTCACTAGGGGACCAGCAATGGAGGAGAAGGAACACAGCTACCATGTAGCGGAGATCCTCGATTCCAGGTGGAAGGGAGATCAAGTAGAGTATTTGGTAATGTGGGAAGGGGAACCGGAGTCGGAAAACACCTGGGTTAGGGCAGAGGATGTCAATGACGAGGTTTTAATAGAGACTTTTCATCAGAGGTTCCCACGTAAACCTCAGCCTGTAGCGAGGTTCCGAAGGGAATACTTTGCCACCACCGACGAGGAAGAGGAGTTGGAGGGGTTCCCAGATTCTGAAGAGGAGGAGGATTCAGCTGGCCAGGACGACGATCGATGGAGAGAATTGTTCGAGACGTCAGAAGATGAGGAAGATTCGTTTCGGGGTTTTAGCCCTTCACCTCCCAGGGGGGAGGAATTGGGAGGGGGTGAGGGGGGCCCTGGAGGGGAGGTGGATGTCAGGGAACTGCCATCAGAGCATCAGGTGGTGGAGGGACTCAGGCAGGATGAAAGAGACTCAACTGCTGAAGCAGGGACCAGCAGGGGGAGGAGTGGGTCTCTGAGGGAATGCGAGCAGGAGGGAGGGCTCAGGGAGGCTTCCAGCGAGAACAGTGGGGAGGTATCGGAGTCTCCCATAGGGAGACCCATACCTCGCAGGAAACTGTCACGCCGTGAGTCCAGGAGACGCGTTTCCGTTAAGGAACTTCTTTGCTGGAAACGCTTCCGCAGACAGCCACTGTCGGACTCTACTAGTGACTAGAGCAGACATGTCTGAGGAGCTCCGTCACACACGGAGGTTTGTGGGGGCGCACAAACTCTGAGGGAGCACGTTTTCACGCACAAGCAGTTAATCAAACCCTCACAGACAGTGAATGATAAAGACTAGTTTCTGAAAGATCACGAGGAGGACTTACAGAAGGAAGTGGAATCAGGAGAGGAGCTGACTGCATCAGGAAAAGGAATTCTAGACATAGCAAACTTGTCATTTGGATTCTCGGGCCCAGGGAAAGACACACCACCGACAGAAGAACAACAACAACTCGGTGCAGTTGGAGGGAAAGCTAAGTAACTTACCATGGCTCTGCAACTTTTAACCTGGAATTGTAACGGACTGAATTCCCCTCGGAAGAGGAAATCTGTTTTTCATGTATTAAGGAAAGAACAATTGGACTTGATTTGTTTAAAAGAAACACATGTAATGAGGCTACACAGGAAAATGCTTATTAATAAGAGATTGGGACAAGAATTTATTTCGTATGACAAACTTAAAAAGAGAGGCTTGGTGATATATGCAAAGGAGAAATTGCTACCAAAATTTCATAGAATCATAGAGTTGGAAGAGACCACAAGGGCCATTGAGTCCAACCCCCTGCCAAGCAGGAAACACCATCAGAGCACTCCTGACATATGGTTGTCAAGCCTCTGCTTAAAGACCTCCAAAGTAGGAGACTCCACCACACTCCTTGGCAGCAAATTCCACTGTCGAACAGCTCTTACTGTCAGGAAGTTCTTCCTAATGTTTAGGTGGAATCTTCTTTCTTGTAGTTTGGATCCATCGCTCCGTGTCCGCTTCTCTGGAGCAGCAGAAAACAACCTTTCTCCCTCCTCTATGTGACATCCTTTTATATATTTGAACATGGCTATCATATCACCCCTTAACCTCCTCTTCTCCAGGCTAAACATGCCCAGCTCCCTTAGCCGTTCCTCCTAAGGCATCGTTTCCAGGCCTCTGACCATTTTGGTTGCCCTCCTCTGGACACGTTCCAGTTTGTCAGTGTCCTTCTTGAACTGTGGTGCCCAGAACTGGACACAGTACTCCAGGTGAGGTCTGACCAGAGCAGAATACAGTGGCGCTATTACTTCCCTTGATCTAGATGCTATACTCCTATTGATGCAGCCCAGAATTGCATTGGCTTTTTTAGCTGTCGCGTCACACTGTTGGCTCATGTCAAGTTTGTGGTCAACCAAGACTCCTAGATCCTTTTCACATGTACTGCTCTCAAGCCAGGTGTCACCCATCTTGTATTTGTGCCTCTCATTTTTTTTTTGCCCAAGTGCAATACTTTACATTTCTCCCTGTTAAAGTTCATCTTGTTTGTTTTGGCCCAGTTCTCTAATCTGTCAAGGTCGTTTTGAAGTGTGATCCTGTCCTCTGGGGTGTTAGCCACCCCTCCCAGTTTGGTGTCATCTGCAAATTTGATCAGGATGCCCTTGAGTCCATCATCCAAGTCGTTGATAAAGATGTTGAATAAGACCGGGCCCAAGACAGAACCCTGTGGCACCCCACTAGTCACTCTTCTCCAGGATGAAGAGGAACCACTTATACCGAAAACAGAGACTGAAAAGACTCAACTTAAGAACTACCGTCCCATATCCTTATTAAATGTGGATTACAAAATTTTTGCTGATATTTTGGCTAAGAGGCTGAAAAAAGTACTGATTGAAGAGATTCATAAGGACCAAGCGGGTTTTCTGCCGGGAAGACATTTATCTGATAATCTGAGGAACGTAATTGACATTTTGGAAAAGTTAGAAGTGAATATAAACACTAAAGCAGTTTTGATATTCGTGGGTGCAGAGAAAGCCTTTGATAATATATCTTGGAGTTTTATGAAAAAGAACTTGCAGGGTATGGGGGTAGGCCAAGGTTTTGAAAATGGTATAGGTGCAATATATTCTGAACAAAAGGCTAAATTAATTGTAAATAATGTGGTTACGGAACAATTTAAGATAGAAAAAGGAACACGACAGGGGTGCCCAATTTCCCCATTGCTTTTTATATCGGTCCTGGAGGTTCTGCTCAATATGATCAGAAGAGACCGGCAGGTTAAAGGTATACAGGTCGGAGCTAAACAATATAAATTGAGAGCATTTGCAGGTAACCTAGTTTTGACGTTACAGGAGCCAGAGTCTAGTACCAAAAGAGTATTAGAATTAATTCAAGAGTTTGGTCAGGTGGCAGGATTTAAATTGAACAAATTAAAAACTAAGGTTTTGGAGAAAAACTTAACATCATTGGAAAGAGAGAAGTTCCAGAATGAAACAGGTTTGACTGTGGTTAAGAAAGTGAAATACTTGGGGATTAATATGACAGCTAAAAATGGAAATTTGTTTAAAGATAACTATGAAAAATGCTGGACGGAAGTTAAAAAAGATTTAGAAATTTGGTCAAACTTGAAGCTTTCCTTGTTAGGTCGAATTGCTGTTATAAAGATGAATGTATTGCCAAGAATGTTATTTTTGTTTCAATCATTGCAAATTTTGGACAAAATGGACTGTTTCAAGAAGTGGCAGAGAGACATTTCTAGATTTGTCTGGCAGGGCAAGAAGCCCAGAATAAAATTTAAAATATTAACTGATGCAAAGGATAGAGGTGGATTTGCCCTGCCAGACTTTAAACTCTACTATGAATCAGCGGCATTTTGCTGGCTGAAAGAATGGCTGCTTCTTGAGAACACAGACATTTTGGATTTAGAAGGTTTTAATAACGTTTTTGGGTGGCATGCATACTTGTGGTATGACAAGGTTAAAGCACATAAAGCATTTAAAAATCATATTGTCAGAAGAGCATTGTTTAATGTCTGGATAAGATATAAAGATTTACTTGAAAATAAAACCCCAAGGTGGTTGTCACCGATGGAAGCAAAGGCCCAGAAAAAGCTCAATATGGAGGCCAAATGGCCGAAATATTGGGAAATTTCGGAACAAGAAGGAGATAAACTGAAATTACAGAGTTTCGAGAAATTAAAAAGTAAAGTGAGAGATTGGCTCCATTATTATCAGATAATGGAGGCCTACAATTTGGATAAAAAAGTTGGCTTCCAGGTGGGAAATACTAAACTGGAAACAGAACTGTTAGAACCCAAAACCAAGATTTTTGTCAAAAATGTATAACTTGCTGTTGAAATGGAATACTCAGGATGAAACGGTTAAATCTGTCATGATTAAATGGGCACAAGATGTTGGACATAATATTAATTTTGCTGACTGGGAACAGTTGTGGACCACCGGAATGAAATTTACGGCATGTAATGTCTTAAGAGAAAATATTATGAAAATGATTTACAGGTGGTACATGACCCCAGTCAAGCTCGCAAAAATCTATCTATCATTTGCCCGATAACAAATGTTGGAAATGTAAAGAAATGGAAGGTACATTCTTTCACCTTTGGTGGACGTGCCCAAAGATTAAGGCTTTCTGGGAGATGATATATAATGAACTGAAAAAGGTATTTAAGTATACCTTCCTGAAAAAAACAGAGGCCTTTCTCCTGGCCAATTGGTGCCAAAGAAGGACAGAACTTTTTTTATGTATGCAACGACAGCAGCAAGAATACTTATTGCAAAGTATTAGAAGACGCAAGATTTGCCCACTTTGGGAGAATGGCAGATGAAGCTGATTGACTGTATGGGACTGGCAGAAATGGCTGGCAGAATCCGTGACCAGGGAGAAGAGTCGGCAGAGGAAGATTGGGAAAAATTTAAGGACTATTTACAAAAATATTGCAAAATTAAGGAATGTTGAATGATGTTGGATTGAAATTAAGCGGTTTTCAGCTGTAATGGTAAAAGGAATTTGATAAAATGGTTTTCTATTATTCAAAGTTATAATAATCTAAGAAAATAAGGTTTTTTTTCTTCTTTTTCTTTTTAAGCTGTAATGCTTTGAGATAAGGATTTGCTGTATGAATAATCTGAATTGGATATACAAGAAGGGGAGGTATGAGGAGGTCGGGGAAAGATGTTATGAGAAAATAAGCTGTGAAATTTATGTGTTTTGGGTTTTTTTGTTCTTTTTTCTTTTTGTTTGTAAAAATTGGAAACTCTAATAATTTTTTTTTTAAAAAAAGAAAGAAACCTGCAAAAGCATTGCTGTCAACAAAAGCCGCATTTTCAACGGAGAACGCTTTTGTTCTTGACACGGGATGCACACAGCACATGACATCGCACAGAGATCTGTTTTCAACATTTAAGAAGCAAAGCTTCACTGTGAAACAGGCCAATGGCCAGGAGCTGAAAGCGACCGGGTTTGGAACTGTGCATCTTGAAAGTCTGAACTTGACTATAAACAATGTGTATTTGGTTCCTGATGTAAAGTTCAATCTGCTGAGTGTTTCGCAGATCACAAAGAAAGGACTGACTTTGTCCTATGATAGAGAAAGCTGCAAAATCTTCAAAGATGGAGAGCTGTATCTTTCTGCCAGAGAGAAAGATGGGCTGTATTTGTTGACTTTTAATCAAAATGATTGCATAAATTGTAATGCATCTGAATCTAACATGATTTCTTTCGCAGGTGTGTAGAATCATAGAATCATAGAATCATAGAATCATAGAATCATAGAGTTGGAAGAGACCACAAGGGCCATCGAGTCCAACCCCCTGCCAAGCAGGAAACACCATCAGAGCACTCCTGACATATGGTTGTCAAGCCTCTGCTTAAAGACCTCCAAAGAAGGAGACTCCACCACACTCCTTGGCAGCAAATTCCACTGTCGAACAGCTCTTACTGTCAGGAAGTTCTTCCTAATGTTTAGGTGGAATCTTCTTTCTTGTAGTTTGGATCCATTGCTCCGTGTCCGCTTCTCTGGAGCAGCAGAAAACAACCTTTCTCCCTCCTCTATGTGACATCCTTTTATATATTTGAACATGGCTATCATATCACCCCTTAACCTCCTCTTCTCCAGGCTAAACATGCCCAGCTCCCTTAGCCGTTCCTCATAAGGCATCGTTTCCAGGCCTTTGACCATTTTGGTTGCCCTCCTCTGGACACGTTCCAGTTTGTCAGTGTCCTTCTTGAATTGTGGTGCCCAGAACTGGACACAGTACTCCAGGTGTGGTCTGACCAGAGCAGAATACAGTGGCACTATTACTTCCCTTGATCTAGATGCTATACTCCTATTGATGCAGCCCAGAATTGCATTGGCTTTTTTAGCTGCCGCGTCACACTGTTGGCTCATGTCAAGTTTGTGGTCAACCAAGACTCCTAGATCCTTTTCACATGTACTGCTCTCAAGCCAGGTGTCACCCATCTTGTATTTGTGCCTCTCATTTTTTTTTGCCCAAGTGCAATACTTTACATTTCTCCCTGTTAAAATTCATCTTGTTTGTTTTTGCCCAGTTCTCTAATCTGTCGAGGTCGTTTTGAAGTGTGATCCTGTCCTCTGGGGTGTTAGCCACCCCTCCCAGTTTGGTGTCATCTGCAAATTTGATCAGGATGCCCTTGAGTCCATCATCCAAGTCGTTGATAAAGATGTTGAATAAGACCGGGCCCAAGACAGAACCCTGTGGCACCCCACTAGTCACTCTTCTCCAGGATGAAGAGGAACCATTGATGAGCACCCTTTGGGTTCGGTCAGTCAGCCAGTTACATATCCACTGAGTGGTAGCATAGTCAAGACCGCATTTTACCAGCTTCTTTACAAGAATATCATGGGGCACCTTGTCAAATGCCTTGCTGAAATCAAGGTAGGCTACATCCACTGCGTTCCCTTCATCTACCAGGCTTGTAATTCTGTCAAAAAACGAGATCAGGTTAGTCTGACATGACTTATTTTTCAGAAATCCATGCTGACTATTGGTGATCACAGCATTCCTTTCTAGGTGCTCACAGACTGTTTGCTTAATGATCTGCTCCAGAATCTTCCCTGCTATTGATGTCAGACTGACTGGGCGGTAATTATTTGGGTCCTCTCTTTTCCCCTTTTTGAAAATAGGGACAACATTTGCCCTCCTCCAGTCTGCCGGGACTTCGCCTGTTCTCCAGGAATTCTCAAAGATGACTGCCAGTGGTTCTGAGATCACATCTGCTAGTTCTTTTAATACTCTTGGATGCAGTTCATCTGGCCCTGGAGACTTGAATACATCTAAACTAGCCAAGTATTCTTGTACTATCTCCTTAGTTATTCTGGGCTGTGTTTCCTTTGCTGAATCATTTGCTCCAAATTCTTCAGGTCGGGCATTGTTTTCTTTATCGGAGAAGACTGAGGCAAAGAAGGCATTGAGGAGTTCAGCCCTTTCTGTGTCCCCTGTTTGCATTTCACCATCTTCTCCTCTGAGTGACCCCACTGTTTCTTTGTTCTTCCTTTTGCTACGAACATACCCATAAAAGCCTTTTTTGTTGCTTTTAACCTCTCTAGCAAGCCTGAGTTCATTCTGTGCTTTAGCTTTTCTGACTTTGTGTCTACACGTGCTGGCTATTTGTTTGAATTCCTCTTTGGTGGTTTCCCCCCTTTTCCATTTTTTGTACACATGCTTTTTTAATCTTAATTCAGTTAAAAGTTCTTTTGATAGCCACCCTGGCTTCTTTAGGCACCTTCCATGTTTCCGTCTCATTGGTATTGCCTGACGTTGTGCTTTTACTATCTCCCTCTTAACAAACTCCCAGCCATCATGAACTCCCTTTCCTTTTAGTATTGCTGTCCATGAGATCTCACCCAGCACTTCCCTAAGTTTTATGAAGTCGGCTTTCTTAAAGTCAAGAAATTGAGTCCTAGTATGCTTGGCTGCTCCTTTCCGCTGTATAGTAAACTTCAGAAGAGCATGATCACTCGCGCCTAATGATCCATCCACATCTACCCCACTAACCAGGTCATCAACATTGGTTAGGACCAGATCTAAAATGGCTGTTCCTCTTGTTGCTTCTCCCATTTTCTGGACAATGAAGTTGTCTGCAAGGCCAGTGAGGAATCTGTTTGACCTTAAGCTCTTGGCTGAGTTTGACGTCCAACAAATATCCGGGTAATTGAAGTCCCCCATTACTACTATCTCCCTTCCTTTTGCATGCTTGGCCATCTGTTCCAGGAAGGCATCATCTATGTCCTCCGTTTGGCTTGGGGATCTATAGTAAACTCCCACAATGAGGTCTCTGTTATTCTTCTCTCCCTTAATTTTGACCCAAATGCTCTCACTTTGGCTTTGAGGATCTAAATCTTGGATCTCTTCACAGGTATACACATCCCTGACATATAACGCCACTCCTCCTCCTTTCTTGTCTGGTCTGTTTCTCTGAAATAGATTGTATCCCCCCATTATTACATTCCAATCGTGGGACTTATCCCACCAGGTTTCAGTGATGCCTATTATGTCATATTTAGTTTGCTGTACCAAGAGCTCAAGCTCATCTTGTTTATTTCCCATGCTTTGCGCATTAGTGTACAGACATTGAAGTCCATTAATCATTCCCCCGTGTCTCTTATTTAAGGATTTTTTCCTCCCACCACTAGGTCCACGTGCTGTTTGCTCCATTTGGTCTATGACATTTGGATGATCATCTTCATTCATTGATAGTCTCCTACCTTCAGGAGCACTGTCTCCCTCCCCCACATTAGTCAGTTTAAAGCCCTCCTGATGAGGTTTCTGAGATTTTTGGCCAAAACATTTCTCCCAACCGTTGTGAGGTGCAGCCCATCACTTGCCAGAAGTCCATCTTCAAGAAACTGCAGTCCGTGATCTAAGAATCCAAACCGTTCCTGTTTACACCATTTGCGAAGCCAGCTGTTCACTTCCACTATTTTCCCCTCTCTCCCTGGGCCACGTCGTTCAACTGGGAGGACAGACGAGATGACAATTTGTGCATTTAGTTGCTTCAATTTCCTGCCGAGAGCCTCGTAGTCTCTTTTGATCTTCTGGAGGCTATTGCTTGCAGTGTCATTGGTTCCCACATGAACCAAGAGGAAGGGGTATTTGTCAGTGGGTTTTATGATTCCTTGCAGTCGTTCAGTTACATCTTGGATCTTAGCCCCGGGGAGACAGCACACTTCCCGAGACATCTTGTCAGGCCCACAGATCACTGCTTCTGTTCCCCTCAGTAGGGAATCCCCTATCACCACTACACGCCTCCTCTTGGGTTTGGTCGGGGTTCTTCCGTGAGCTGTCCGTTCCAAGGTCGCCTGTGTTGGGAAACTGCCAGGGAGATAACGTCCATCACGGCCCCCAAGCCGGAGTTCGGAGATTCCATCGGCCTCCCGTAGTCACGCAGATCCAACAGTTAGGGGCACAAAGCCTTTGGAATTCCTAGCCACATTCCAGGGCTTGGTGCACCCTCTTTCAGCAGAAAGCACAGTCAAAAGCTTGCACCGCAGAAGAGCAGAAGAGCATTTTTACAGACTTTATTTAGAACATGAACAGAACAAAAGAAAACACGTCCATTCTCAGTCAGCGTCTCTGACCATCTGACAAAAACGAAAGGAATATCTGAACAAAAACATCCTGTGATCAGGACATCCGCAGACTCTGTGACTCCCCAAAGCCTGCTCCCTTTAAGGTGGAACGGAAATATCCTAACATCCTCCCCCTTTCCGTGTAACCTGTTGTACCTGTGGTTCACCCAATTGCAACCTTTGTACATAAACCTTAAGTTGTTCTTTGTTAACAACCTTAGACAACAGATCAGCAGGAATTTCATTTCCTGCCATGTAGGACACCCGAATCAGTCCTTTCTGAATACACTCTCTTGCACGATGTAGCTTAATCTGCAAGTACTTGGTTCTCTGCTTGCAACTCTCCGAGTTCAGCAAAGCCAAACAAGATCTATTGTCTTGATACACTTGTACAGGACATTTCACAGACACTCTGATGTCCTTAAACAGTTGCATCAACCATTCACAATCCATGAGTGAAAATGACAGAGCATTGAGTTCTGCTTCACAGGAACTTAGGCTCACTGTTGTCTGCTTCCTGCACAACCAGTCAAACAGGCAGTGGTTGTACATGTAGCATACTCCAGAAGTGCTTGTACCATCCGTGGTGTCACTTCCAAAACTTGCATCTGCAAAGATTTCAAGACCTCCAGTCTTCTGACTGGTGAACCTCAGCCTGTAGTGCATAGTCCCTTTCAAATAGCGGGCTATGCGCTTCAGAGCTTTCCAATCCTGAACCGTAGGATTGTTGGCATGTCTGCTAAGCAGATTACAGCTATGTCAGGTCTTGAACATCTGGCAATGAAATTTAGCTTGCCTAGAATGCATCTGTATAGCGTTGTGTCAGAAAACGCTTCAGCAGTACTGTCTACCTGGTAACCTGTCACCATCGGTGTGTCTGCTGGGTTTGCATCAACCAAATTCAACCTGGTTAAGACATCAGCAATTTTCTGTGTTTGGTGTACCAGAAAATTACCTGCTTGGTCCTTCTCCACCTGCAGAGAAAGATAGTTGGATACCTCACCAAGATCCTTCATGTCAAAGTGCTCCTTCAGTTGAGCTAGGGTGCTTTGGTAAAATGCCTGATTCTTCCAAAACATCAGAAGATCATCAACAAAACATAAACAATACAGTTTGTTTTGCCCCTCCTCCTTGACAAACACACATGGATCAGCTTTGCCCTGGTGAAAACCTAGAGAAAGCAATGTCTCAGTGAGTTTTGTGTTCCAACACCTGGCACTCTGCTTGAGACCATATAAGGATTTCCGCAGTTTACAGACCATTCCCTTCTGTATCTCCATCCCATCAGGTGGAAGCATGAGACCATATAAGGATTTCCGCAGTTTACAGACCATTCCCTTCTGTATCTCCATCCCATCAGGTGGAAGCATGTACAGCTCCTCCCCCAAAACCCCGTACAAAAAAGCTGTATTAATGTCATGATGGGTAACATGCAGTTTCTCCTCCGCAGCGATCTTGAGCATTAGCCGAATGCTCTCATATTTGACTGTGGGAGAGTAGGTCTCGTGGTAATCCTGTCCTGGTACCTGTGAAAAACCTCTGGCAACCAATCTGGCTTTGTGTCTGACTACCTTGCCATTCTGGTCTGTCTTGGCCTTGAAGACCCATTTGCTGCCAACCAGTCTCATTCCTGGGACTACCGGTACCAGTTCCCAAGTTTGGTTCCTGTTCAAGGAATCAACTTCAGCCTTCATGGCATTAAGCCAAGGCTCAGCATCTTTAGAGGTTAACTCCTGAACCTCTTTGAAGCTTGAAGGTTCCCATACCTTCTCTGAGCTACCAAGAACAGCAGTTGCTGTCTTAGCCAGTGTGGTGTAGTGGTTAAGAGCGGTAGTCACGTAATCTGGGAAACCGGGTTCGTGTCTCCACTCCTCCACATGCAGCTGCTGGGTGACCTTGGGCCAGTCACACTTCTGTGAAGTCTCTCAGCCCCACTCACCTCACAGAGTGTTTGTTGTGGGGGAGGAAGGGAAAGGAGAATGTTAGCCGCTTTGAGACTCCTGAAAGGGAGTGAAAGGCGGGATATCAAATCCAAAAACTCTTCTTAGCAAACTCATCAGCATACCTCTTTGGAGGTCTGCCCTTGGTCGCCCTTTCAGACCTACGTACTAGACGCAAGTCTTCTGGACTCATCTCCTCTTTCTTAGGAGAAAAGTGACCAATGGTGAACAGTGGTTCTTCCAGTTCATTGTCAGACGCATCAGATGGTCTGACTGAGGCCTTTGCGCTCTGGTAGTCTGCTGTGTCATCACTTTCACTGACATCAGCAGCAGCGCCGCCCACTGAACTGGAATCCGAACTCTGATCATCATCATCTTCATCCTCATCATCAGCAGCAGCAGCTTTCTCATCTTTAGCTGCTTGCTTGACATCACCTTCATCCTCCTCTGGGTAACTCTGGAAAATTCCCACATTTTCCCCCCACTTAGGATTGTACTCAACACTCCTTGTGAACTTAATGGACTTAGAGTCAGTCATCCATACCCTGTATGCACCTTTTTCGTACCCCATGAACAAACCATGTGCCCCACGCTTCCCAAGCTTGTTGGTTTGTTGTGTGCGTACCCACATGTCCGAACCAAAGATTCTCATGTGTTTGGTGTTGGGTTTCTTGCCAAACATCTTCTCATAGGGGGTACAACCAATGGGTGATGACAATCTGCGATTAAACGCGTAAACAAAATTCCCCAGAGCCTCCCCCCAAAACTTATCAGGGAGATTGGCATCATGCAACAAGGTTTTGATTCCTTGCAGCAATGTTTGATTTGCTCTCTCCGCAAGACCATTCATCCATGGCGATCTGGGCGTTGACATGTCATGCTGGATTCCCTTCTCAGTCAGGAAAGCTTCAAACTGCTGAGAAGTGAACTCCCCGCCCCGATCAGTAAACAAAGAAGAAATACGTTTACCGTGCACATTCTCCAACCAAGCACAGAATGCCTTAAACTTCGGAAACGCTTGCGATTTCTGTTCGAGCAAATACACATGAATGTACCTGGAAAAAGAATCAATCAGAATCATGAAGTACCTTGCTCCTCCTAAAGAGGGCGCAAGTGGACCAACCAGGTCCGCATGTACTAGCTGGTAGGGTTTGGAAGCCTGCCTGCTAGACTCCTTGCCTTTTGGAGCAACCTTCACCTTGTTCTCTGCACAAGATACACACTTCATGTGAAATTTACAGGGTTTGATGTTCAAACCCTCAACCACCTCTGGCATCTTGGCCAGTGCCTTCCAAGAGAGGTGACCAAACCGTCGATGCGCATCGTGAATGCAACCTGCATGAAGAACTTTGTTAGTTTGTGCAACACAACAAGAATCAGCATTAGACACAACAGCAGTGTCATCATAAGTTATATGGAACAAACCATCCATAAACTTTGCATGCAAATAGTCCTCTTTGCCTTTACTGATGACACAGACGCTCCTCTTGAAGGAAATCTGAAAACCACGTCCAGTAAGCTGTGGGACGCTCAGCAAGTTGCTCGCCGCTCCTGGAACAAAAAGTACACCGCTGATGGTTGTATGCAAACTTGCAAGTTTCACAGTCCCTTCTCCTGCAATTTGCAACGTCCTTCCATCAGCCAGGTGGATCTCACCTTCCTGAGGCTTGAAGGAGATAAAGAGACGCCTGTCCTTGGAAACGTGGCGGGTGGCACCTGAATCCACAATAAATCTGCCTTTGGCTGTTGGAGCAGTCCTTACAGCAAGCAAACCCTTGTTTTGCACTGGTGTGGGCTTTTGCAGCTTGCCCCCCTTCTGCTCCTGGCCAGCTGACGTGCCTTTAGCCTTTGGTGAAGCTGTGCCAGCAAGCAAAACCTTGCTTTCCACTGGCGTGGGCTTTTGCAGCTTGCCCCCCTGCTTCTGGTCAGCAGACGTGCCTTTAGCCTTTGGTGAAGCTGTGCCAGCAAACAATGCTTTGTTTTTCCCTTGCGCGGGCTCTTCACCCTCCCTCTGCTCCTGGCCATCTGCAGGTGTCTGCCTGTGGCTCTGTTTACCTTTGCCTTTCCGGCCTCTGCAAAGGCGATGGCCTTGGTTCCCATGAGAAACAGAGCTCTCAGCTGCCGACTCCTTGGCTCCCCCTGGAGGCTGGAATGCTGCCTGGGATGACGTGACGGTCAGCTCCCCCTGCAGCTTGCAACCGGTGCCCTCAGCATCCCTGCAATCACCCGCATTCTGGGAAACAGCTAGGACCTCCGATGCAGTCAAACTCTGGGCTGGGATTATTTGTTTGTGAGCTTTCATCAAAGCAGACCACATTCCACGTGCAGTGGTGTTGCCAGCCAGCGTCTTAATTTCCTCAAGAGATACGGATAGGACTATTACGTCAATCGCTTTCGAATTCTGCGATTTCCATCTCTCTGTCAGAGGAACTGGGGGGGCTTCAGAAACAACATGCCACACCCCAAACTGACGCAGGAAAGATTCACACCATTTTGCCCAGGTTTCATAATTCTGCCCATCCAACTTAGGGGATTCAGCATTTCCAGAAGCTTGGAAAAACTCCATTCCAGCTTTTACTTTAGCCGTGAGTCTTATGCCTTGAAAGACTCCTTATCTTGGCAGCCCATTAATCACGAACTCTTTGGCTCGGCTCCCAGGCCAATTAATCCTTGCGAGGTAAACAGAAAAGCCAAAAGCCTCCCTCATTTCTTTCGCTTTTCCCACCGTACCTCTTAAACGCAGTCTGCTGCAGCTTTACTCTCCTGTAGGTACTGTGAATCTGGGCCCTAAACCTTGTTGTTGGGAAACTGCCAGGGAGATAACGTCCATCTGAGCCCCCAAGCCGGAGTTCTGGACATCCATCGGCCTCCCGTAGTCACGCAGATCCAACAGTTAGGGACACGAAGCCTTAGAAATTCCTAGCCAGGCTGCATTCCTAGGCTGGTGCACCCTCTTTCAGCAGAAAGCACAGTCAAAAGCTTGCATCACAGAAGAGCATAATTTACAGACTTTATTTAGCGTTTAACAGAACAAAAGAAAACACGTCCATTCTGTCAGCGTGTCTTTGAGCCGCCTGAACAAAAATGAAAGGAATATCTGAACGTAAACATCCTGTGAAATAGGACATGCGCAGACTCTGTGACTCCCAAAGCCTGCTCCCTTTAAGGTGGAACGGAAATATCCTAACAGGCAGACCCCCTGTCTCACAAAGGAGGGCTATCTAGTCCCCCTCCCCAATTACCTGACCCTGGCATAGCCCAAACGTGTTCAAAGTTCATCAGAATCTCTCCCTCTGAAACAAGCTATTTACACCTGCTTCCTGACACTGTGTCACAATGGAATTATTTGGAGGTGGGTCTACCCAAAGGGGCAAGTCACCTCTGTGGCCTGTGAGTCCACCCTCACTCTTTGAGTAAACAAACTGGAGGTGTGCCATGAGAATACTCAGAGTGACGAATCCCAAGACTGAACTGTGGGGCTCTGGGTTTGTCGGTGGTGACCAGCTCCGCATTGTAGTCAGGGGGTCCTGGTGTATAGTTCTTGCTGGAGGAAGCAAACCTTTGGGAGATGCTGTAGGATGGCTGGTGGCACAGGTAAACATCTGGTTCAGGTATGGTATTCATTGCCGGGCCAGGCCCTCTCACCAGGTCTTTAGCATAGCCCCACACAGAGGCACTGGATGCCATTGAGAGGCAGGGAGCTGCAGGTTTGACAGGCAGCTTTGGACCCAGTGTCTGTGGAAGGGTGTATTGGTTGGGTGCTGGGTTTGGGCTGCTCACCCAGTAGTGCGTTCAAAGGCCCATAGTGTACGCTGGTGCATTCGACTCTTCAAGTGGGTGTATCTTCTCCACGTAGTACTCATTTGGGGCAGGCGTACAAGATATAACTGCAAGCCAAGAGCAGATAGGAGGTGACACCCCTCACTTGGTGCTCCCCACTGTCGAGCATGTGGATAAACCTGTGGATACTGTGGGGAATCAAGCCTTTATCAGGAGAAACTGGCAACTCTCCAGGCACCTGGCTTGATCTCCTGATGACCTCCCTGTCTGCATTGCTAGGTCGCGATAGGCGATCCTTCTCAGCGTGAGAAGAACACACCCCTCTTTCCTGCCCCCCCCCCGGCAGGGGAAAGAGATAGACAGAAACGTATTTACATGCCTTTATTTCTGTCTTTGCAGCGTTACAGAAAAACACGACTGCTCTCTTCAAACTCCAACAGCCGAGAGACAAACTCCACCTGTACTTCCTGTACAGCTCATATTACACTCTCAGCTAATTCCGGCGCCCTCTGCACTGTGAATTGACTGTCCCTCTGTTTCCCATGGAACAGTCCCAACATTCCCATTATGTTTTGCTTTCAAGCTACCAGCTCGCGGCCGCATTGCTTCTATATCGTAACATACTCCCCCATATGAATCAATGTGCGCTGCGAGCAAAGCGTGATCCAGAGAAGAAAACAAACAGTTGTTATACATATAACACTCCCCTGTTGTTTCAGTTCCACCCTTGGAACTACCCGCCACTGGTTTCCCCAGTGTACCTCTCTGGTAGTCTGACTTCCAAGGAATGAGTGCATCTGCATGACCTTGGCTAGGGAATGTAGTGTTACACTTAGCAACTCCCTGTTGTGTCTTTGTCTCTGACTTAGACACAGCTTCAACCTGTCTTGACTTGTCAACAATAGTAACACATGCAACAGCTAAGTTAGCAAACTCTTTTGAATACCTCTTGGGTGGTACACCCTTTGTAACTCTCTCAGACCTACGTATGAGGTGCTGATCCTCTTTGCTCACTGGTTCAGTCTCAGGACTCTTTGGAGAACCAGTTCCAATAGTAAACAGTGGTTCATCCTTCATTTGTGAAGGTCTAGCCATTGTGTGAGATTTCCTCTCAATGACTGTGTCAACTGAGCTCTTTGAGCTATCACTGTCACTCTGAGTACCACTGTAATCAGTAAAATCCTCATCAACATCTGAATTGTCCTCAGTGGGAAATGTGTGAACAATTACTCTCTCCTGTTCAGGAGCACTCTCTAGAAATTTTCTGAGAATCACCTGACCAGATTCAGACAAAATTACTCTGTAGAGACCCTTTTCATAACCCACAAAAATGCCTCTAGCATTCTTTACTCCACCTGGAGCTTCTGTCTTCACATGAGACCCAAAAACCTTAAAATGGGCAACACAAGGTTTTCTACGGAACAGCTTCTCAAAAGGAGAACTTCCCAAATCTTTTGAAACCTTTCTCAATCAAGACTAACAATAACACAATATCGACTCCGCCCAATACTCATGTGGCAAATGTGAACTCAGCAATTGTGCCTTCATGCCATTTTACAATTCTTTGTTCACTTGCACACAGACACTTCTGTTCCATGCTTCTGCAGAAACAGCAGTCTTGTGCCTTGTGCCTTATCCCTTTCTTATCCAGGAAATTCTGAAAATCCTGTAAAAGAAAAACTGGCTTTTCAACTGTGAAAAGACAATCAATGTTAGCATTATGAACATTCTTAACCTTGTCACAAAATTCTTTAAACCTTTCTAAGGCTTCTTGTGGTTTCTGCAATATATATACCCACACATAATGAGAGAAATAATCCACACACACAAGATAATATCTTGCATTGCCTCTAGATGGTGCTAGAGGACCAATCACATCAGCATACACTCACTGAAAAGCTTTGATTACTTGCGTCGTCTTCTGGACGTTTTTTTTTTGGGGGGGAGTTATTTGTCCTGTCTTCAAGCTTTTTATGATGGAGGACCTCTGTAGCCACCCCCAACGACACGATCTCAAGATGGAAGGGGAGGGAACAGCTGCAGTCGCCTGCAATTCCTGCGCAATGTTTGCCATCTTGCCAAAGGTTGCAGGCAGCTTTACCTGCAGTAATTGCATGTTGATTGCCCTTTTAAAAGACAAAGTCCAGCAACTGGAGGAACATGTAGCTACGCTCCAAAGAATTAGAGAGCTGGAGCTCTTCTTGGAAGCAACAGAGCACACCGTCTCCACCAAGGAGGAGACAGGGGACTCCCCCTGAGAAGGAGGCTAGTTCACCAACACAGGAGCCAGATATATGGAGAAACGTGACTCAAAGAAGTAGGAGGCCCAGGGTTCACTCTGATTGTTTAGAAATACACAATCACTTTGAGGTCCTCTCCCCTAGCATGGAAGACGAAGAGCAGACTCCATTTGAGGATCTCTCCCTCATTACAGTCGATCAGGTATATGAAGACGAGGGGCAAAGTCAGTCCTCAGAGAATGTGCAGGATGTTAGGATATTTCCGTTCCACCTTAAAGGGAGCAGGCTTTGGGGAGTCACAGAGTCTGCGCATGTCCTGATCACAGGATGTTTTTGTTCAGATATTCCTTTCGTTTTTGTCAGATGGTCAGAGACGCTGACTGAGAATGGACGTGTTTTCTTTTGTTCTGTTCATGTTCTAAATAAAGTCTGTAAAAATGCTCTTCTGCTCTTCTGCGGTGCAAGCTTTTGACTGTGCTTTCTGCTGAAAGAGGGTGCACCAAGCCCTGGAATGTGGCTAGGAATTCCAAAGGCTTTGTGCCCCTAACTGTTGGATCCATTAGTGTCCATCATGAGCCCCCAAGCCGGAGTTCTGGACGTCCATCGGCCTCCCGTAGTCACGCAGATCCAACAGTTAGGGGCACAAAAGCCTTTGGAAATTCAGGCTGCATTCCTAGGCTGGTGCACCCTCTTTCAGCAGAAAGCACAGTCAAAAGCTTGCACCGCAGAAGAGCAGAAAAGCATAAAGTCTGTAAAAATGCTCTTCTGCTCTTCTGCGGTGCAAGCTTTTGACTGTGCTTTCTGCTGAAAGAGGGTGCACCAAGCCCTGGAATGTGGCTAGGAATTCCAAAGGCTTTGTGCCCCTAACTGTTGGATCTGCGTGACTACGGGAGGCCGATGGAATCTCCGAACTCCGGCTTGGGGGCCGTGATGGACGTTATCTCCCTGGCAGTTTCCCAACAACAAGGTTTCGGGCCCAGATTCATAGCACCTACAGGAGAGTAAAGCTGCAACAGACTGCGTTTGAGGTATGTTGGGGGAAAAGCGAAAGGAAAGGGACGCTTTTCTGTTTTACCTCGCAAGGAGCCTTTGATCTCCGGCAAGGCCTAATTGGCCTGCGAGCTGAGCCAAAAAGGCTTCGTGATTAATGGCTGCCAAGATAAGGAGTCTCTCGAGTTAAAATAGACTCACGGCTAATTGTAAAAGCTGGAATGGAGTTTTTCCACGCTTTTGAAGCTTCAGAGGCCACTCAGTGCCCAAAGGCAAATGCTGAATGCCCTAAGTTGGATGGGCAGAATTATGAAACCTGGGCAAAATGGTGTGAGAGTTTGCTGCGTCAGTTTGGGGTGTGGCATGTCGTTTCTGAGCCCCCTCCGGTTCCTCTGACAGAGAGATGGAAATCGCATGATTCGAAAGCGATAGACGTAATAGTCCTATCCGTATCTCTTGAGGAAATTAAGACGCTGGCTGGCAACACCACTGCACGTGGGATGTGGACTGCTTTGATGAAAGCTCACAAGCCAATAATCCCAGCCCAGAGTTTGACTGCATCGGAGGTCCTAGCTGTTTCCCAGAATGCGAATGAATGTAGGGATGCTGAGGGCACCGGTTGCAAGCTGCAGGGGGAGCTGACCGTCACGTCATCCCAGGCAGCATTCCAGCCTCCAGGGGGAGCCAAGGAGTCGGCAGCTGAGAGCTCTGGTTCTCGTGAGAACCAAGGCCATCGCCTTTGCAGAGGCCGGAAAGGCAAAGGTAAACACAGGCAGCCGCCTGCAGATGGCCAGGAGCAGAGGGAGGGTGAAGAGCCCGCGCAAGGGAAAAACAAAGCGTTGTTTGCTGGCTCAGCTTCACCAAAGGCTAAAGGCGGTCGGTGCCAGCGCTTAATGGCGGTCCTACCTCCGAGCTCCGGAGAAGGACTGCTTCGCAAGTTCGGGTCCTACCCGCTACGGCGAGCGGGGGACCCCTAAAATCCCAGGCGCTGAAGCCTGAGAGCAAGGAGACTCGGTGGGCACCTTCGCGCCCCCCGGTACCGTGAAAGAGCCTTTTTAAAGGCTACGGATCGACATCGGGAGAGAGCGCGGTGCTGAGAGTCGCTACCCAGCCTGCGAAGTGAAGCCGCGTCGCCATAAGCGGAGAGCGCCGATTCCTTCCTGAAAAGAAAATCTGGACTGAATTCCCGTGAGTAAGAGCTGAAAAACAATCGGGACCCTTTAAATTTCGGAAATTGGGCTAAAAACGGGGAGATTTAAACAAAGGAAGTCTGCCTCCCCCCGGCTGCATGAAAGTGAAAGCAACGGAACTCTAAACTTGCATCCGTTTAGACCTGCTCTTTGATCATATAAACCGGACATTTAGACCCTTGATCTCCCCTCTAGCAAGCAGGGCAGAGGGGAGGTGAATTTGACTATTAACTGCATGATTTATTTGAAGGAAAAAACCTCTGCTATCTCATCTATTTGAAAGTCTGAAACGGTCTGCCTTCTTAGTACATTGAGCTGACTTTTCCCTGTGAAGTGACACCTTGATACAAAGTTTCCACAGTGCCTGACTTTTGTACATTACAAGAAGAAACAGTATAAACAGCATACTGGGCAACTGTGGCAATTGGAAGCTATAAGACTCTAGTAACATTGATTTTGACTGGGTTAATCTCCTTTCTTTCTACATCTTGGATGGTCTCCTTTGTTCATGTATTTGGAAATTTCCTTCTATGGCCATTTTGATTTGCTCCCTCTAGAGGATAAAGTGAAGTCCAGCACGGCCTAAGACAGTGGAATTTTCCAAGGGAGAATAAATCCCGTGGGAATTGACCTTGACATGAGTGGGCCACAAGAAGAGATAACTACAAGAGCCAAGACCAAGCAACAACAACAGCAACAGCTGCAGCTGCAACAAGCAAAGAAAAGAGGTTCAATCTCAGGTGTAACAGCCGGACTAGCTGGAACAACAGGACAGGACAAAGGAGCAGCCGTTTCTATGGAAGCTGTGACAGAAGCTTTGCTTAAGATAAACCAGACTCTGGAGTCTCTGACAAAACAGACTTCAGAGAACACACAAAAATTAACAGAAATATCAACAAGATTAAACCAGAATACAGAATCTATAAACAAATTGGTCGAGGAAAACGCCACCACGCGTCAAATTGCCGAAGAGGCCAAAGCCACAGCTGGAGAGACGCAGGAGAAATTAGAGCCACTTGCCAAGAAGGTTTATGAGCATGATGCAACCTTGGCCTTGTGGGAGTTACAGAGGAAAGAGAGAAACTTAAAATTAAGACTGATTCCGGAGAATGAAAGTGACAACCTTGTGGAATATTTGACACGGGAGTTTGCGGATTGTTGGGACCTGGAGGAAGACGATTTCAAAATTACAACTGCCTTTAGACTGGGCAAAAAGCAAGATAGAAAGACACCAAGAGATTGTTTGATCACACTCAGATCTAAGGAGGAAAGAGATAAAATTTTAGGACTACACTTTGAAAAAGCCCTGCAAATTGGAAATTCAGCTGTACAAATCTTCAAAGACATACCAAAATACATCTTGGACTTAAGAAATTTCTACAAGGATTTGGTTCTTTTGTTAAAGAAAAATCTTATCCGCTTCAGGTGGGAATTCCCACAAGGACTGTCATTCGACTACAAGGCAAAGAAAGTGAAAATAAAGACAATTCAAGATAAAGACAAATTTTTGGCAAGATATCAGGAGGACCTACAGAAGGGGACTGTGGACGCACTTGCAGAACAGAGGAGAGCACTGGATATCCTGAATCTCTCGTTTGGACAAAAACCACCACCGTCCGAAGAAGAGCAACAACTTGGAGCTGTTGGAGGAGCCTTAAGAAAATAACAAGATGGCTCTGCAATTCCTTAGTTGGAATTGTAATGGACTGAATGGGCCTTTGAAGAGAAGACAAGTATTTCATATTTTGAACAGAGAACAATTGGATTTGATATGTTTACAAGAAACTCACATAACTAGAGCCCACAGGAGATTACTCACAAATAAAAGGTTAGGACAAGAATTTATTTCATCAGACAAAGTTAAGAAGAGAGGAGTGGTAATATATGTGAAGGAGAAATGGGCTCCAAAAATGATATTCAAGGATGAACAAGGGAGATATCTGGCTGTGGAGATACAAGTACAAGGAGAAAAACTTTTAGTTGTTGGAATTTATGCACCAAATGAAGGCAAATCTGACTTCTTTAAGAGACTTCATGAAACTTTGACGGACTATCTGGATTATAACATGATAATCATGGGAGACATGAATGGCGTGGTCTCCACTAATATGGACAAGGCACAAAGACTAACAGTCACTAAAGAAGGGAGACTCCCTAAGACTTTTTTCGAAATGACAGAAAACATGGACTTGATAGACATTTGGAGAACAAGGAACCCTCTGGAGAGAGAGGGAACCTTCTTCTCCCAAGCAATGATGACCTGGACCAGAATCGACCAAATCTGGGTTACTAGTGGATTGGCTCCAAAGATTAAGAAAGTGGAAATCTGCCCAAAAACCTGCTCCGACCATAACGCCGTGAAGATGGAGATGAAACTCACAATAACTGGTCAATTTAGATGGAGAATGAATGACACCCTCTTTCGAGATAAGGAGATTCTCACGAAGGCCCAAAAGACCCTAAAAGACTATTTTGAAATAAATTTGAGGACTGACGTGGAGAAAAGAGTGATCTGGGACGCAAGTAAAGCTGTTATGAGAGGATTTTTGATCCAACAAAATTCAATAAAGAGGAAAAAACAAAATGAGAAAAAAGAGAAGATCTTGGAAATGATAAAGGAAGGAGAGAGGAAACTAAGAACAAAACCAAAGTCTCAGGACATTTTAAGAGAGATTAAGTTATATCAAACTCAATATATGGAATTGATGAACCAAGAGATTGAATGGAAGATAAAGCAAATGAAACAAAAGACTTTTGAATCAGCAAATAAATGTGGTAAACTTTTGGCATGGCAATTGAAGAAAAGGCAGAAACTAAATACAGTTACAAGCCTAGAGGTCGATGGAAAGAACATATCTAAACCTAATGAAATTAGAAATTGCTTTTTAAGTTATTTCAAAAAACTTTACACCCAAGGCCCGCAAAATGAAGAAGATATAGACAAATTCCTTGGAAGATATGGATTACAAAACATCTCTCAGCAAAGTAAGATGGACTTGAACCAGAGAATCTCAGAACAAGAGATAGAGGCTGCCATTCAGAATATGCAACTGGGCAAATCTCCGGGACCAGATGGACTGACTTCTAGATACTACAAATCGCTGAAGGAATGGTTGATTCAACCACTAAGAGAAGTTTGTAATGAGATTCTTGAGGGAAAAAGGGCACCTGAATCGTGGAAAGAGGCATATATTTCACTCATACCAAAGTCAGAGACTGAAAAGACTCAACTCAAGAACTACCGCCCGATATCACTCCTCAATGTGGATTACAAAATTTTTGCAGACATTTTGGCAAAAAGATTTAAAAGAGTTTTGATGGAGAAGATTCATAAAGACCAAGCAGGCTTTCTCCCTAAAAGACACCTAGCAGACAATGTAAGGAATGTAATAGACATTTTGGAAAAGCTGGAGGTGAATATAAACACTAAAGCAGTATTGATCTTTGTGGACGCGGAGAAAGCCTTTGATAATATCTCTTGGAGTTTTATGAGGAAGAATCTTCATGGGATGGGGGTAGGCCAGGGTTTTGAGAATGGTATGGCTGCAATATATTCTGAACAAAAAGCTAAGCTGATTGTAAATAATGTTGTGACTGAGGAACTTAAGATAGAAAAAGGAACTCGGCAGGGGTGCCCAATTTCCCCATTACTTTTCATTTCGGTTCTGGAGGTGTTGCTGAATATGATAAGAAATGACCAGCAGGTCAAAGGTGTGCAGGTCGGAGCTAAACATTACAAGTTAAGAGCGTATGCAGATGACCTAGTATTGACTTTGCAAGAGCCAAACACTAGTACGAAAAGGGTTTTAGAAATAATTCAACAATTTGGCCAGGTGGCTGGATTTAAGTTGAATAAGCAAAAAACTAAAGTCTTAGGGAAAAACCTAACAGATATGGAAAAGGAGAAATTTCAGGAGGAAACAGGTTTGACAGTGGTTAAGAAAGTCAAATACCTAGGGGTTTATTTAACTCCTAAGAATGTCAATTTGTATAAGGACAATTATGAAAAATGTTGGTCAGAGATTAAAAAAGATCTAGAAATATGGTCAAATCTGAAACTGTCAATGTTAGGCCGAATTGCAGTAATTAAAATGAATGTATTGCCTAGAATGTTATTTTTGTTTCAGACCTTGCAGATTCTTGATAAGATGGAATGTTTTAAGAGGTGGCACAAAGACATTTCGAAATTTGTCTGGCAGGGCAAAAAGCCCCGAATTAAATTCAAAATACTGACTGACGCTAAAGAAAGAGGGGGTTTTGCCCTGCCGGACCTAAAATTGTACTATGAGGCAGCAGCTTTTTGCTGGCTGAAAGAATGGATGCTCCTCGAGAACACGGACATCTTGGATCTGGAAGGCTTCAATAATGCTTTTGGTTGGCATGCATATCTTTGGTATGACAAGGTTAACAGTACCTTTAAAAATCACATTGTTAGAAAAGCATTATTTAATGTTTGGATAAGATACAAAGACCTATTGGAAAATAAAACCCCTAGATGGGTGTCACCAGTGGAGGCTAAAGCAGTGAAGAAACTCAATATGGAGGTCGGATGGCCGAAGTATTGGGAAATTTTAGAACAGGACGGAGACAAGTTCAAACTACAAAGTCAGGAGAAATTGAAGCACAAAGTAGAAAATTGGTTTCAATACCGCCAAATAATGGAATTTTTTAAACAGGATAGGAAAATCGGTTTCCAAGTGGAGAAATCAAAACTAGAGACCGAATTGCTAGAACCCAATACTAAGAATTTATCTAGAATGTATAACTTGCTGTTGAAATGGAACACACAGGATGAAACAGTTAAATCTGCTATGATTAAGTGGGCGCAGGATGTTGGACACAACATTATGTCAGATGACTGGGAATGGTTATGGAACACCGGTATCAAATTTACGGCATGTAATGCCTTAAAGGAAAACATTATGAAAATGGTATACAGGTGGTACATGACCCCAGTCAAGCTGGCAAAAATCTACCATTTGCCCGATAATAAATGTTGGAAATGTAAAGAGACTGAAGGTACTTTTTATCACCTTTGGTGGACATGCCCGAAGATAAGGGCCTTCTGGGAAATGATCTATAATGAAATGAAAAAGGTACTTAAATGTACATTTTCTAAAAAACCAGAGGCCTTTCTCTTGGGCATTGTCGGCCAATTGGTGACAAAGAAAGATAGAAATTTCTTTATGTATGCCACAACAGCAGCAAGAATACTCATCGCAAAGTATTGGAAGACACAAGATTTACCTACTCTGGAAGAATGGCAGATGAAAGTGATGGACTATATGACACTGGCTGAGATGACAGGCAGAATCCGTGACCAACGCAAAGAGATGGTGGAAGAAGAATGGAAAAAATTTAAAAGCTATCTTAAGGACTACTATAAACTCAACGAATGTTAAAATGTTGTGGTTGCTAGAAGTAACAGGGTACAGGGATACAAGGTTAGACAATAAAGGAGGACTAAGACGACAGAGATTAGAAAGTAACAACTGGGAGTTGCTAGTTCAAATATGGACACTGGGATGCAGAGAGGGGGGGTATGGGGAAGTCCAAGAAAAGAGGTTTATGAAAATATCTCTGAAATTATTTTGTATGTTTGTTTTGTTTTGTGTTTGTTTGTTTTTCTCAAAAATGTTGTAAAACCAATAAAAATTTATTAAAAAAAAAAAAAGAAACCCAACACCAAACACATGAGAATCTTTGGTTCGGACATGTGGGTACGCACACAACAAACCAACAAGCTTGGGAAGCGTGGGGCACATGGTTTGTTCATGGGGTACGAAAAAGGTGCATACAGGGTATGGATGACTGACTCTAAGTCCATTAAGTTCACAAGGAGTGTTGAGTACAATCCTAAGTGGGGGGAAAATGTGGGAATTTTCCAGAGTTACCCAGAGGAGGATGAAGGTGATGTCAAGCAAGCAGCTAAAGCTGATGATGCTGCTGATGAGGATGAGGATGAAGATGATGATGATGATGATGATGATCAGAGTTCGGATTCCAGTTCAGTGGGCGGCGCTGCTGCTGCTGCTGGTGTCAGTGACAGTGATGACACAGCAGACTACAAGAGCGCACAGGCCTCAGTCAGACCATCTGATGCGTCTGACAATGAACTGGAAGAACCACTGTTCACCATTGGTCACTTTTCTCCTAAGAAAGAGGAGATGAGTCCAGAAGACTTGCGTCTAGTACGTAGATCTGAAAGGGCGACCAAAGGCAGACCTCCAAAGAGGTATGCTGATGAGTTTGCTAAGACGGCAACTGCTGTTCTTAGTAGCTCAGAGAAGGTGTGGGAACCTTCAAGCTTCAAAGAGGTTCAGGAGTTAACCTCTAAAGATGCTGAGCCTTGGCTTAATGCCATGAAGGCTGAAGTTGATTCCTTGAACAGGAACCAAACTTGGGAACTGGTACCGGTAGTCCCAGGAATGAGACTGGTTGGCAGCAAATGGGTCTTCAAGGCCAAGACAGACCAGAATGGCAAGGTAGTCAGACACAAAGCCAGATTGGTTGCCAGAGGTTTTTCACAGGTACCAGGACAGGATTACCACGAGACCTACTCACCCACAGTCAAATATGAGAGCATTCGGCTGATGCTCAAGGTCGCTGCGGAGGAGAAACTGCATGTTTCCCACCACGACATTAATACAGCTTTTTTGTACGGGATTTTGGGGGAGGAGCTGTTCATGCTTCCACCTGATGGGATGCAGATACAGAAGGGAATGGTCTGTAAACTGCGGAAATCCTTATATGGTCTCAAGCAGAGTGCCAGGTGTTGGAACACAAAACTCACTGAGACATTGCTTTCTCTAGGTTTTCACCAGGGCAAAGCTGATCCATGTGTGTTTGTCAAAGAGGAGGGACAAAACAAACTGTATTGTTTATGTTTTGTTGATGATCTTCTGATGTTTTGGAAGAATCAGGCTTTTTATCAAAGCACCCTAGCTCAGCTGAAGGAGCACTTTGACATGAAGGATCTTGGTGAGGTATCCAACTATCTTTCTCTGCAGGTGGAGAAGGACCAAGCAGGTAATTTTCTGGTACACCAAACACAGAAAATTGCTGATGTGTTAACCAGGTTGAATTTGGTTGATGCAAACCCAACAGACACACCGATGGTTACAGGTTACCAGGTAGACAGTACTGCTGAAGCGTTTTCTGACACAACGCTATACAGATGCATTCTAGGCAAGCTGAATTTCATTGCCAGATGTTCAAGACCTGACATAGCTGTAAGCTGTAATCTGCTTAGCAGACATGCCAACAATCCTACGGTTCAGGATTGGAAAGCTCTGAAGCGCATAGCCCGCTATTTGAAAGGGACTATGCACTACAGGCTGAGGTTCACCAGTCAGAAGACTGGAGGTCTTGAAATCTTTGCAGATGCTAGTTTTGGAAGTGACACCACGGATGGTACAAGCACTTCTGGAGTATGCTACATGTACAACCACTGCCTGTTTGACTGGTTGTGCAAGAAGCAGACAACAGTGAGCCTAAGTTCCTGTGAAGCAGAACTCAATGCTCTGTCATTTTCACTCATGGATTGTGAATGGTTGATGCAACTGTTTAAGGACATCAGGGTGTCTGTGAAATGTCCTGTACAAGTGTATCAAGACAATAGATCATGTTTGGCTTTGCTGAACTCCGAGAGTTGCAAGCAGAGAACCAAGTACTTGCAGATTAAGCTACATCGTGCAAGAGAGTGTATTCAGAAAGGACTGATTCGGGTGTCCTACATGGCAGGAAATGAAATTCCTGCTGATCTGTTGTCTAAGGTTGTTAACAAAGAACAACTTAAGGTTTATGTACAAAAGTTGCAATTGGGTTGAACCACAGGTACAACAGGTTACACGGAAAGGGGGAGGATGTTAGGATATTTCCGTTCCACCTTAAAGGGAGCAGGCTTTGGGAGTCACAGAGTCTGCGCATGTCCTATTTCACAGGATGTTTACGTTCAGATATTCCTTTCATTTTTTGTTCAGGCGGCTCAAAGACACGCTGACAGAATGGACGTGTTTTCTTTTGTTCTGTTAAACGCTAAATAAAGTCTGTAAATTATGCTCTTCTGTGATGCAAGCTTTTGACTGTGCTTTCTGCTGAAAGAGGGTGCACCAGCCTAGGAATGCAGCCTGGCTAGGAATTTCTAAGGCTTCGTGTCCCTAACTGTTGGATCTGCGTGACTACGGGAGGCCGATGGATGTCCAGAACTCCGGCTTGGGGGCTCAGATGGACGTTATCTCCCTGGCAGTTTCCCAGCAGTTTGGTTCTTGGCAAAATCCTTTCTCTATCCTTCCTCCTTCCAGTGTGCATTACTAGTGAAGTGTTTCTCACCCCACCACTTAATTCGCTTTCTGTTACAGAAGATTATTGGGACGAAGGCTAAGATGCTCTTTTTGCTCATATAAGAAATAGTTTTATAATTTTATAAGTATTACCTTTTTTTTTTACAAAGCTCCATAAATATTTATTTTCCTTGCTACTATTCTATTTACACTGAGAATGAAATGCAAAATGAGAGAGCTGTTTTTAATATTGTGTTTTACCAGTGTATATTGAAGAGCCTTCCAAAGAGTGAATTTATAGGGCAGTCTATGTAACTTGTTTACATGTTACTTGCTTTGCGTAAGTAAGTAAATAAATAAATCCAATTTAGATCGCAGTTTTGGATTTTGTCAGCTTGGGATGACTAATGTACCTTCTAACATGCCTATCATCAAACCACATTCATTATGCTCTCAATTGATAAATGTAGGCTACATTGATTATGTTTATGAGCTCTGTGCATCCCTTCCCCCTCCATACCCAGGTGATTCAATGTATGAAAGGGAGAGTGAGACTGGGCTGCTTAGGTATCGTTTTCTATCCTAACCTCTTATTTGTTGCATGCAGCACCATTTCTGTTCTGCTACAGTTTGTCTCCTGCCAGCAAATATGTTATTTGTCTTGTCTGCTGGTGGTGAAATTATGGCACTTCACATCAGTCTCAAGGTTGAGGGTGCCTCTTGCCCACAACACATACACAGAATTTCCTCTAAGAGAAATGCTGGTTCTTAGCTCTCTCCTCCTAATCTAGATGAGCACCACAAGCCAAAAACCACTTTCTTGGGAAGAAGACTCACTGAACTCACTCACTTCACAATAAGAATGCGTAAGAACCAGGCTCTAAACTGCCTTTTTTCAATGTATTATTTATCCTGTAACAGGAATGTTTTCCCACTATTCTATTCTTCTATAAACCAGATGGGAACTAAGCTGACCCCCTTTCTCTCATTTGTTTGCTGCTCTTGCTCCATGTATCATTTTTACAGCACTTCCAGCCAACTTTATCCAACCTCTTTGCAAGTGCATGAGTGAAATATTATTATTAATATTAATAATTCAATTTTTTTATAATCTTTTAGCAAAAGATTTCAGGGTGGTGTACAACATTAGGAACACATTACAAAACATCAATGAGCAGGGCAGCAGTTGAAGAAGGAGCAAAAAGGGTTTTCTTGTGTGTGTGTGTGTGTGTGTGTGTGTGTGTGTGTTTCTTTGTGGCTGATTAGCTGTTCTCCCTTTGCAAAGGTCAGAGGGGGCAGGGTTTCTGTTGAGGCAGGGGATTAGCTGTGGGAGGAGCTTATCAGACCTAGCAGGGCAGCAGTTGAAGAAGGAGCAAAAAAGGTTTTCTTGTGTGTGTGTGTTTCTTTGTGGCTGATTAGCTGTTCTCCCTGTGCAAAGGTCAGAGGAGGCAGGGTTTCTGTTGAGGAAGGTGATTAGCTGTGGGAGGAGCTTATCAGACCTAGCAGGGCAGCAGTTGAAGAAGGAGCAAAAAGGGTTTTCTTGTGTGTGTGTGTGTTTCTTTGTGGCTGATTAGCTGTTGTCCCTATGCAAAGGTCAGAGGGGGCAGGGTTTCTGTTGAGGCAGGTGATTAGCTGTGGGAAGAGCTTATCAGAGCTTGCAGGGCAGCAGCGCGCACAGTTTGATCCATCGTGTAGATTTAGGGGAGCTAGTCTCAAACGTTTGTTGGGGGAGACCTAGGGTTTTTTTGTGGGAGGAGTTATTTGTCCTGTCTTCACGCTTTTTATGATGGAGGACTGCTGTAGCCATCCCCAATGACACATTCTCAAGATGGAGGGTGAGGGAACAGCTGCAGTCGCCTGCGGTTCCTGCGCAATGTTTGCCATCTTGCCAAAGGTTGCAGGCAGCTTTACCTGTAGCAATTGCATGTTGATTGCCCTCTTAAAAGACAAAGTCCAGCAACTGGAGGAACGTGTAGCTACGCTCCAAAGGATTAGAGAGCTGGAGCTCTTCTTGGAAGCAACAGAGCACACCGTCTCCACCAAGGAGGAGACAGGGGACTCCCCTGAGAAGGAGGCTAGTTCACCAACACAGGAGCCAGATATATGGAGAAATGTGACTCAAAGAAGTAGGAGGCCCAGGGTTCGCTCTGATTGTTTAGAAATACACAATCGCTTTGAGGTCCTCTCCCCTAGCATGGAAGACGAAGAGCAGACTCCATTTGAGGATCTCTCCCTCATTACAGTCGATCAGGTATATGAAGACGAGCAGCAAAGTCAGTCCTCAAGGAATGTGCAGGCGACCTTGGAACGGACAGCTCACGGAAGAACCCCGACCAAACCTAAAAGGAGGCGTGTAGTGGTGATAGGGGATTCCCTACTGAGGGGAACAGAAGCAGTGATCTGTGGGCCTGACAAGATGTCTCGGGAAGTGTGCTGACTCCCCGGGGCTAAGATCCAAGATGTAACTGAACGACTGCAAGGAATCATAAAACCCACTGACAAATACCCCTTCCTCTTGGTTCATGTGGGAACCAATGACACTGCAAGCAATAGCCTCCAGAAGATCAAAAGAGACTACGAGGCCCTCGGCAGGAAATTGAAGCAACTAAATGCACAAATTGTCATCTCATCTGTCCTCCCAGTTGAACGACGTGGCCCAGGGAGAGAGGGAAAAATAGTGGAAGTGAACAGCTGGCTTCGCAAATGGTGTAAACAGGAACGGTTTGGATTCTTAGATCACGGACTGCAGTTTCTTGAAGATGGACTTCTGGCAAGTGATGGGCTGCACCTCACAACGGTTGGGAGAAATGTTTTTGCCAAGAATCTCAGAAACCTCATCAGGAGGGCTTTAAACTGACTAATGTGGGGGAGGGAGACAGTGCTCCTGAAGGTAGGAGTCCATCAATTGATGAAGATGATCATCCAAATGTCATAGACCAAATGGAGCAAACAGCACGCAGACCTAGTGGTGGGAGGAAAAAATCCTTAAATAAGAGACACGGGGGAATGATTAATGGACTTCAATGTCTGTACACTAATGTGCAAAGCATGGGAAATAAACAAGATGAGCTTGAGCTCTTGGTACAACAAACTACATATGACATAATAGGCATCACTGAAACCTGGTGGGATAAGTCCCACGATTGGAATGTAATAATGGGGGGATACAATCTATTTCAGAGAAACAGACCAGACAAGAAAGGAGGAGGAGTGGCGTTATATGTCAGGGATGTGTATACCTGTGAAGAGATCCAAGATTTAGAACCTCAATGCCAAAGTGAGAGCATTTGGGTCAAAATTAAGGGAGAGAAGAATAACAGTGACCTCATTGTGGGAGTTTACTATATATATATTTTTTTTATAATAATTTTTATTACATTTTTTCCAATTACAAATACAACAGAAAAAATAAAAAACATATAAAATAGAAAAGAAAAAAGAACAGAAAATTCAAACCATTTCAACAACTTATTTCAAATTTCTATCGGACTTCCCCACATCTCCCGCCCAGTGCATTCTTAACAATAAAATTATCAGCAAGTTATACCCTTGTTTCTTGTGTTTCTTTGTACTTTCAATTGCAATTTTAAGTTTAAATCCCTTATTTTCCATTTACTCTAAAAATATAGCATATTGTCATTTTTACCCATTTAAACTTTGATTCTTTCATGAATATTATCCAATTTCTTATATAATCCACTCTCATTGCTGGGGCTAACCTTCCAAATCATACGGCATCTCACAGTTCATATAACTTATAATACTTTTGCAAATAGTCCTTAAATTTTTTCCAGTCCTCTTCCATTGCTTCTTCTCCCAAATCTCGGATCCTGGCAGTCATCTCAGCTAGTTCCATGTAGTTCATCAATTGCGTCTGCCAGTCCTCCAGTGTGGGCAAATCTTGAGTCTTCCAATACTTGGCGATAAGGATCCTTGCTGCTGTGGTGGCATACATGAAAAAAGTTCTGTCCTTCTTTAACACCTTCTGGCCGACAATGCCCAGGAGGAATGCCTCCGGTTTCTTAGGAAAGGTGTATTTAAACACCTTTTTTAACTCGTTGTAAATCATTTCCCAGAAGGCCTTCACTCTTGGGCAAGTCCACCAGAGATGAAAGAATGTCCCTTCAGCCTCCTTACATTTCCAACATTTATTATCGGACAAATGGTAAATCTTAGCAAGCTTGACTGGGGTCATGTACCACCTGTATACCATTTTCATAATGTTTTCTTTCAAGGCATTACATGCCGTAAACTTCATACCGGTGGTCCATAACCTTTCCCAGTCCTCAGACATGATGTTATAACCAATGTCCTGAGCCCATTTTATCATGGCTGATTTAACTGTCTCATCCTGAGTGTTCCATTTAAGTAGCAAGTTATACATTCTCGATAATAGCTTGGTCTTTGGTTCTAACAATTCTGTCTCAAGTTTCGATTTTTCCACCTGGAATCCTGTTTTTTTATCTAGCTTAAAAACCTCATTAATTTGGGCATAATGAAGCCAGTCTTGCACTTTACCCTTTAATTTTTCAAAGCTCTGCAACCTCCAGTTGTCTCCAATGTTTTCTATTATTTCCCAATATTTCGGCCAACCGGCCTCCATATTAGGTTTTTTCCGAGCCTTGGCCTCTATTGGTGATACCCACCTCGGAGTTTTGCTTTCTAACAAGTCTTTGTATTTTTTCCAGACCATAAATATTGCTTTTCTGACAATATGGTTTTTAAACATTCCATATGTTTTTGCCTTGTCATACCACAAATACGCATGCCAACCTAGCGAATTATTGAAGCCTTCCAGATCTAGGACATCAGTGTTTTCTAACAAAATCCAATCTTTCAACTAGCAGAAGGCCGCAGCTTCATAATATAACCTTAAGTCTGGCAGGGCAAACCCCCCTCTCTCCTTTGCATCAGTTAATATTTTAAACTTTATTCGGGGCTTTTTGCCCTGCCAAACAAATTTAGAAATATCCCTCTGCCACTTTCCAAAACATTCCACTCTGTCCACAATCTGCAAGGCTTGAAACAAAAACAACATTTTTGGCAAAACGTTCATTTTTATAGCTGCAATTCGGCCTAACAAGGATAATTTCAGGCTTGACCAAATTTCTAGGTCTTTTTTAACTTCTGACCAACATTTCTCATAATTATCTTTGAATAGATTCAAGTTCTTGGAAGAGAGATTGACCCCCAGGTATTTCACTTTTTTAACAATATTTAGTTCTGTTTCCTTCTGAAACCCCTCTGTTTCAATAGTTGTCAAATTTTTCCCTAACACCTTAGTTTTTTGTTTGTTCAACTTAAAGCCCGCCACCCGACCAAATTTCTGGATCAATTCCAAAACTCTTTTTGTACTAGATTCTGGCTCCTGTAATGTTAAAACCAAGTCATCTGCAAATGCTTTCAGTTTATATTGTTTCACTCCGACCCGTATTCCTTGTACCTGCCGATCCTTCCTTATCATATTCAGCAAAACCTCCAGGACTGAAATAAACAATAAAGGGGAAAGGGGGCACCCCTGACGTGTTCCTTTTTCAATCTGAAGTTCTTCTGTCACCACATTGTTCACTATCAACTTAGCTTTTTGTTCGGAATAGATTGCTTCTATTCCGTTCTCAAACCCCCTTCCCACTCCCATCCCTTCCAAGTTTTTCTTCATAAATTTCCAAGAAATATTGTCAAAGGCCTTCTCCGCATCAATAAAAATTAAGACTGCTTTAGTATTAATATTTGTTTGTAAATGTTCCAGAATATCGATAATATTCCTAGTGTTATCAAACAAATGTCTACCTGGGAGAAAACCTGCTTGGTCCTTATGAATTACTTCATTTAATACTTTTTTAAATCTGTTTGCCAAAATATCTGCAAATATTTTGTAATCCACGTTTAGGAGTGAGATGGGACGGTAGTTCTTAAGTTGAGTCTTTTCAGTTTCCACTTTAGGTATCAGTGTGATGAATGCTTCTTTCCACGTTTCTGGTGCCCTCCCTCCCCCCATAATCTGGTTACAAACCTCCATTAATGGTTGTATCAAGTAGTCCTTTAACATCCTGTAGTACTTGGAGGTAAGTCCATCAGGGCCTGGAGATTTGCCTAGCTGCATATTCTGGATGGCAACCTCGATTTCCTGTTGTGTTATTTTAGAATTCAAGATTGATCTCTTCTCTTGGGATAGTTCTGGTAGGCCATTGTCTTTCAAGAATTGTTCTATCTCAGTCACATCCTCGGGCCCTTGGGTGTACAGTTTTTTAAAATATTTCTGGAAGCACTTTCTAATTTCTCCCGGTTTCTGAATATTTTTTCCTTCAACTTCTAAGTTGGTAACATAATTTAGTTTTTGTCTCTTTTTCAACTGCCAAGCTAGCAGTTTCCCACATTTATTCGCAGATTCAAAAGATCTTTTTTTCATTTGTTTGATTTTCCATTCCACTTCTTGGTTGATCAATTTCATATATTGTGACTGATGGAATTTAATTTCTCTTAAAGTCTCTTTTGATTTTGGATTCAATCTTAATTTTTTCTCTCCATCTCTTATCTTCTCTAATATCTTGTCCTTTTTCCCATTCCAAAATTTTTTCTTGATCGTGTTTTGTTGTATCAGAAACCCTCTCATAACAGCTTTACTTGCGTCCCAGATTATTCTTTTTTCCACCGAGGTGTTGAGGTTAATTTCAAAGTAGTCCTTTAAAGCTTTTTGGGCCTTCTTTACAATCTCTTGATCTCTTAGCAGGTTGTCATTCATTTTCCATCTGAAGGAGTCGGCAGTAGTAAATCTCATTTCCATTTTCAGAGCGTTGTGGTCGGAGCAGGTCTTTGGGCAGATTTCTACTCTTGTGGTCTTAGGTGCCAGCCCTCTAGTTGTCCAAATTTGGTCGATTCTTGTCCATGACAGGTGAGCCTCAGAGAAGAAAGTTCCTTCTTTACCTAGGGGGTTTCTCGTCCTCCATAGATCAATCAAATCCATATTGTCAGTTAGTTCGAAAAAAGTTTTTGGTAGTCTTCCATCTTTGGTCAGGTTCTGGTTCTGTGACTTGTCCATATAGGTAGAGACCACCCCATTCATGTCTCCCATCATGATGATGTTAGAATAGTCCAGATAGTCCAGTAATGTCTCATGAAGCTTCTTGTAGAATTCTGATTTCCCCTCATTTGGTGCGTAAATTCCTAAGATCAAAACTTTTTCTCCTTGGATTTGTATTTCAATTGCCAGGATTCTTCCTTGTTCATCTTTAAACAAAAATTTTGGTGATAAATTCTCTTTTGCATAGATCACCACTCCTCTCTTTTTAACTCTGTCTGATGAGATAAATTCTTGGCCTAATCTTTTGTTTATTAACACTTTCCTGTGAAGCCTAGTCACATTAGTTTCTTGCAGACAGATTATATCCAAATGTTTCTTCTTCAAAATGTGAAAAATCCTTTTGCGTTTTTCCGGGGAATTTGCGCCATTAATATTCCAGCTATACAGCTGTAGAGACATCCTGTAACAATCTGTTGTTGCTCTTTATGGGGCGTCTTCTTTCTTATCCAAATCCGAGGGTGCTGGCTCTTTTCCAGACTCAGGTGGAGGCCAAGGAACAGCTACTCCCTTCTGCAGGTCTTCTCCGTGGTCGTGTAGAAACTTCTGGCTGTCCTCTTTCGTCTTGATTTTAATCTTCTTTCCTGTGTAGTTGAATGATAGGCCTTGTGGAAACTCCCACCTGTAAGGTATTCCGTTGCTTCTCAGAAGTCCAGCTAGATCAGTATAGTTAGATCTGAGATCTAGTAGTTGTTTAGGAATATCCTTGTAGATTTGTGCTCTTCTGTCCTGGATCTCAAGTGCTTTATTAAAATGTAGGTCAAGTAGTTTGTCTCTCTCCTGCTTGGTCCTTAACATGATCAAGCAATCTCTAGGCCTGTCTTTCCTGGCAACTCTTCCCAATCTGAATGCAGTTGTTATTTTAAAGTCTGTATCTTCCTCTATACCCCAGAATTTAGAGAATTCTGCTGTCAAAAAGCCGGTCAAATCCTCTTTCTCAATCTCTGGGATAGAGCGTAATCTTAAATTATTTTCCCTGTTTCTCAGTTCCACCATAGACAGGTAGGCCTGCTGGTCGCTGATGTGTTTGTGTAGCGGCCTTACCTCTCCTTTCAATTCATCCACTTTCTGAATTGCTTGACTTGCTTTTTCGTTTGCAGCCTCGGCCAATTTCCGATTCTCAGATGTTGCGTCTTTTAAATTCCCAATTTCTTGTGAATGCTTAGCCACTTGTTCAGATAGTTTAGTAATTGAGGATGTGGCTAAGTCGATTTTTGCTGTTTGGTCATCAACCTTCTTATTCAAAATTGCAAATTGTTGTAGCATTTCATCTAGAAGAGTGCCAGATCCCCCTGCTGCCATATCCTCAGTCGTTGGCTGGTCAGCTGCCTTAGATGGGGCTGTTGTTGGAGGTGCAGCTCCCTGTAGGACAGCAGGGACCGAAGATCTGCGAGACTGGGAGATCAAAGTTGTTTGTACAAATTGGCCTTTCCCTGCTTTCGACGCAGCTCTTGTTTTTGGAGGGCCGCTCATTCCCCACCTGTCTTTGGATTCAAGGTCAAACTGTCAAATGTTCCATGGGAAAGACAGGCCTCAAAGTAAATAACCAAACCACAGAGAGTCAAAACAAAGTTAGTTCTCAGGAGTTTGTAAGTCCCAAAATCCACTAGAGGGAGTATTGTTGCAGTTCAGGAAAGAAGGAATAAAGTTTTAGCCGCCATTAAAGTTCCTGCAGCTGAATAAGTTAACAATAGTCTTTAAAAAACTTTTTTCCCCTGGCAGAGCCCTTTCAATGTTACCGCAATATTGTATCCGAAAGTGCAAGATACAGTTGTTTAATTGTATCTTTCCAATGGTGCCTTTATGTATCCATTTCAACTTTATAAAAGTATCCGCAAAGCGACCCTTCTTCCCCCTGCCAGCCCGGGACTGGGTTTTTTTTTTTTTAAAGTTTTTAGAATCCACAAAAGGAGAGGATCTCCAAGTTAAATCAAAAAGAAAAAAGAGAGCTTGCCTTTCCCTTCAGTTGCTAACTCCACCAGACGCATGAAACATCCCTTTTTAAAGTCTCTATTGCTTCCAGCTTGTCTGATCCTTTGCCTTTGATCACTAAGCACTACCGGGAGACGGACTTCCTTTTTCTCGTCTCCCGCTTTCAGCCAAATTTCTAATTTACAGTTCCAGATTAATACTCTTCTTACTCACGAGTAGATGATTTAGGATCCAATGCTTAAGGAAGAAAGGTCGGCGCTCATCGGCAACAGCCGCGCGGCTTCGCTCCCGCAGAAAGAGCGATGTACTCTCAGCACCGCTTCCCCTCCGCGCTTCCGGAGCCCCTTACGGGGTCCCTTCTTCGTTTTGGGGGTCGCTCCAGGTGCCCGCCGAGTCCCACGGCCACGAGCTCACTCTGCTCGTGGTTTATCTTGGTGGATCGTCGCTGTGCCGTAGCGAACGATCCTTTCCTGCGGAGCCCCTCTTCAGAGACTGAAGAGGACCGCCATTGCTCGTTTCGCGCCGCCTCCGGAAGTCATTGTGGGAGTTTACTATAGATCCCCAAGCCAAACGGAGGACATAGATGATGCCTTCCTGGAACAGATGGCCAAGCATGCAAAAGGAAGGGAGATAGTAGTAATGGGGGACTTCAATTACCCACATATTTGTTGGATGTCAAACTCAGCCAAGAGCATAAGGTCAAACAGATTCCTCACTGGCCTTGCAGACAACTTCATTGTCCAGAAAGTGGGAGAAGCAACAAGAGGAACAGCCATTTTAGATCTGGTCAATACCAGGGAAGATTCTGGAGTAGATCAACAGCCATTTTAGATCTGGTCAATACCAGGGAAGATTCTGGAGCAGATCATTAAGCAAACAGTCTGTGAGCACCTAGAAAGGAATGCTGTGATCACCAATAGTCAGCATGGATTTCTGAAAAATAAGTCTGAAAAATAAGTTTGAAAAATAAGTCTGAAAAATAAGTTCCCTTCATCTACCAGGCTTGTAATTCTGTCAAAAAACGAGATCAGGTTAGTCTGACACGACTTATTTTTCAGAAATCCATGCTGATCTGCTCCAGAATCTTCCCTGGTATTGATGTCAGACTGACTGGGCGGTAATTATTTGGGTCCTCTCTTTCCCCCTTTTTGAAAATAGGGACAACATTTGCCCTCCTCCAGTCTGCCGGGACTTCGCCTGTTCTCCAGGAATTCTCAAAGATGACTGCCAGTGGTTCTGAGATCACATCTGCCAGTTCTTTTAATACTCTTGAATGCAGTTCATCTGGCCCTGGAGACTTGAATGCATCTCAACTAGCCAAGTATTCTTGTACTATCTCCTTAGTTATTCTGGGCTGTGTTTCCTTTGCTGAATCATTTGCTCCAAATTCTTTAGGTCGGGCATTGTTTTCTTTATCAGAGAAGACTGAGGCAAAGAAGGCATTGAGGAGTTCAGCCCTTTCTGTGTCCCCTGTTTGCATTTCACCATCTTCTCCTCTGAGTGACCCCACTGTTTCTTTGTTCTTCCTTTTGCTACGAACATACCCATAAAAGCCTTTTTTGTTGCTTTTAACCTCTCTAGCAAGCCTGAGTTCATTCTGTGCTTTAGCTTTTCTGACTTTGTGTCTACACGTTCTGGCTATTTGTTTGAATTCCTCTTTGGTGGTTTCCCCCCTTTTCCATTTTTTGTACACATGCTTTTTTAATCTTAATTCAGTTAAAAGTTCTTTAGATAGCCACCCTGGCTTCTTTAGGCACCTTCCATGTTTCCGTCTCATTGGTATTGCCTGACGTTGTGCTTTTACTATCTCCCTCTTAACAAACTCCCAGCCATCATGAACTCCCTTTCCTTTTAGTATTACTGTCCATGGGATCTCACCCAGCACTTCCCTAAGTTTTATGAAGTCGGCTTTCTTAAAGTCAAAAAATTGAGTCCTAGTATGCTTGGCTGCTCCTTTCCGCTGTATAGTAAACTTCAGAAGAGCATGATCACTCGCGCCTAATGATCCTTCCACTTCTACCCCACTAACCAGGTCATCAATATTGGTTAGGACCAGATCTAAAATGGCTGTTCCTCTTGTTGCTTCTCCCACTTTCTGGACAATGAAGTTGTCTGCAAGGCCAGTGAGGAATCTGTTTGACTGTATGCTCTTGGCTGAGTTTGACATCCAACAAATATGTGGGTAATTGAAGTCCCCCATTACTACTATCTCCCTTCCTTTTGCATGCTTGGCCATCTGTTCCAGGAAGGCATCATCTATGTCCTCCGTTTGGCTTGGGGATCTATAGTAAACTCCCACAATGAGGTCCCTGTTATTCTTCTCTCCCTTAATTTTGACCCAAATGCTCTCACTTTGGCATTGAGGTTCTAAATCTTGGATCTCTTCACAGGTATACACATCCCTGACATATAACGCCACTCCTCCTCCTTTCTTGTCTGGTCTGTTTCTCTGAAATAGATTGTATCCCCCCATTATTACATTCCAATCGTGGGACTTATCCCACCAGGTTTCAGTGATGCCTATTATGTCATATTTAGTTTGCTGTACCAAGAGCTCAAGCTCATCTTGTTTATTTCCCATGCTTTGCGCATTAGTGTACAGACATTGAAGTCCATTAATCATTCCCCCGTGTCTCTTATTTAAGGATTTTTTCCTCCCACCACTAGGTCTGCGTGCTGTTTGCTCCATTGGTCTATGACATTTGGATGATCATCTTCATCAATTGATAGACTCCTACCTTCAGGAGCACTGTCTCCCTCCCCCACATTAGTCAGTTTAAAGCCCTCCTGATGAGGTTTCTGAGATTCTTGGCAAAAACATTTCTCCCAACCGTTGTGAGGTGCAGCCCATCACTTGCCAGAAGTCCATCTTCAAGAAACTGCAGTCCGTGATCTAAGAATCCAAACCGTTCCTGTTTACACCATTTGCGAAGCCAGCTGTTCACTTCCACTATTTTTTCCTCTCTCCCTGGGCCACGTCGTTCAACTGGGAGGACAGATGAGATGACAATTTGTGCATTTAGTTGCTTCAATTTCCTGCCGAGGGCCTCGTAGTCTCTTTTGATCTTCTGGAGGCTATTGCTTGCAGTGTCATTGGTTCCCACATGAACCAAGAGGAAGGGGTATTTGTCAGTGGGTTTTATGATTCCTTGCAGTCGTTCAGTTACATCTTGGATCTTAGCCCCGGGGAGTCAGCACACTTCCCGAGACATCTTGTCAGGCCCACAGATCACTGCTTCTGTTCCCCTCAGTAGGGAATCCCCTATCACCACTACACGCCTCCTCTTAGGTTTGGTCGGGGTTCTTCCGTGAGCTGTCCGTTCCAAGGTCGCCTGCACATTCCCTGAGGACTGACTTTGCTGCTCGTCTTCATATACCTGATCGACTGTAATGAGGGAGAGATCCTCAAATGGAGTCTGCTCTTCGTCTTCCATGCTAGGGGAGAGGACCTCAAAGCGATTGTGTATTTCTAAACAATCAGAGCGAACCCTGGGCCTCCTACTTCTTTGAGTCACGTTTCTCCATATATCTGGCTCCTGTGTTGGTGAACTAGCCTCCTTCTCAGGGGAGTCCCCTGTCTCCTCCTTGGTGGAGACGGTGTGCTCTGTTGCTTCCAAGAAGAGCTCCAGCTCTCTAATTCTTTGGAGCGTAGCTACACGTTCTTCCAGTTGCTGGACTTTGTCTTTTAAGAGGGCAATCAACATGCAATTGCTACAGGTAAAGCTGCCTGCAACCTTTGGCAAGATGGCAAACATTGCGCAGGAACCGCAGGCGACTGCAGCTGTTCCCTCCCCCTCCATCTTGAGAATGTGTCATTGGGGGTGGCTACAGCGGTCCTCCATCATAAAAAGCGTGAAGACAGGACAAATAACTCCTCCCACAAAAAAACCCTAGGTCTCCCCCAACGAACGTTTGAGACTAGCTCCCCTAAATCTACACGATGGATCAAACTGCGCGTGCTGCTGCCCTGCAAGCTCTGATAAGCTCTTCCCACAGCTAATCACCTGCCTCAACAGAAACCCTGCCCCCTCTGACCTTTGCACAGGGAGAACAGCTAATCAGCCACAAAGAAACACACACACACAAGAAAACCCTTTTTGCTCTTTCTTCAACTGCTGCCCTGCGAACGGCGATCTGGCACTTCTCCCTCTTTACCTTGAGCGCGGCCTCCTGGAACCTGGTCAGTACGGTGTGGAGGCGCTCGAACAGCTGCTGGTGTGAGTCTGCGGACACCAAGACATCATCAAAATATGGTACCATGCCCGGAAGCCCTTGCAGGAGACGCTCCATAAGGCTTTGGAAGATCCCAGGAGCCACATTTACTCCGAACTACAAACGGCGGCAACAGAATGCCCCTCGGTGGGTGACGATTGTCGGGGCTTCAGCGGTGGCATCATCGACAGGCAGTTGTTGATGGGCTTGGGCAAGGTTCAGCTTAGCAAAGACCTTACCCTCATCCAAGGAACGCAGCAGGTGTTGAACAATAGGAACCGGGTAAGCGTGCTGCTGAAGTGCCTTGTTGATTGTGCACTTGTAGTCGGCGCAGATTCTCACCAACCCATCCGGCTTGACAGGCGTGATGATGGGGGTTTCCCACTTGGCGTGGTCAACTGGCTCCAAAACTCCTTGGGCGATCAGCTTGTCCAATTGTTCATCCACCTTAGCCTTGAGAGCAAAGGGAACCCGGCGTGGCTTTAGCTTGATGGGGGCGACTTGTGGATCAAGGCTAAAGGAGATGGGCGTACCTGTATATTGCCCCAAGTGCCGTCAAAAACCTCAGCAAAGTCTTTGACCAGATCCTCAGTCTCTGCGTTAGAGATGCGGTTGATGCTGGTGACTTCCATCAAACCAGTCTAGCCCTAGGAGGCTTGGCCGCTGACCTTCGACCACCACCAGTCAGAGCAGGCCTGAAAAATCCTTGAAGGTGATCTGGAACCGGCCAACGCCTACCACGGGAATGTTGTTTCCCTGGTAGTCTCTCAGGTGTACACGGTGAGAGTCGAGTTGCCTTTTAGACACTCTGGGTACCAGTCTTTTGATGGTGCTCCAAGACACGATGGACAGGGCAGACCCAGTGTCAATCTCCATGTCACATGGAGCTCCTTCAATGAGCACCGTGACGTTTAGCTTGCGTCGCGTAGGCGAGTCGGTTTGGCCAATAGTGGTTCCAGACGGGCAGTGGCAGTTGGTGAGAGCGAAACAGCTTTCCTTGGCGGACTGGAGTGAAGACTTGGACTTGTGAGGCAGTGAAGGGGGGGTGCCGGACGGAGCCAATCGGCAGACCTTAGCAATGTGGCCCCTTCTGGAACACTTCCGACAGATGGCATCTCTAAATCGACACTTGGCACGGGAATGGTTGCCTCCGCAGCCGGCATATTGCGATTGACCTTTGGACTTCTGTTGGAACTTCCTGCGCTCCCGCTTTATCTGGTGCACGTCATCGTCTTCACTGGAGGATGCCTCATCACTGCTGGCCTCTTCATGATGCACTGGAACTGGCTTCCTAGCAAGACGTGGGCTGCTGGCTTGAGGATCAGCAGCTTCCGAGGCCACGGCCTCCTCAATGGCTTTCTGCAGCGTGAGGTCTGGTTTGGCGAGGAGACACCGTTGCAGACAGATGTCCCGGACCCCGCAGGCGAATCGATCCATCAGGGCATCGTCTAAGTCTCAGAACTTGCAGTGCATTGCAGCCTGTCGCAGGGTGGTGGTGTAGTTGTTGATTGACTCCCCCGCTGCCTGGTTCCGGTGGTAAAACGCATGGCGGGCAGCAATCTCGGATGGCTTTGGCGCGTAGTGGTTGCGGAGCTTCTCTTGAATCGTGTCCCACGGAGCTGCCTGGACTGCTTCAGGTGCAAGCTGCTTCAGGTGCAAGCAATGCTCAGGCCATCTCAAACACCTCAGGCCCACAGAGGATTCTTCTTTCTATGTAGATGGAACCCAAAACAACCTGTTTTGCTTTGTTTAGCCTTATTACACTTCGCTTTGCTATTTGTGGGTGAATGAACAATTTGTTCAGGACCTGAGACAGTGGTGGGCAACCCAAATTCCCTTCTAAATTCCCTTCCTGGCAGGAACTACATGGTACAGCGCTGCAGATCTATGCTCTGCATTCTTCAGTCTCCCTCTAGCCCCTGAGAGTCAATTCCTCTTCGCCTTCACCTGGGGACCTAGTTAACTAACCTGGACCAGACTACCCCAGGGTTATGCGGAATCACCCGCTATATTTTCTGCAATATTACACCAGGATTTACAGGATGTACATCTGTCTGGTCTACCTATCTGCTCTATGTAGACAACATTTTAATATGTTCTACCAGCGAGGAGGCGTGTAAATTATTATATTTTTTTATATAATATTTTTTATTGCAATTTTTTCCAGATAAAGACACAGTCAGCTATACAAAGAAACAAGAACAAAGAGAAAAGAAAAAAGAAAAAATCGTCATTTCAGAACTTTTTTCAATCTTCTACCGGACTTCCCCACATCTCCCTCACCATGCATTCTTAACAATAAAAATATCAGCAAATTATAACCTTGTTTCATGCGTTCCTTTTGTACTTTCAGATAGTTGCTTTTTGTGTTTAAATTCCTTATTATCAATTTACTCTAAAAACAAATGTTATTTTAAACATTAGTCCTTTCATTAATATAATTTAGTTTCATAAACCGTCCAATCTCGTTGCTGGAGCTAGCCTTTCAAAATCATGCGAAATCTTATAATTCATATAACTTATAAAGTTTTTGCAGATAGTCCTTAAATTTTTGCCAATCCTCCTCCATTGCTTCTTCTCCCAAATCTCGGATCCTGGCAGTCATCTCAGCCAGCTCCATATAGTCCATCAATTGCGTTTGCCACTCTTCCAGTGTGGGCAGATCTTGAGTCTTCCAATATTTGGCGATAAGAATTCTTGCTGCTGTGGTTGCATACATAAAAAACGTTCTATCCTTCTTTAACACCTTTTGGCCGACAATGCCCAGGAGGAAGGCCTCTGGTTTCTTAGGAAAGGTGTACTTAAACACCTTTTTTAACTCATTGTAGATCATTTCCCAGAAGGCCTTCACTTTTGGACAAGTCCACCAAAGGTGAAAAAATGTCCCTTCAGCCTCCTTGCATTTCCAGCATTTATTATCAGACAAATGGTATATCTTAGCAAGCTTGACTGGGGTCATGTACCACCTGTATATCATTTTCATAATGTTTTCTTTCAAGGCATTACATGCCGTAAACTTCATACCGGTGGTCCATAACCTTTCCCAGTCTTCAAACATAATGTTGTACCCAATGTCTTGAGCCCATTTTATCATGGCTGATTTAACTGTCTCATCCTGAGTGTTCCATTTAAGCAGCAAGTTATACATTCTCGATAATACCTTGGTCCTTGGTTCTAACAGTTCTGTCTCTAGTTTCGATTTTTCCACCTGGAATCCTATTTTTTTATCCAACTTAAAAACCTCTTGAATTTGAGCATAATGGAACCAATCTTGCACCTTATTCTTTAGTTTTTCATAGCTCTGCAACCTCCAATTATCTCCAATTTTTTCTACTATTTCCCAATATTTCAGCCAACCGGCCTCCATATTGGGTTTTTTTCGGGCCTTAGCCTCCACTGGTGATAGCCACCTCGGGGTCTTACTTTCTAGTAAGTCTTTATATTTTGTCCAGACCATAAATATTGCTTTTCTGACAATATGGTTTTTGAACATTTTATGGGTTTTTACCTTGTCATACCACAAATACGCATGCCATCCTAACGAGTTATTAAAACCTTCCAGATCTAGGACATCAGTGTTCTCTAAAAGCAACCAATCTTTCATCCAGCAGAAGGCTGCAGCTTCATAGTATAACCTTAAGTCTGGCAGGGCAAACCCCCCTCTTTCTTTTGCATCAGTTAGTATTTTAAATTTTATTCGGGGCTTTTTGCCCTGCCAAACAAACTTTGAGATATCCTTCTGCCACTTTCCAAAACATTCCACTCTGTCCAAGATCTGTAGGGTTTGAAACAAAAACAACATCTTTGGCAATATGTTCATCTTTATAGCTGCGATTTGGCCCAACAAGGAAAGTTTCAGTCTTGACCAAGTTTCTAGGTCTTTTTTAACTTCTGACCAACATTTTTCATAGTTATCTTTAAATAAATTCAAATTTTTGGAAGTCAAGTTAACCCCCAGGTATTTCACTTTTTTAACCACATTTAACTCTGTTTCCCTCTGAAACCCATCTGTTTCTGAAGATGTCAAGTTTTTTCCCAAAACTTTGGTTTTTTGTTTATTCAACTTAAATCCCGCCACCCGACCAAACTCCTGAATCAGTTCTAAAACTCTTTTTGTACTAGATTCTGGCTCCTGTAATGTTAAAACCAAATCATCTGCAAAAGCTTTCAGTTTATATTGTTTCGCTCCGACCCGTACTCCTTGTACCAGCCGGTCCTCCCTAATCATATTCAAGAGCACCTCCAGGACTGAGATAAATAATAGGGGGGAGAGAGGGCACCCCTGCCGTGTTCCTTTTTCAATTTGGAACTCTTCTGTCACCACATTGTTCACTATTAACTTAGCTTTTTGTTCTGAATAAATTGCTTCTAAACCATTTTCAAACCCCCGTCCCACTCCCATCCCTTCCAAGTTTTTCTTCATAAACTTCCAGGAAATGTTGTCAAAGGCCTTCTCCGCATCAATAAAAATTAACACTGCTTTAGTGTTGATGTTAGTTTGTAAAAGTTCCAAAATGTCAATAATATTCCTAGTGTTGTCAAACAAATGTCTGCCTGGGAGAAAGCCTGCCTGGTCCTTGTGAATTACTTCATTTAATACCTTTTTAAATCTACTCGCCAAAATGTCTGCAAATATTTTGTAATCCACATTTAGGAGTGAGATGGGACGGTAGTTTTTAAGCTGATTCTTTTCAGTTTCCACTTTAGGTATCAATGTAATGAAAGCTTCTTTCCACGTTTCCGGTGCCCTCCCTCCCTCCATGATCTGATTACAAACCTCCATTAGTGGTTGTGTCAAATAATTTTTTAATATCTTATAATACTTGGAGGTAAGTCCATCTGGGCCTGGAGATTTGCCCAGCTGCATATTTTGAATGGCATCCTCAATTTCCTGTTGTGTTATTCTATAGTTCAAGATTGATCTCTTCTCCTGAGATAGTTTTGGTAGGCCATTTGCTTTTAAAAATTGATCCATCTCAAACACTTCCTCGGGTCCTTGCGTGTACAGTTTTTTAAAATATTTCTGGAAACACTTTCTAATTTCATCTGGTTTCTGAATGTTTTTCCCTTCAACCTCTAGATTGGTAACATAGTTCAATTTTTGTCTCTTTTTCAACTGCCATGCTAGCAGTTTCCCACATTTATTTGCCGATTCAAAAGATCTTTGTTTCATTTGTTTAATTTTCCATTCCACTTCTTGATTTGTCAATTTCTGGTGGTGGTGGAATTTAATTTCTCTTAGAATCTCTTTTGATTTTGGTTTTAATCTCAATTTTTTCTCTCCGTCTCTTATCTTCTCTAATATCTTATCCTTTTTTCCATTCCAGAGTTTTTTCTTGATCGTATTCTGTTGTATCAGAAACCCTCTCATTACAGCTTTACTTGCGTCCCCGATTGTTCTCTTTTCCACCGAGGTGTTCAAATTGATTTCAAAATAGTCCTTTAAAGTTTTTTGGGCCTTCTTTACAATCTCTTGATCTCTTAGTAGGTTGTCATTCATTTTCCATCTGAAGGAACCGGCTGGAGTAAGTCTCAATTCCATTTTCAAAGCGTTATGGTTGGAGCAAGTCTTTGGGCAGATTTCCACTCTTCTAGTCTTAGGAGCCAGCCCTCTAGTTGTCCAAATTTGGTCGATTCTTGTCCATGACAGGTGGGCCTCAGAAAAGAAGGTTCCTTCTTTACCTAAGGGGTTTCTTGTCCTCCAGATATCAATCAAATCCATATTGTCGGTTAGTTCAAAAAAAGTTTTTGGTAGTCTGCCTTCCTTGGTTAAGTTTTGGTTTTGTGACTTATCCATATAGGTAGAAACCACCCCGTTCATATCTCCCATCATAATGATGTTGGAATAATCCAGATAGTCCAGCAATGTCTCATGTAGCTTCTTGTAAAATTCCGATTTCCCCTCATTTGGTGCATAAATTCCTAATATCAAAACTTTTTCTCCTTGAGTTTGTATCTCAATTGCCAAAATTCTTCCTTGTTCATCTTTAAACAAAAATTTCGGTGACAAGTTCTCCTTAGCATAGATCACCACGCCTCTCTTTTTAACTCTATCTGATGAAATAAATTCTTGGCCTAGTCTTTTGTTGATTAACACTTTCCTGTGGAGTCTAGTCACATGTGTTTCCTGCAGACAAATAATATCCAAGTGTTCTTTTTTCAAGATATGAAAGATCCTTCTTCTTTTTTCCGGGGAATTTGCTCCATGAATATTCCAACTATACAGCTGCAGAGACATCCTGAATCAATCTGTTGTTTCTCTTTATGGGGTGTCCTTCTTTTCGTCCGAACCCGGGGGTGTGGGAGTTGGTACTGTACCAGGCTGTGACGGTGGCCAAGGAATTGCTGCTCCCTTCTGCAAGTCCTCTCCGTAGTCGTGCAGGAACTTCTTGTTGTCTTCTATTGTTTTAATTTTAACTTTCTTTCCTTTATAGTTAAAGGATAGGCCTTGGGGAAACTCCCACCTGTAAGGGATCGCGTTGCCTCTCAGGAGTCTTTACCGGTGGTAAAACGCATGGCGGGCAGCAATCTTGGATGGCTTTGGCGCGTAGTGGTTGCGGAGCTTCTCTTGAATCATGTCCCACGGAGCTGCCTGGACTGCTTCAGGTGCAAGCTGCTTCAGGTGCAAGCAATGCTCAGGCCATCTCAAACACCTCAGGCCCACAGAGGATTCTTCTTTCTATGTAGATGGAACCCAAAACAACCTGTTTTGCTTTGTTTAGCCTTATTACACTTCGCTTTGCTATTTGTGGGTGAATGAACAATTTGTTCAGGACCTGAGACAGTGGTGGGCAACCCAAATTCCCTTCTAAATTCCCTTCCTGGCAGGAACTACATGGTACAGCGCTGCAGATCTATGCTCTGCATTCTTCAGTCTCCCTCTAGCCCCTGAGAGTCAATTCCTCTTCGCCTTCACCTGGGGACCTAGTTAACTAACCTGGACCAGACTACCCCAGGGTTATGCGGAATCACCTGCTATATTTTCTGCAATATTACACCAGGATTTACAGGATGTACATCTGTCTGGTCTACCTATCTGCTCTATGTAGACAACATTTTAATATGTTCTACCAGCGAGGAGGCGTGTAAATTAGACACAAAACACCTCTTTCTCGAGCTAGCATATAAAGGACACAAGGTGTCCCCTAAGAAGCTGCAATACTGCAAGCAGGAAGTAAAATACCTCGGACATATCCTGGGGATAGGCACCCAAAGCCTAGCAACTGACAGAATAGAGGCAGTCACCAAAATCCCCCTCCCCAAAACAAAGAGACAATTGCCAGGCTTCCTTGGTATGGCAGGCTTCTGCCAAGCTTGGATTGCCGGCTACAGCGAAATAACTAAACCCCAGTCCACTATGACCCGCCAAGATCATCCTGATGAACTGGTTTGGGGAGAGGAAGCCTATAACACCTTTGAAAGCCTTAAGAGGGAATTACGATCTGCCCCTGCCTTGGGCCTCCTGGACTATCGCATCCCTTTCAACCTATTCATTCATGAACAAATGGGGGTAGCCTCAGGAGTTCTTACCCAGCCCTTCCGAGATCAAGAAAGGCCAGTGGCATATTACAGTCTATAACTCAATACTGCAAAGGGAGCAGTGAGTTGCTTGAGAGCCATTGCTGCCACTGCACTCCTCCTTCAAAAGGCTCAAGAGACAGTGTTGGGACATAAGATCACAATACATGTTCCCCACGCAGTCTCAACCCTTCTAGCTCTAAGGGGCTGCCACCACTTCTCAAACCCACGTCTAAACCGTTATGAAGCCCTCCTGTTAACTCCATACAATGTCACTATTAAACGGGTCAACTCCCTAAACCCAGCAACCCTACTACCCCTCCTGTTGCGTTCGCAAAGTAAAGGAAGGATTGAACTCTGATTAATAAGAATACACACAGAGGCTTGAACCAGCAAGACTCTGGGAAGGGTGCATATAAATCGTCTCTCTCTCTCTCTGTGCCTGTCCATGTGCAGCCCCTGGCCCAGGCCGTTTTATTCACAAAAGAACTTTTTACAGAGTGTTCGTAAGAACCAATCAGATTTCTTCTGAGCATTTCCACAAACCCATGTGGAGACAAGTTAAACTACTAAAACTAATTAAGCACAAATATTTCTGGGGTAAACAAAGAACAGAACTACAAAGAGCATATGGCAACCCCGGAGGTAATAAACAATCAGTACATATGATAAGAAGGATGACCAGGAGGACAGCGGATCATTATCACCTTCATGTGAGATCTGTTTCCTGGCCCTAAGATTAACATCCTAAGATTAATATATAAGAAACTGCTTCAAAGAAACTTGCCCACTATCTTTATGGCCCATGATGCCTGCCTGGTGAAGCAACTGCTGTGTACGTGACATGTGAGGAAGAGAGGAATGGAACAGGGATGCAGGGGTGTAGATTGATCAAGAATCATATCAAAATATGATATGTCAGGAAAAAAGCAGCAATGTGAGAGCGAGCTGCAGGTGGCTGCAAAGCAAAACAGGATGTTGATGTTTGGGACTGTACCATGGGAACGAAGGGGCAGTCTATTCACTGTTCTGAGCACCGGATGTTAGCTCAGAGTGTCATCTGACCTGTACTGGAAGTACAGGGGTGGAGTTTTTTCTCTCTACTGTTGGAGTCTGATGAGTGCAGACGCGTTTCTCTGTACTGCTGCAAAGACAGAAATAAAGCGATGTAAATAGAATTCTGTCTGTCTCTTTCCCCCTCCCTGAGGGAGGCAGGGAGGAGGGAGGAGTGGTGTGTCCCTCTCACGCTGAGTGGGATCGCCGATAGTGACCTAGCCTGTATCCTGCCGGGAGACGCAGACGGGGAGGTCAACAAGGATCTTAAGCTGAGTGCCTGGAGAGTGGCCAGTTTTCCCTCTGATAAGGCTTAAGAATCCAACATAAACCCAGTCAACGCAATGCTTTCATTGCTGACACAGATGGCTTACCCTATATCTGTTATAATTCCTCATAGCAATCCCACCTGATCACTACATCTCTGGATATTTGCACTCCTACACCCTCCCAGATGATGGCACCCTGCACCATGATTGTACAAAGATAGTCCAACAAGCTGAGAAACCCCGAGAAGATTTAGACCACCTCCCTCTAGAAAACCCTGATCTAATACTCTACACAGACGGCAGTTCCAAAGTCATAAACGGGGAAAGGAAGACTGGATATGCCGTAGTCTCTGACTTCAAAGTCTTAGAAGCCAACCCTATAAACCCTCAATATAGTGCCCAGGCGGCAGAGTTAATTGCCCTCATAAGGGCTTGTGAGATTAGCGAAGGAAGAAGGACAACACTGACAGCAAATATTGCTTCGGACTAGTACACACAACTGGCCAGATATGGCTCCAAAGAGGCTTCCTGACCGCAGCTGGTTCTCAGCTCTCCCACGCCGCCCTAGTGGAAAGGTTACTAACAGCCATCCACATGCCCAAAGCAATAGCCATCGTCCATTGCAAAGCACATACAAAGGGGAGGGACTCAGTCTCCAAAGGTAACAGGCAAGCCGACAGGGCAGCCCAAATGGCCTCACTACATCCCCCAGAGGACGAGACTGAGTTCCAAGGTATACAACTCCCTGCCAACATTGACTTCAAACAAATGTACCAATCGGCCACTGAAGAGGAAAAAACAATGTGGGAATCCATGGGCGCCAACAAAACGGGTGGCGTCTGGCTCCTCCCAGACGGCAGAACCGCCATGCCAAAAGCCTGGACTCCAAAATTTGTGAGGGTCCTCCACCAACAGACACATTGGGGAAAGGGAAGACTAATAGACCATGTCCAAAGGTGCTGGTATGCTCCAGGGATAGCGGCTGCAGCCACAGCAGCCTCAAAGAATTGCATAACATGAGAGTTTACAGCTGGATTTCATCGACTTACCCCAGTGTCAGGGGTTCAAACATGCCCTAATCATAGTGGACAAATTCTCCTCCTGTGTGGAGGAATTCCCTTGCAAGAAGGCAACCGCTTCAGTACTCGCCAGGGCCCTTTTACAAGATATCATTCCCCGGTATGGAGTACCCCGTCGACTGGACAGTGACTGCAGAGGCAGTCCAACAGGAGGCCCAAGCTCTTCGAATAAAGTGGGAATTCCATACACCCTACCACCCAGCCTCATCAGGACAAGTAGAGAGCATGAATCAAGAGGTAAAGGTACAGCTAGGGAAACTTTGTAGTACCACCGGACTAAAATGGGTAAATGCACTCCCACTAGTTCTCCATAATATTCGGAGTGCCCCCACTGGACCGTTAAAACTGTCCCCCTTTGAACTTCTGTTTGGGAGACCCCCTCCCTCTGTTTATAACACTTTATTTCCCCTCTTGGAACTTGAGGTGGGGGAAGCAGAACTTACTAATTATGTCATTCAGCTCCAAAAACAGCTACAACATCTCCACAAGTATGCTGCCATAGAGGGACAGAATCTACCAATCAACGTCCCAGCACACTCCTTCCACCTGGGGGACTGGATCCTGGTTAAAGTGTACCAGAAGCTGCCCCTTCAACCTGCCTGGGAGGGCCCGTACCAAGTACTTCTAACCTCGCCTACTGCTGTGAAGGTGGGAGAAAAGAACGCCGAACTACATCACACTAGGTGCAAGGCAGCACCACTGCCCCAGGAGGCGCAGGAGAGCCAGGGAGAGGACTACACCTTTGATGCCCCGCCTCCTGCCGCAACCTCCTACATCAACGAGGACGAGGCCCAACAGACCGGACCAGATCGGGGTCAGGATCGGGCCCAACAGACCGGACCAGATCAGAGTCAGGATTGGGCCCAACAGACTGGACCAGATACCACCTCTGAGCCCATCTGGACCTCCGAAGTTGTCCTGGACACAACCGCCATCAAACTACACCTCAAACATGTTTGACAGCTCAACTGACAGCTCCACTGACAGCTCATTGCTTCGTCGCTTTCCTTCAGCGCTCCGTTTGACAGCTCAACCGACAGCTCCACTGACAGCTCACCACTTCATAGCCCAACTCCTCTTTTCCGAGCGCCAACCCAGCCCTCCGTTCATCCTGTTTACCACCCCGCTGCTGAACATGGAATATTGCCCACCCTTTTTATCCTCTCCTCCCTGACCAGGATCTCCGCTTTCGCGTCGAGCCACTGCACTGGATTACAAACAAACTACCATTTCTTGGACTTTCACAGTATCGAATCTGGGGGGAAATCCAACCCTGACTGAATGGGGGACTTGGACTTCTGTCTCTCTGTGTCACTGACTCTGTTGCACCATTCATTAGTACCCAGACTTACCAATAACCAGTACTGGGAACTCTTTATACGAGACCAAAATCTCCAACGTATAGGGTCAGCCATCCTCACTCTCAACCATCAGTATTGGTACTGATATGTACCATGGGGACATATTCACCCAGTGCTTTTCAAGCTGCACTGGCTCCCGGTGGAATACAGGGTCAGATTTAAGGTGCTGCTTTTGACCTTTAAAGCCCTTCACGGCCTAGGACCCTCGTACCTATGGGACCGCCTCTCCCGGTATGCCCCACGGTCCATAAATAGTAACACTCTAGTGGTCCTGGGCCCTAAGGAAGTTAGATTGGCTTCAACCAGTGCCAGGGCCTTTTCAACTCTGGCTGGTGGAACGCTCTGCCTCATGAGACCAGGGCCCTGCAGGATCTGATTTCTTTCCGCAGGGCCTGTAAGACAGAGTTGTTCCACCTGGCCATTGGCTTGGAGCCAATTTGATTCCCTCCCTCTCTTTCTTTTTTCTTTTCCTTCTCCTCCTGCGAGGAGACTACATTTTAATATTTTAATGTTTCAATATTTTATTGTTGTATTTTTAATTTTGTTTTTAAGTTGTAATAATTCAACTTGTTTTTATTATTGCTTGTAAGCCGCCCTGAGCCTGGCCTTGGCTGGGGAGGGTGGGGTATAAATAAAAAATATTATTATTATTATTATTATTATTATTATTATTATTATTATTATTATTATTATTATTATTATTATTATTACTGCCTGAGATGCAACAATGGGACTTACCTACTTTATGGCCAGGGAGAGATCTCTAGAAATCTGAACTGGACCGAAATTGAAGCCGGAGGGGCTACACACGTGTACACAGACTCACACCACCCTTCCGAAAATTTGATCTTTGGTTTCCAATGCCTTTTTATGACCCCTGAGCCATGAAAACCCTAACTGCAAGGACTCCGCCTAAGGCAATTCTGTTGCCTATGGAGCCTTGGACTCACTCATGACTGGAGAGGGGCAGAGTACCTGGAGGGTTGGCACCATCCTATACACCCCTCCCACACCCCTGTGTGGGACAACGCCGGTCCTTTGAGATGTGGCGGGATTGCTAAGGACAGGCGGCTCCTGAATACCACTGACCCACTATACCCAGCTGGCATCGCGCCCCGGCAGCTTGGCACAGACCTCTCCTTCCCGGGAGAAGATCTCCTTTTGTCCTGGGAGCAGAACTCTTACATCAAACTTCTTAGCCAGGTGGCTAAAGAAAGTCCCTACTTCAACTGTTGGATCTGTGCCCACGCACCCAGCCACCTCCAGCAAAGTCTTCCACTAGTTCCAGTAGCCATAACACTGGAACAATACCGTTCCGGAGATGTTGCCTCCTTATAGGAAAGCATTATATAATGTCTGGACTAGATATAAAGATTTGTTGGAAAATAAAACTCCAAGATGGCTGTCGCCAATGGAGGCTAAAGCTGTGAAAAAACTCAAGATGGAGGCTAAATGGCCAAAATATTGGGAAATTTTGGAACAACAGGGTGACAAACTGAAACTTCAGAGCCATGAGAAATTGAAGACCAAAGTACGAGATTGGCTCCATTATTACCAAATAATGGAAGTGTATAAACAGGACAGGAAAATTGGCTTCCAGGTGGAGAAATCAAAATTAGAAACAGAATTGCTAGAACCCAATGCTAAGAATTTGTCAAGAATGTATAACTTGTTGCTGAAATGGAATACACAAGATGAAACAGTTAAATCAGCTATGATTAAGTGGGCACAGGACATTGGTCATAACATCATGTTTGCTGACTGGGAACAGTTGTGGACCACCGGTTTGAAATTTACGGCATGTAATGCCTTAAAGGAAAATATTATGAAAATGATCTATAGGTGGTACATGACCCCAGTCAAGCTAGCAAAAATCTACCATTTGCCTGATAATAAGTGTTGGAAATGTAAAGAAACTGAAGGTACTTTTTATCACCTTTGGTGGATGTGCCCGAAGATTAAGGCTTTCTGGGAAATGATATATAATGAATTGAAAAAGGTACTTAAATGTACTTTCCCTAAGAAACCAGAGGCCTTTCTTTTGGGCATTGTCGGCCAATTGGTGCCAAAGAAAGACAGAACTTTCTTTATGTATGCGACCACAGCAGCAAGAGTACTCATCGCAAAGCATTGGAAGACTCAAGATCTACCCACTCTGGAAGAATGGCAGATGAAGGTGATAGACTATATGGGACTGGCTGAAATGACCGGCAGAATCCGTGATCAGGGGAAAGAGACGGCGGATGAAGATTGGAAGAAATTTAAAATTTATCTTAAGAAATATTATAAAATTAATGAATGCTAAAATATCGAGGTTCTAGAAAAAAAGGCGATTACAGCTGTAAAAGATTAAGTAAAAGAAAAGAATAAGGGAAAAATTTGACAAAACTAAAAGTTAGGATTTGCTGAAATAAGTTTGGGAATTGGGATGCAGAAAGGGGAGGTATGAGGAAGTCGGCGAAGTAAGGTTTAAGAAAAAGGGATATGAAATTATACATGTTTGTTTGTGTACTTGTTTGTTTGTAGTGTGTATTGTTTGTGTTTATAAAAACTGTGAAAAACCAATAAAAATGTTATAAAAAAAAAGAGATGTTGCCTCCTTACCCACAAATATCTGTACCTCACAGGTCCCACCAAGGGACCCCTCTGTCGCCGCTTCACCGGAGAAGGGACCTCTATCGGAACTAGCACCTGCAATGTCAACCTCAAGACACTGAGATCCAGCGCCGAGGGTCTTCTGGCGGTTCCCTCATTGCGAGAAGTGAGGCTACAGGGAACCAGACAGAGGGCCTTCTCGGCAGTGGCGCCCGCCCTGTGGAACACCCTCCCATCAGATGTCAAAGAGATAAATAATTACCTGAGATTCAGAAGACATCTTAAGGCAGCCTTGTTCAGGGAAGTTTTTTTTTTTTTTTTAATAAATTTCTTTATTTGAGATAAATGCAGTTTACAATCTAAAATACATATACGTATACATATACATATATATCCATCAGGAAAGAAAAAAGAAAAAAAAACGAAAGAAAAAAGAAAAACAAACAAACAAACAAAAACAATAAAAAAGAAAAAAGAAAAGCACAGAAATACTAACAAAAAATAAACTTCCTTTCATCTCGGTCTTGGAATACATATCCTTACATTACTTCTGCAGTGATATTGTCATAAACATTGTACGTCGAGGGCTTTAATTATTGTCTACTGATAAGTTGTTAATTCTCATGTTTTTCTCAAAGTAATTTAAAAATTTAATCCATTCATCTTTATGTTTAACTGTATTATTTTGCCTTATTTTTTGTGTTAGTCTAGCTAGCTCGATATATTGATATAACCTCAGTTGCCACTCGCCAATCGTGGGGACGTCAGGGGATTTCCATTTTTGCGCTATTAAAATCCTCGCTGCGGCCATAGCGTATTGTACAAAAGTTTGATCTAATTTTTTAATTTCCTCACTAATCATCCCTAAAAGAAACAACTCAGGAGTTTTGGGAAAATTATACTTTAAAATTTTCTTCAATTCCTCATAAATTTGACCCCAAAAGTCCTTCACTACATCACAGGTCCACCAGATATGGATAAAGGTCCCAACTTTGTCTTTGCATCTCCAACAGCTGTTGTCTACAGATTTATACATTTTTCCTAACTTTGCTGGGGTCAGGTACCAGCGGTACATCATTTTCTCTAGATTTTCACGAAGAGTTGCACACGCTGTAAATTTCATACCTTTCCTCCAGAGTATCTGCCATTTATTATATTCAATATTATGTCCGAGGTCTCTATCCCATTTTATCATTACTCCCTTCACCAAATCCTCTTTAGTATCCCATTCTAGTAATTGTTTATACATTTTGGAGAGGAGTTTGTCATTACTCTCTAAGATTTCCAACTGGAATCTCGATTTTTTTTCATTCATCCCCAGTTTCTTATGTTCACCCCACAGTGCATTAATCTGGTGAAAGTGTAACCATTCTTTTATTTTTCCTTTCAACTCTTCGTAGGGCTTTACTTTCCACCCTTCCTCTGTCTTTACTAAAAGATCCTCGTACGTCCATCTTTCACCTATCATATTTATTTTTTTTATTTTGATAATATCAACTGGGGAGAGCCACCACGGGATACCTTTTTCAACCACTTTTTTATACCTATTCCACACTTCCAATAATGAGCCTCTGACTATATGGTTGGTAAAACCTCTATGAACTTCCCTTTTCTCCTGCCATAGGTAGGCATGCCACCCAAACCTTATATCAAAGCCCTCCAAATCTAATAGGTCTGTGTTCCTAAGGGTGGCCCAGTCCTTTATCCAGCATATACAAGCTGCCTCGTAGTAAAGCCTTATATTTGGGACTGCAAAGCCGCCCCTCTCTCTTGAGTCTGTTAAGTATTTAAATTTTATTCTGGCTCTCTTCCCCTGCCAGATAAACTTGGTCAGGGTTTTTTGCCAGTTCCTAAAACAGGAGGTGCCTTTTATTATCGGGATATTTTGGAACAGGAACAATAGTCTCGGCAGAATGCACATCTTAATTGCTGCCATCCTTCCCGTCCATGAAAGTTTCAGCCTATGCCAGGTGTCCAAATCTTTTTTTATTTCATGCCATACCTTATTATAATTATCTTCAACCAAATTTATATTTTTCGGTGATAACCAAATTCCCAGATATTTTACTTTATTCACAATTTTAATGCCGATCTTTGTTTCCAACTGGTTTTTTTCCTGATCATCCAGATTCTTTACTAAGATTTTTGTTTTCTTCCTGTTCAATCTAAATCCTGACAATCTACCAAATTCCTCCAGTAATTCTACCACCCTACCAGCACTCTCCACTGGATTCTCCAAGGACAGGACCAGATCATCGGCATACGCCTTCAGCTTGAATTCTTTCTTCCCAATTCTTATTCCCCTCACGTCATCTGCCTCTCTTATTCTATTTGCGATCACCTCTAATACCGCTATAAATAACAAGGGGGACAGTGGGCAGCCCTGCCTTGTACCTTTCATAATCTTAAAAGGTTTGGTCAGATTGTTATTTATAATCAGCCTGGCCTGTTGTTCTGAATATATTGCCTTGATGCCTTTCATATAGGGGCCTTCTATACCTGCCTTATCCAAACATTGTGATAAAAATTCCCAGGAAACATTATCAAAAGCTTTTTCAGCGTCTATAAAGATTAGTGTAGCTGGGATATCTATTCTCATATCTAGATATTCAATGATGTTTAATATATGGCGAACGTTATCTTTCTGATGTCTGTTAGGAAGGAACCCCGCTTGATCTTTATGTATGTATCTCATTAGTAGCTTCTTAAGTCTACTAGCCATAATATCAGCGAAAATCTTATAATCACTATTAAGCAATGAGATTGGTCTATAATTTTTTATATCTGTTTTTTCAGTTTCTGTTTTTGGAATCAAGGTTATATATGCCTCTTTCCAGGAACCAGGAATCTTCCCTCCCTGGAGGATGTTATTTATGACATCTCTAAGCACCGGCGCTATATATTCCCCTAGCGTTTTATAATATTTTGAGGGCAGACCATCCGGCCCAGGGGCCTTTCCATTCTTCATCCTGCTAATAGCCTCTGTAACCTCATTTACTGAAACCTCCTTATTCAGTTGTACTCTATCCTCTTCTGTTATATATTTCCTTCCGCTATGATCCAAATAATTTTTAATTTCTACGCTATCTTCCTCCCCTCTTTTATACAGCTTTTCGAAAAATTGAATGAACTTTTTTTCTATTTCATCTGGGTCTTCAATGATGTTCTCCTCCACTATTATTTTATTTATCACGTTTTGTTTCTTTCTTTTTCTTAACTGCCACGCAAGTAGCTTCCCCATTTTATTCGCGGATTCGAAATACCTCTGCTTCATAAATTTAATTGTCCATTCTATATCTTGATTTAAAATCGCTGAATATTGAGACTGCAGCACTTTAGAGGCTCGAATGGTCTCATCATCTGTCGGATTTATAGTCAGTTTTCTCTCACAGGCTCTCAATTTAGTGAGGATGTCCTCTTTTTTTTGTTCCCTTAATTTCCTCCTATAATTGTTTTGTTGTATTAAGAGTCCCCTTAAGACCGCCTTACTGGCGTCCCACACAATATCAATGGTGGCTTCCTTATTCAGATTTAAATCCAAGTATTCTTTCATAGTATTTTTAACTTTTTCTTTCACCTCATCGTTTTCGAGTAGACTCTCGTTCATCCTCCACCTGTACTGTCCCCTTACTTCATTTTTTATTTCCATAGCCAGGGCACAGTGATCAGAAAGTGTCCTAGGTTGAATTTCACATCTCTTTACTCTCAACGAAAGCACTCTTGTCATCCAGATCTGGTCGATTCTGCCCCAACTCTGGTGGGGTTCAGAATAATGAGTAAACTGCTTAACAGTGGGGTGTTTATGCCTCCAAATGTCAATTAAATCTAAATTTTCCTCCATATCATTGAAAGATTTTGGCAATTTCCCCCTATTCAATTTCCCCTTCTTTTCACTCCTGTCCAGATCCGGTACTGGAACTCCATTCATATCCCCGAGCAGGATTAATTTCTGAGCATCTAGTTCTAATAAAATACGTTCAAGTTTCTCGAAAAATTCTGCTCTGTTTGTATTCGGTGCATAAACGGTCACAACATTAATTTTTCCCCCCCGGAAGTTTAATTGAACCCCTAGGATTCTTCCTTCCTCATCTTTACATATCTGTACAGGCTCCCACTTCTCTTTAACATATATCACTACTCCTTTTTTTTTATTTACCTCCGAATTAATAAACTCTACTCCCAGTTTTTTATTCACCAGGATATGTTTATGTTTCTTGGCAATGTGGGTTTCCTGAAAGCAGATTACGTCATAGTTCTTATTTTTCAAAACTTTCTCAATTTTATTCCTTTTCACTTTCTCATTCAACCCATTCACATTCCATGACAAAAACTTTAATGCGTGTGTTATTGTTTTCCTTTATCAGTTACTGTACCTCTAACCGGGGTCCCAAACTATAGTCTACCGCCTTTGTTTCCTGAGAGTTCCCCCTCCTCTGCCGTCTCCGCTCCCACTACGGCCTCGTCATCTTCCTCGTCTGTTTCTACTACCCTCTCCTCCTTCTCCCCCACCCCCTCCCGTCCGCTCCCTGCCTCCCCCTCCACCCCCTCCTCTCTAGTCCCGTATCTGTTCTCTGCCTTTCCTAAATCTTTTTCATATCTTCTCAAGAACTTCTCCACCTCTTGTATGTCCATCAATCTGAATTTTTTATCTTTGTAAAAAAAGGCGACCCCTTCTGGGAACTCCCATCTAAATTGAATCCCATTTCTCTTCAAAACGGCCACCACTTGTTTATATCCCTCTCTTTTACGTAATAACCTGACCGGTATTTCTTTGTATATAATAATAGGTCTTCCATCAATTTTTAATCTATTATGGTAGCTCTTTTTTAAAATTAAATTTTTCATTTCCAAAGAATTAAAGATTACCAAGCAATCCCCCAGGAATTTATTAGATTTTAAATATTTGGGCCTTGTCATCCTAAATACATTTTCTATGGTAAGTGCCATCTCTTCCTCTTTTAAACCAAGCCAATTGGAGAGTTCTTTAATCAATTTCCCTCTTATATCTTCATTTTTTTCCTCTACTACTCCCCTAAATTTTAAATGCAGCTGTTTTTGCCGCATTTCTGCCATGGCTAAATTGTCCCAAATCCTATCTTGTGAATTGCTTAGCTCTCTTAATTCTTCTTTTACCTTCATTGTCTCTTTTTTTTTGTTCCCTCATCTCTTTCTGCATCCTTTTGTTGGATTCTTCAATCAATTTGGACTTAACAGAGAGATCTTGAATTTTAATTGAGAGTTCTCCAACTGCTCCTTCTATCTTTTTATCAATCCTCTCCTGCACCTCCCCTAATTTACTTTCCATATATAATACATTTTGCTTAAATTCCTCCTTTATTTTGGCCCATAAATTATCTAGGTCTTTAATTTCCTCCTGACGGGACAGCTTCCTTTCCCCTGGCGTCCCACCCCCTTTCTTCCAGTCCTTTCCATCCTTTCCCGTCATCTTCAAATCTCTCCCCTTCCCAGGCTCCCTTCCCCACAGAATTCCTTCCCCTTTAAAACCCCCAATTATCAACAATTATATGCAAAGAAGGGTGAGTTTCCAACCAGGTTTAACCACTCCTTTCGTAATGGTATCCAAACGTAATCCCCAAACACCCCAAAACGAAAGTTTCTATGGTAAATCCAAGATAAAGTACCAACACGGGGATGCGGGAAAACCCCACCAAATATCTTGACGTTCTCTCTCACTTCACTCTCGCTGGACCAGTTACCTCTGCCAATCTTGAGTCCCAGGAGCAAAGAAATTTAGCTGCCCGTAATCAGGCCTTAATAGTGTGTTGTCCAATTTAGTCCAATTTAATCCAATTAGAGGTTTCTTTTCTACATACTACAGTCAGGATCCAAGTCGTGGTGGTATGCACAGTTCTTTCTAAACTGCGTCGAGCTGATCAAAGAGCCACGCAGCCTCGTCTACTTTAATTCCCCTTGGTCCGAATCCAACCACCGGGGGAGTCCTCTCACGAAGGAAAAGGGACAGCGGGAGAAGAGCAGGGAGGGGCGGCAAAGGAGAAGTCTTTAGGGTCCCCTCACTTTAATCCTTTAGCTCTCTTCTTGGCTGCAAGTTTTACAAGTTTTGCAAGTTTGGTCACCACCTCAACACACCTTCCACACTCCCTCCGGAGGAGGCAGAGGGGCACCAGAAGTCTTAATTATAAACTATAAAAAACAAGGGGTAGCCTGTATAGCATAGAAACGTGGAGCTGCTTAAGCCGCGTAGAGACCGCTGCGGCTTGGTCAACATAGACTACACAAGGAAAAAAAAAAAAACAACAGGAAAATCTCTATGAAACTCACCAAGTTTCAATTAGTCCTTAATATCCACTAATGTTATATAAATTCTTGAATCATTATAGTCACGTTATTCTCAGTCCTCGGTCTGAGTTGCACTCACTCAGGCAGACTTTCCAGAACTTCCTCAAGCCATCGACTTTCCCTCTGCGCCGTCATAAATCCGCCACCGAGTGAACTCCCAAACACAAATCAAAAACAGCTAGGCACCTCCCAGCTTCACCACCAACTTTGCACTTTTAAAAATGCGTTTTATAAAAACGTTAAAAAAGGAAACGCTGAGGGTCCTGTTCTTGTCTTAAGGAGGCCCGTCGCTTTTCCCAGCTGAAGCTCGAGGCGTCACCCTGCGGAGTCGGTGCTTTCCCAAATCGCGCTGGCGGCCCTTCGTCTTCTCGTCTTCTCGCCCTGCCGGCTCCGAGAGACGGCACAGCCGCTTCCACGCTGCTGGGGACCTATCCCCTAAGGGTACCCCCCTTAAGGTTTTTGGGGTGCGCTACGCCCTAGCGTCTCCCCCCAAGCCTCCGCAGAGCCCAGAGAACCGGGAGCGAATTCTCCGCGCTTCCTCACTGGTTGCGACCGGAACCGGAAGTCCCGCGTTCAGGGAAGTTTTTAATATGTAACGCTGTACTGTTTTTAACACTGATTGTGAGCCGCCCAGAGTGGCTGGGGAAACTCAGCCAGATGGGCGGGGTATAAATAAATAAATAATAATAATAATAATAATAATAATAATAATAATAATAATAATAATAATAATAATTATTATTATTATTATTATTATTATTATTATTATTATTATTATTATTATTATATAAGATTCTAGCCACAGGACAAGTGACTGTCACCAACCCGACGCGTTCCCAGACCTTTCCAAACCTCACCCTCGCCTGGGCCAACGCAGTCGGCCACCCACCCACTTGGAAGCCACAACACTCAGACCTTATGCTATTGCAGACCTTTGCATCTGGCAGAATGGAATCGTTCCTCAGTGGCTTGTTCTGGGTGTGCAGACACCGGGCATACACCTGGATAAGCCCACACATGTCTGGGTCTTGCTTTGTCGGATACATTGTCCCTGGGATTAGGGTCACCCCACATCTACCACCCGGGAGACAGGGGAATGAAAGGGAACAAAAGGACCTGTCAGATCTCTCTGACATCGCTGCCAATGGAGAGACTGTGAGTCGGGCACTGTTCCCTGCTTACGGAGCTGGATCTAACCACGTCAACATTCTCAGACTCACCGACATCCTCCTGAAGTTCATGCAAGAAGCCACTCAGATAACAGACTCTTTGGTATCTGACTTCTCTGAGGTAGGTTACAAACGAGGATTGCTACAGACGTTTTTTTGTCAAGGGGGGACCTGTGCTTTGATAGGCGCCGAATGTTGCACATATGTGACTGACCAATCCTTGAACATCACCGGACACTTAAATAACATACACGAATTGGCAGGGAGGCTCAGTGACATTAGAATCATAGAATCATAGAATCATAGAATCATAGAGTTGGAAGAGACCACAAGGGCCATCGAGTCCAACCCCCTGCCAAGCAGGAAACACCATCAGAGCACTCCTGACATATGGTTGTCAAGCCTCTGCTTAAAGACCTCCAAAGTAGGAGACTCCACCACACTCCTTGGCAGCAAATTCCACTGTCAAAAAGCTCTTACTGTCAGGAAGTTCTTCCTAATGTTTAAGTGGAATCTTCTTTCTTGTAGTTTGGATCCATTGCTCCGTGTCCGCTTCTCTGGAGCAGCAGAAAACAACCTTTCTCCCTCCTCTATGTGACATCCTTTTATATATTTGAACATGGCTATCATATCACCCCTTAACCTCCTCTTCTCCAGGCTAAACATGCCCAGCTCCCTTAACCGTTCCTCATAAGGCATCGTTTCCAGGCCTTTGACCATTTTGGTTGCCCTCCTCTGGACACGTTCCAGTTTGTCAGTGTCCTTCTTGAATTGTGGTGCCCAGAACTGGACACAGTACTCCAGGTGAGGTCTGACCAGAGCAGAATACAGTGGCATTAATACTTCCCTTGATCTAGATGCTATACTCCTATTGATGCAGCCCAGAATTGCATTGGCTTTTTTAGCTGCCGCGTCACACTGTTGGCTCATGTCAAGTTTGTGGTCAACCAAGACTCCTAGATCCTTTTCACATGTACTGCTCTCAAGCCAGGTGTCCCCCATCTTGTATTTGTGCCTCTCATTTTTTTTGCCCAAGTGCAATACTTTACATTTCTCCCTGTTAAAATTCATCTTGTTTGTTTTGGCCCAGTTCTCTAATCTGTCAAGGTCGTTTTGAAGTGTGACCCTGTCCTCTGGGGTGTTAGCAACCCCTCCCAGTTTGGTGTCATCCGCAAATTTGATCAGGATGCCCTTGAGTCCATCATCCAAGTCATTAATAAAGATGTTGAATAAGACCGGGCCCAAGACAGAACCCTGTGGCACCCCACTAGTCACTCTTCTCCAGGATGAAGAGGAACCATTGATGAGCACTCTTTGGGTTCGGTCAGTCAGCCAGTTACAAATCCACTGAGTGGTAGCATAGTCCACACCGCATTTTACCAGTTTCTTTACAAGAATATCATGGGGCACCTTGTCAAATGCCTTGCTGAAATCAAGGTAGGCTACATCCACTGCGTTCCCTTCATCTACCAGGCTTGTAATTCTGTCAAAAAATGAGATCAGGTTAGTCTGACATGACTTGTTTTTCAGAAATCCATGCTGACTATTGGTGATCACAGCATTCCTTTCTAGGTGCGCACAGACTGTTTGCTTAATGATCTGCTCCAGAATCTTCCCTGGTATTGATGTCAGACTGACTGGGCGGTAATTATTTGGGTCCTCTCTTTTCCCCTTTTTGAAAATAGGGACAACATTTGCCCTCCTCCAGTCTGCCGGGACTTCGCCTGTTCTCCAGGAATTCTCAAAGATGACTGCCAGTGGTTCTGAGATCACATCTGCCAGTTCTTTTAATACTCTTGGATGCAGTTCATCTGGCCCTGGAGACTTGAATACATCTAAACTAGCCAAGTATTCTTGTATTATCTCCTTAGTTATTCTGGGCTGTGTTTCCTTTGCTGAATCATTTGCTTCAAATTCTTCAGGTTGGGCATTGTTTTCTTTATCGGAGAAGACTGAGGCAAAGAAGGCATTGAGGAGTTCAGCGCTTTCTGTGTCCCCTGTTTGCATTTCACCATCTTCTCCTCTGAGTGACCCCACTGTTTCTTTGTTCTTCCTTTTGCTACGAACATACCCATAAAAGCCTTTTTTGTTGCTTTTAACCTCTCTAGCAAGCCTGAGTTCATTCTGTGCTTTAGCTTTTCTGACTTTGTGTCTACACGTGCTGGCTATTTGTTTGAATTCCTCTTTGGTGGTTTCCCCCCTTTTCCATTTTTTGTACACATCCTTTTTTAATCTTAACTCAGTTAAAAGTTCTTTAGATAGCCACCCTGGCTTCTTTAGGCACCTTCCATGTTTCCGTCTCATTGGTATTGCCTGACGTTGTGCTTTTAGTATCTCCCTCTTAACAAACTCCCAGCCATCATGAACTCCCTTTCCTTTTAGTATTACTGTCCATGGGATCTCACCCAGCACTTCCCTAAGTTTTATGAAGTCGGCTTTCTTAAAGTCAAGAAATTGAGTCCTAGTATGCTTGGCTGCTCCTTTCCGCTGTATAGTAAACTTCAGAAGAGCATGATCACTCGCGCCTAATGATCCTTCCACTTCTACCCCACTAACCAGATCATCAACATTGGTTAGGACCAGATCTAAAATGGCTGTTCCTCTTGTTGCTTCTCCCACTTTCTGGACAATGAAGTTGTCTGCAAGGCCAGTGAGGAATCTGTTTGACCTTATGCTCTTGGCTGAGTTTGACATCCAACAAATATCCGGGTAATTGAAGTCCCCCATTACTACTATCTCCCTTCCTTTTGCATGCTTGGCCATCTGTTCCAGGAAGGCATCATCTATGTCCTCAGTTTGGCTTGGGGATCTATAGTAAACTCCCACAATGAGGTCCCTGTTATTCTTCTCTCCCTTAATTTTGACCCAAATGCTCTCACTTTGGCATTGAGGTTCTAAATCTTGGATCTCTTCACAGGTATATACATCCCTGACATATAACGCCACTCCTCCTCCTTTCTTGTCTGGTCTGTTTCTCTGAAATAGATTGTATTCCCCCATTATTACATTCCAATTGTGGGACTTATCCCACCAGGTTTCAGTGATGCCTATTATGTCATATTTAGTTTGCTGTACCAAGAGCTCAAGCTCATCTTGTTTATTTCCCATGCTTTGCGCATTAGTGTACAGACATTGAAGTCCATTAATCATTCCCCCGTATCTCTTATTTAAGGATTTTTTCCTCCCACCACTAGGTCCGCGTGCTGTTTGCTCCATTTGGTCTATGACATTTGGATGATCATCTTCATCAATTGATAGGCTCCTGCCTTCAGGAGCACTGTCTCCCTCCCCCACATTAGTCAGTTTAAAGCCCTCCTGATGAGGTTTCTGAGATTTTTGGCAAAAACATTTCTCCCAACCGTTGTGAGGTGCAGCCCATCGCTTGCCAGAAGTCCATCTTCAAGAAACTGTAGTCCGTGATCTAAGAATCCAAACCGTTCCTGTTTACACCATCTGCGAAGCCAGCTGTTCACATTCAACATGAAGGACTGTCAGACTTTGATCTTTGGGGTTGGCTACTCAAATTAGCCAACCCCAAAGATTGTCGAAGGCTGGCTTCGACAACTACTCAAAGGGATCGTTTTGACCCTAGGCACCTAGGGTTTTAGACCCCCCCCCCAACTGTCAATCACTGTGCTCTGCAGGAAAAGGCCTCCTGCAGATACCCTCTTATTAAGAGGTGTGTTCTGCAAAATACAGGAGTCGCACCTTTAGTTTTGTGGCACCTGGCCTTTGGAATGCCCTTCCCTTGAATATTACATTTAGCAGGAGCTTGGACTAGACGACTCTACAATTTTGTGATTCTATGACTGGAGAGGTGCCACCTCTTTTTGGTACCAGTTGAAGACCTTCCTCTTCCAACAAGCCTTTTAAGATTAAATATTTCCCAGTCTGCATCTCTACTGGAATGGTATGTTTTTAAGAGGTTTTTATCATTTTATCACGTTTGCTGCCTTGGGCAACTTTGGGATAGAAGTTTAATAAACAAAAAAAACCAACCAAACAAACAAATACATTAATAAAAAAAGTCCCTGACAAGAATACCACTGAATGCAGGAAGAGCAGAGGACTGGAGTTATAGGAACTAATTCATCTTTTTCTCTCTTAGTCCACTTCTATTTTACTTTGATCCATTTTTAAATCTGTGAGTCCTTTGATTCCCTTTGGCAACAGAATCGATTTTTGGAGCAAAGGGTGAGCTGCTGAAAGGAGAGCTATTTATTTTTCCACTCCCAAACCCCTGAAAAATGTCAGATTTTGTGCAGACATGTGGATGCCCTGTAAAGTGATTGAATGAAGCAGGATGTGCCTCACTAAATAGCTGGTCTTGAAGCAGCCTGGTATTCAGTTCTTCCAAACAGGCCAAAATTTTGCCTAGCCCAGATCTCATGGAGACCTCCTATATGAAAGAGGCAAGAAACCCCACAGAGAACAAATGAGGACCTGGAAGAACCTTCAGAAGCCCCACAAGGCAACCTGAACCGCCTTGGCTGTTCTTACCACCACCGAAAACCACCCTGACCACATTCTGAGCCCTCTTTTGATCCCTGATGCTCCCTCTCCGGACCTCAGGAGATGGCAGTGGACCCTGATGGGAAGCTCAGAGCTGCAACACAGGTACTTGCTTGGCTGCCAGAAGGCACAATCACAAGGAATCTTTTGGGGAGCAAAGGTCTACTCAGCTCCTGTGCCCACGGCATACACTTATAAAGCACTATGACACCACTTCAGACAGTCATGGCTTCCTGGGAGCTGTAGTTTGTTGAGGATGCTGAGAGCTGTCAGGAGATTCGTAGCCCCCTCACAGAACTTCATTAGTTTGCAGAGACAACACCCTTCCGTTGCCCGCAATATGGTGAAGATATAAACTAGGAAGTATCTGGCCTAGTCAAGCTACTTTCGTGAGAACCAAACTTTTCCTGATGTGACCTTGCTGGAAAAGATTATAACAGAGATGAATAATAGAATCATAGAATCTATCACCTACGTATGTCTGAAACTTCCTCCCCTACCCTCCCAGAGCTACAGTTCCCAGAGTAGCTATACAATCAATCCCTCTTCCCAGGAAACTCTGAGAACTGTAGTTCTGGGAGGGGTATAGGGGGCTCCTAACAATGCTCAGCACCCTTAACAGACTACAGCTCCCATAATCCTTTGGGGAAAACATGACTGTTTAAAGAGGTATCATAGTGCTTTAAAGGTATGACTTGAATGTGGCCTAAGCATTGGCCATGGACAGAATGGGCAGGTTGCCACTGATAAGACTTTTGTTGTAAAGAGCTGTGTGCAATGAGCTGGAGAAGAAGCAGAAGCCGCAGTAGCAACCACCACCTTAGTAATAACCCATGAACTTTAGTGGTAATTTTACTATTGGAAACCAAGCTCCAACTATTCAAAATGCAAGGGAAATCTCCATGCAGTGTGTCACCCATAATCACCAAACTATCATGTGACAATTGCAGCAATAAAAAAGCAGGAACATGGGGATGCAATCACACTCTTTGCAATTCCCAAGTAATCTTCAAAAATCTGGAATGAAGCATTACAGGGCAATGAAGTGATCCGCTGTTTAGAAATCAACAAGCCACTGCTGTCAAAAGGGAGGGATGTTGCCTTAGACAGGGTATCAAAGGCTTGATTCCAGAACTGAACCCAGAGCCTCACTAAAATTCCTGGATATTTCATACTATCTACAGGAAACTCTGGTATTAAGCATTTGGCAGGTGAAGGACATCATCCTAAGCAGTGAACTTTCCAAATTTTAAAATAATTATAGTTGATTAATGGTGCTGTGACATGCTACAGAGATGAAGATTCTTCTTGCTATAATTCAGACACAGCAACACCAAATCATAATCAGAAGAAAATAAAATACAGTTGCAAAGCCAGGCAGTGTTGATGGCACCTGGGAGACTGATGGGTAGGAGCTGATAGAGGAGCCAGCAGTATCAGACTCAACTCTGTTCATTACCATAATAAAATGGTAATGAAGGCTGAGGGTGCAAATTCAAAATGGAGCCAGATGGATAAACAAGTGCATAGGCACAGTGGCAGAGCTTCATGCTCCGGCACTGAGGGCAGAGAGCAGGCGGGGGCAGGGCTGGCACGCGTCCTGGGGGCGCGGTATGCCGCCTGTGGGGGTGGGGCGCCCAGTGTGGGCGGGGGGGGGGCAACCACGATGGAACCCCACTGGGATTGCTCTGCCGGGGGTGGTGCGCTCCGCCCGTCCCCTCTTCCTCCACCAGTGCATAGGCAGCACATGTCAGTTCAAGAAGGACACTGACAAACTGGAACGTGTCCAGAGGAGGGCAACCAAAATGGTCAAAGGCCTGGAAAGGATGCCTTATGAGGAACGGTTAAGGGAGCTGGGCATGTTTAGCCTGGAGAAGAGGAGGTTAAGGGGTGATATGATAGCCATGTTCAAATATATAAAAGGATGTCACATAGAGGAGGGAGAAAGGTTGTTTTCTGCTGCTCCAGAGAAGCGGACACGGAGCAATGGATCCAAACTACAAGAAAGAAGATTCCACCTAAACATTAGGAAGAACTTCCTGACAGTAAGAGCTGTTTGACAGTGGAATTTGCTGCCAGGGAGTGTGGTGGAGTCTCCTACTTTGGAGGTCTTTAAGCAGAGGCTTGACAACCATATGTCAGGAGTGCTCTGATGGTGTTTCCTGCTTGGCAGGGGGTTGGACTCGATGGCCCTTGTGGTCTATAACAACTCTATGATTCTATGATTCTATGATTCTATGATTCTATGACTCTGGAACAGAAGCATTGCTTGTAGCCATCTCTGATAATACACTTTCATGATCCTTGTATGATTTTGCTATCCTCTTGGACTACTGTTGTGCTGAACATTTAGTCCACATTTTAATTTTAAGGGAGCCAAGGGGTGGCTGTGAGAGTCCCTTCTCTCATTCTAAAATTATCACCCCAGGGATTTGCATTCTGCAGCTTTCCTAGGCAACCACTCTTCAAAGCCCAGGGAACGCCACAATAAGGCAACTCCTACTAGGAGGCATATTCAGATCAGGACGTGTGAGCAGCCCGGGAGGCTGAGGGGTGTTGAGGAAATCATAGCATTGTAAAGTTGGAAGGGCCTCCCCAAGGGTCATCTAGTCCAACCCCCTGCAATGCAGGAATCTCAACTGAAGTATCCATGCCAGATGACCATCCAACCTCTGCTTAAAAGCCTCCAAGGAGTCTGTTCCACCGTTAAATGGCTCTTATCTTCAGAACGTTCTTCCCAGTTTAATCAGAATCTCCTCTTTTGTTATTTGAATCTGTTGGTTTGGGTACCACTCTCTGGAGCAGCAAAAAACAGGCTTGTTTCCATGAGGCAGCCCTCTACAATTCTATGGTTTTATGTAAGATAGCAAGTGGCTTAACATTTTGCCAACTCTGCAGTGGGTGGCACACTCTGCTTGCTGGCTCAGACAGAACACATATTGGAAGGTCTTGCACTTTCTCTGGCTCTCCTCCCACTCCAGGGATCTCCCAAGAGCAGGCCTTGTGCAAGACCAGCATTATATGAAAACAGCAGCCTCTCAAGCAGAGAGGCTGAACTGAGATCCATTGACGTTCTGTAATGCTCCTAGAAGGATAGGCTAAAAGGGGGCAGGAAATTCAGACAAATGAGCCCAAGCAGATGGCTTGATTTTCTGAAATGCTGCACCATGCAGCCTGCAAAGCAGGGACATCTCCATCATCTCCTTTCTCAGGCTGCAGCAGATGGATCCAGCACAGCAGTCTCCTTGTAGAACCACCCAGCCCAAAATGCCACCTTTGCCAGCCGTTAGTCTTACCTTTGCAAGCCCCTGCAGCACCCAGGTGGCAGATGGCGGCCAAAACTCGCCAGATGGCCTTCTGCTCCTCCACCACAATTCCCAGGATCTCCATGGCAGTGTGGAGCTGAGCAAATGCAGCTGAGGCCTTCTGCTTCTCTTCAGCCTGCAAGGAGAGAAAGGAACAGCCAGGTCTATGGCATGAGGGCATGGGTTGGGACCAGAGATACCAAGGTGCCTTCAGAAAGAATGGCAGCATACAAAGCACCCTTATAAAGAACCCGATAGGGCCAGAACCTCTCCAAAATACATCACCTACACTGATTATTCTTAAACCAGCATGTGAACATAGGAAACTAAGAAAAACCTGCTGGGTCAGGCCAATGGCCCATCTAATTCAGGATCCTGCTCCCACAGTGAATGCCCCAAAGGGAAACCCATAAGCAGGACCCAAGCTCAAGAGCCCTCTCCTCCCCTCCTGCAGCTTCCAGCCCCAGGTTGGCGAAGGTTCCAGTAGAAGGAACCCCCAAGCTACAGAACTGAATGAGAGATAGTGCCTAGGTTACTTCCCTTGTAAGGACGGTAGAATCTTTCAGTTTCAGTTTCTTAAGTCACAGGCAAAAATACACCATAAATAAGACATTGTGGGGGCCAGGCTTCTGCTGAGGGGGAGCAGAACCTCAGATAATTGAGTACTTTCAATGCTTTTCAATAATATTTTTGGATCTGCCCCTCCTTGGCTATACCCATGTCTTAAGTTTAGCTCTCCTCATTTCCATGTCACCTTAAAAATATTTTGCCACATTCCCACATCAGTTTGCAATTAAAAGAAAAAATCACCAGCATTTTTAGTGCAAATTTCTCATAACATGCACATAGTTTGTATGTATAACTTGCCTAATGTATTTTTGTAAAACAATTTAAATTAATGTAATACATTTCTGTATGTTATTTCCCTAATACATGCATTTCTGGACACATGGCTTGACTGGAGGACAACCTTGCAAAATTCAGCAAGTGTGGATTTCAAACAATGGCTGCACTTCAGTACTCATTTTGTTTTGGGAAGTGCAAATTAAGTAGGTTTGCCTTTAAATGCAAATTGAATCACATTTCTCCTCCATCCCTAGTCCCTTGTTGTGTTTGAGTGTGATCAACAGACAGAATTCAGTATGGCTGGGCTAAGCAATTGGGAGGAGGTGCAATTCCTTATTCCTCCTCCCAATAAAAACATTACAAGTGGCAAGACTACCGGTATTTGGGGAGACAAAATATTCTCATTACTAAATACGCTAGCTTTGTGTTCTCCTGGGGAGGTGGTGGTGGTGTCAAAGGCTGCTCCTGTCAGGAGCAACCATGACTCTTCTGCACATGGTTGTGTGGAGGCAAACATGACCCCTCCAAGGCACCTACAATATATGGGTCTCCTCTTTTGCCTTATCCACTTTCCTGAGGAAAGGCTTTTACAAAGGGGGAGCCATTGGGGGCCACTAGGTGGCGCATCGGAAGATGGCTGACAATAACATCTCTCCGACCCACACGAGGTAATTTGGAGGCTATGATGGGGGTAATTAGCCTCCCTAACCCCCCCCCAGGATTGTGGGGGGCGGACGGCCCTTGCCTGCTGTGCCCTATACCACCCCCGAATTTATGGGGGTGGGGGCACTAGGCACAAAGCCCTCCTGTGGGATTTCCGGCTCTCCTGGACGCCGTTCCTGATTCGCGCCGCTAGTTGCAAATGATCTTTAAAAGAAACAATTTGGACAAGATTAATTGCACATGCTTCAAGGAAAAAGGGGAGTAAAGACTGCTGACAGAAGAGATCTCTGATAACAAGACAAGAATAAAATATGAGAAGATACGTCAAGATATGGTATGACAAATGGGGGAGGGGGGAGAAAACCTGCCTTCCTTTTTTTATGTGATTTAACAAGAATCCCCTCCCCTAATGAGTCAGAAACTAAGGACTTAAGCTGTGGATTTAAGGCTGTGTGGAGATAAACTTTCGATCCAAAGCAATGTTTCAAGATGAAGCTGGAAAGCTAAGAGTTCTGGAATGACGCAGTTAAAAATGCCGTCGCCATTTTGGGAGGCATTGTTGGAGCTCTTGGGTCTGGGAGGAGAAAGAGAGAAATAGAGTTGTTTACATATCGTGGATCAACTCCTCGGTGGGACTTAAGAGCGACAAATGCCAAAATTTACGATGGAAAGAACGAGGTTATCTACTAAGGAGATATATGGAAACCATCTGGACTTAGTGGAGGAACGGGAAATCCACACAGGATTATTATACTTGCTATCGGCTTAAGGAGACCAACAGAAGAGATCGTAAAGGAAAAAGAGAAATTATATGAATAAGATATGATGTGGAAACACCAAGATAAGACTGGATAGAATTATGAACTTTGTTTGGACTGATTGGGACTGATTTGGACATTAACGCAGTAAAGAAGATGATCTGAATCCCCCTTTGGATCTTGAAGTATGGGTTCCCCCAACAAAATTTAAAAATTTGGCTTTGTAATTTGGAATTTATATGATGTGATTTAATTTGATGTGATTAGCCAGTTAATAAAAATTATTTTAAAAAAAATACAAAGGGGGAGCCATTAAGATTCCAAACAGAAAACTGGATAAAATAAAGGAACCAGTGAGCTAAAACCTGGCATCATTCATACAAGAGAAAAGGTTTGTGCATTTTCAGAAGATGTACATAAAAGTTGAAAACCTGGAGGCAGAGATGACCCTACTTCAGAGCAGTAGATGGAAGTAGGGCTTCCATTTGATGAGCACCTACAGCTCTTGACCACAGAGAAAGTTGCTGAAAGAGCACAGGGTGGTTAATCCTGCCATGTCTCTCCCACACTGGACATGACTGGGGTCATTCCCCAGCACTGGGCAGCTTTTTCTAATTTCAGAAAATGTTCTCCGTTGCATCTCTGCATGATTGATTGTTGTTGAATTCCATACTTCTAAGCAGTCTCTGCTAGGATGATTAATTCTAACTCTGGCAATTCTCTGCGTTGTGATTACTGACTCAGATACATGGCCAGAATCACCAGTCCTCCTCCAGTGAGGTTGCCTGACGCCTCTCTGTATGTCATAGCTCTGTGCTTCTTTCTACCCATTCAGAATGGATGAGTGACTGACAGGTGAGTGACAGAGACCCAAGGAAGGGGCTTCTCCAAGGCTGAGTAATTCCTACTTAAATGTATTTGAAAAGTAAACCTTTTCAATAGTGTTTCCAATTCTAATTAAGCCATGCTCTTGGCTACCAAACATTTGAGACTTGAGATCTTGAAACTTTCAAAGGGGAGTGTGTTTGGCTCAAAGCAACTTTCTGAAACACTACAGCTGGAATAGACAGAAGGGCTGAGCATCCGCTGAGGACGGCAGAAAATCCCATTAACCAGCAAGTCCCAGAACTCTTTCAGACATCTAAGGGCCCCTCCCCATTCAACTTCAACAGACAGCATGTGTCACCAGATCAGAGAACACACAGCAAAGCTCCAAACTGTCACAGTCCTCCTCAGTGCTTCCTTGGAGTAGAGCCTCTGGCTGTGAGGCAGACCATTTCATTGGGAATCCTGTTTTGCTAAGGTTTTTTTTTTGTGTATTTATTTTTTTGAGCCGTTCTTTGAAGTGTTGCTTTTAAAGCAGGGTGAAAACAATCACTTGAGAGGATTGTTCTGATCATGAAACAAACTTCAGAACATGGTTTGAAAAGAAGCATGATTCCTGGCTTGGCACTCACTCCAGCTACTTTCAGTGACACACCAACCTTTTGACTTTAAAATCTTGAAAGAGCTGCAATTGTCAGTAAGGACAAATGGACTTCAAGCCCCATTTACACAGGCTCTTTTGGAAGCCACATTAGCCCAGCTTTTGGTTCCAGATGACATCAAGCTTTTGGCACGTACAGTGTTACCCCCATCAGCAGGTGTTTTGTTTGCCCACGAATGGGAAACTGCCTGCCGTGCTTATGCTCCAGCTTTGTTTCAACAAATCAGGGGAAATAATCCAAATATTACCCTTGCAGACGTCATAGATGCCATGATGGGGCGTGGTCCTTTCACTCAAGCTTCAGTGCAAGCCACACTGCTGCAAATCTTATTGAGGGACACTGCTCTTGCTGCTAAACAAGCAATGAGAAAAATCCCAGAACCCACCAGTATTCAATCAAGGTGGGGTTCAATCAGGCAAGAGGCAAGAGAATCATATTCTTCCTTTATGGACAGGCTGCTTACAGCAGTGAGTCGTCAAATTGAAAATCCTGAAGCCAAACAAATAATTATCAAACAATTGGCCTTTGAAAATGCCAATGAGGATTGTAAGGTTGCGTTACAACTGATGATACACAATCCTGCCACAGACACAGCAGCCATGCTTCGCATTTGTCAGTCTGTTGGTACAGCCACCCACAAGGCTCATCTGCTGGCAGCAGCGCTAAATGAAAACCAGCCTGTAGCCACCGATACAACTTGTTTCCAGTGTGGCAAACCAGGATCACTGATACCCCAGTGGGGGTAGAACAGTGGCCTCTACCAAAAGAAAAATCAGCAGCAGCGGCACCAGCTATTTCTGAACAGCTTATTTCTGAACAATTGACTTTCGGCCACATTGAACCATCTTCATCCCACTGGCTCCAGCAGACAGGGAACGGTTTGCTTTTACATTGCCAGTATATAACAATTCGCAGCCCACCCAGTGATATCAGTGGGTTGTCCTGCCTCAAGGCATGCGGAACTCCCCTACACTTTGTCAACATTTTGTGGGTGAAGCATTGAAACCTTTCCGCATGCACCACCTAGAGGTGCTGCACACAAGCTGCATCTGGCAGTGTTTGCTACACCATTGTTGCCAACAGGAATTTATATGCTCAGACAGAAAAGAAGAAGACAATCTGCATTATAGAATGGCTACATTTACCACACACCCCACCTAAAAACATTTATTCTGTTGTTGAATCCACATCAGACATTGTTATCAAAGGACGTTCACGTGCTATAGCTTTGAGCGGTTCTGATGTTGCATCAATATATCTGCCCTTCTCACAGACTGAACAGCAGCATTTATTCATAACAAATGCTGCCGTGCAAATTGCCTTGGCTGATTTTATAGGTGTCATCATTTTTTTAAAAAAATCATATTTATTAAAGTTTCCAAAAAATATAGAAATACAAAGATAAAATACACTTAAAGCCTTACTTTCAATACCAACTTTCTGGGACTCCCCCTTCCCCCTCCCAGCTGTATTCCCCTTTCATGAATTTAGTTCTACAATCTCTCACTCCCCATTTAAAACTTAATTTGTTTAACCCACTATCCAATTTAAATTACACAATCTTACCTCCCTCCCATATCATTTACAAAAATAGAAAAAAAAGATTTTTCCCCCAGATCCACCCCAGTTTCCTTCCACGAATTCCCTTTTTTTTAAAAAAACATGTCCAATCAAAATGAAATGATATACAAGAGTTATATAAAGATATAAAAGATAAAAGATATAAAAAGATTCAAAAAATAGTTGCACAGCCTTTGGATTCCAAATCTCCCCCCCCCCCTTGGTCTTTACCGCTCCTCCCTTTTTTCTTTCCATGTCGTAATCAGTCCTTTGTTCTTTTTATTCCTCACTTTCTCAGGTTTCTTGTCCTGTTCAGCTGCGAAAACGTTCTAATTCGGAAATCTGGTATCTCTACAGAGGTTTGTTGTTCAGGAACAAAAACTTACGTCCAGTCCCTTCCTTCTTTTTTTTTTAATTTAAATTCATCATTAATACACATATACAAGCATACAAACATACATTTCTTACAATCCTTAAAAATGTTCAAACATACTTACACTCAATCCCACAAATAGTTCCTTTCCCCATCACCATCCACCAACCCTTCACCCCACCTTTGTGTTTGACTTCCAATCTACTCAATTACAATTTCTTTCCACTTCTATTACTTTCTTTCACACACCTTTACCGTAATTTCATACTTCTTTTTCTATTACACATTGTTTTCCATCTTATTTGATATATCAGTATTTGAAACGGAACTTGTTTATTCTAATAGGAGTTCTGATTTTTCGATATGATTTTGCAAGTATCTTTTAAACACCTTCCAGTCCCTATCTATCTTTTCTTTTGAAATCCTTCCAATTTCTTCCATTGTTTTGGATATATTGTAATACTCCAATAATTTGGCAAGCCACTCTGTTTTTGTCGGTATTATACCACTTTTCCAGTTTTTCGCAATCAATAGCCTTGCTGCTACTGTTGCGTATAAATATAAGGTCTTACCTTCTTCCCTTAGGCTTCCTGGTACAATTCCCAATAGAAAACCTTCTGGCGTTTTCCTAAATGAGTATCTAAACATTTTTTTCATTTCATTATATATTATTTCCCAAAATTGTTTGATGTTTAAACAATTCCACCATATATGTATCATGGTACCTTTTCCCGTGTTACATCGCCAGCAGATATCGCTACAGTTTTTATTTATTTTTGCTATTCTTTCAGGTGTTAAATACCATCTATGTTGCATTTTAAGGTAATTTTCTTTCAGTATATAACACATGGTGAATTTCATATCTTCTTTCCACAATTTTTCCCATTGTTCAAACATAATATTTTTCCCAATATCTTGTGCCCATTTAATTATTGATGCTTTAACCAATTCATCCTTTGTTTCCCACTCTAAAATCAGATTATACAATTTAGATATATTTTTTGATTTTTCTTGTATTAAATATTTATCGAATTTTGATATTTCTTTTTCAAATCCTAACTTTTTGTCTTTTGCTAATCTATACTTAATTTGAATATATTGGAACCAATCACTAATATGAGCTTTAATCTCTGTGTAGTCCTTTAATTCCAATTCTCCGTTTTCTTCCTTTAATACAGTTTTATAGGTAGCCCAATTTTCTTTCATATTTAATTTTTTCACTGCGACAATTTCTGCTGGCGATGCCCACCAGGGAGTTTTCAGTTCTAAGAGTCTCTTATATTTCTCCCATATTTTATATATAGATTTTCTGATTATATGCCCTAGGAAGCCTTTATGTACTCTCACTTTTTCATCTATTAAATAGGCATGCCATCCAAATCTTGTCTCTACTCCCTCTAAATCCAATACATCCGAGTCATCTAATTTGATCCATTCCTTTAGCCAGGTCAGACCCACCGCATCGTGATATAACTCCATATCTGGGAGACCAAATCCTCCTCTCTCCTTCTTATCTATCATTATTTTGTGTTTTATTCTTGGCTTTTTCCCTGACCATATGAATTTAGCCAAATCTCTTTTCCAGTTATTAAAACATTTATCTCCTCCTAGTATTGGGATACTTTGAAATAAAAACATCATCCTTGGTAATATGTTCATCTTTATTACCGACATTTTCCCTAGTAAGGAAAGATTTAATTTTCCCCATACTTGCAAGTCATTTTTTATTTCATTCCATGTTTTCCCATAGTTCTCATTACTTAAGTCTATAGTATTTGTTGTTAAATTTATTCCAAGATACCTTATTTTCTTTTTAATTTCCAATCCTGTAATTTCTTGTAATTTCACTTTATCCTTTTCTTCCATATTTTTCACTAGTATTTTGGTTTTCCCATAGTTTAATTTGAATCCTGCTAATCTGCCATATTCGTTTATGCATTCCAATATTCTAGGTGTACATTGTAGGGGATTTTCTGTTGTGATCATAACATCGTCTACAAAGGCTCTTAACTTATATCTTTTTTCACCAACTGCTATTCCTCTTATTTGGTTGTCCTGCCTTATTTTCTTTAATAGAACCTCTAATACTATTATAAATAACATTGTCTTGTACCTTTAAAGATGTTGATTTCTTCTCCAAACTCTCCATTAATAATAATTTTTGCTTTCTGTTGGTTATATATTGCATTTATACCTTTTTGGAATTTTTCACCTAGACACAATTCTTTTAATAGTTTTTTCATAAATTCCCATGAGATTTTGTCGAAAGCCTTCTCCGCATCGATTGAAATCAGGGCTGCTTGTTTGTCTCTTCTTACTTGTAGATATTCCATTATGTCTATTATATTTCTGATATTATCCTTTATTTGTCTACCTTCCACAAATCCAGCCTGATTTTTATGTACTATTTTTCCTATAATTTTTTTCAACCTATTAGCCAATAATCCTGCGTAAATTTTATAATCGGAATTTAACAATGAAATGGGTCTATAATTTGAGACCGATTCCAAATCCGTACCTTGTTTTGGCAGGAGCGTTATATACCCTTGAGTCCAAGAGTCTGGAATATTCCCCTTCTCTACTGCTTCCTCTATTACTTCTTTTAGTGGGTCAATTAATTCATTTAACATTTCTTTGTAATATTCTGCTGGTATGCCATCTGGACCTGGGGATTTCCCTATTTTTAATTTTTGAATTGATTCCTTAATTTCTACGGTTGATATTGGTTCATTTAATAGTTTATGGTCTTCTTCTGCTATCTCTATTAATTTATTTTTCTTTATATATTCCTCTATTTCTTCTATTGGCACTTCATCTTTTTGATATAATTTTTTTGTAATATTTTTCAAATTCTTTTTTAATTTCTGTCATATCCCTTATTGTCCTCTCTTCTACTTTTATTTTATTTATTAATTTTTCATTTCTTTGTTTCTTTAGCTGCCAGGCAAGGATCTTGCCTGGCTTATTTGCCCATTCAAAATTTTTATATTTCCAAAATTTGATTTCTTGTTCTACCTCCTGTTCTATAATTTTATTATATTCTACTCTCAGTAATTTAATTTCTTGATTTAATCTCTCTTTATTTTTGCTTGCATAGGCCAATTTTTCCTTCCTTTTAATTTCTTCTAAAAGCCCCCTTTTCTTTTTTTCTTTATTCTTATATGCTATTGAGTTTGGTTGTATGAAATATCCCCTAACAACCGCCTTCCCAGCATCCCACACTGTTTTAACATCTGTCCCTTTCCTCCAATTGTTTTCAAAATATTCCTTCATCAACTTCCTGGCTCCTTGTATTACTTTTTCGTTTTTTAATAAGAAAACATTCATTCTCCACATTTTTTCCCCTTTCTCCTCTTTTCCTTTAAGAGTTAATGATACTGGATTGTGATCTGTAAGTGTTTTTGGCAATATTTCGGCATTCTCTGCTTCAATTGTCATATCCTTAGTAATCCATATACTGTCGATTCGACTATACGAGTTTTTTGGTTCTGAGAAATATGTGAACTCCTTTTCAACAGGATGTTTATATCTCCATATATCCACTAAATCAAAAATCTTTACCATTTCCATAAAGCTTTTTGGCAGCTTCCCTTCATCCCCCCCCCCTCTTCTTCTGTGATCTATCCAATTCTGGTTCCATTACTCCATTTAAATCCCCTAACACAATAATTCTCATATCTATATATTCCATTAATAATGATCTTACTTTAACATAGAATTCTGATTTTCTTCTATTTGGTCCATAGACTCCCGCTACTACAATTGGTTCCCCCTCTATTGATATTTTGACTATTATAATCGTCCCCTCTTTGTCTTCATATATCAATTCCGGTTCATATTTGCTTTTAACATACATTACAACCCCCCTCTTTTTTCTTACATCAGATGCGATGAATTCTTCCCCTAACTTTGGTTTTACCAATAGTCTTTTATGCTTAGTATTGATGTGGGTTTCTTGTAAGCAAGCAAGGTCCCACTTCTGCCTCTCTAAGATACGTTCTATTTTCTGCCTCTTCCTCCTATTATTTAGACCATTCACGTTCCATGATAACAATTTAAATTTCATTATTTATTAGTTAAAAAATTCTAAAGTTAATGGAAAGAGTTTACGTTATCTGCAGTGGTAAAGGAGAGGGGTTTTGTAATAGTTATTGGTCTGATTGTTTACCACTGGCGTAGTTCTTTATCCTTCCACCCTTTGCTGAGCTTTTTCTTCTTCTTCCGCCTCATCCGATAGCTCTCCCTTTCTTCCTTCCTCATTTCTTACTTCACTTTTCCCACCTCCTAATTCTCCTCGATACTTCCTCCAAAACATATCTGCTTCCTCAAATGTCTCAAATCGTCTTCTTTTTCCTTTGAAGTTGAAGGAAATCCCCACTGGGTATTCCCATCTGAAAGATATTGCTTTGGCCTTTAATGCTTTTGTTAGAAATTGGAATTGCTGTCTCTTTTTTATCAGCCTAGGTGGGACTTCTTGTAAAATTATTATTTCCTTTCCATCTATGGTTAATTTGTTCTTACTCTTTAGTTGGAGGATCTTATCTCTCATCCAATTCGATGTGAATACAATGATGCAGTCTGCCGGCCATTTGTTCATTTTTGCTTTTCTTGAGTTCACTTTGAAGATTTTCTCTGTCTGTTCTATTATGTCTTTTTCCTGTAAATGTAGCCACTTTGCTAAAGTTTCAATCATCTTCTTCCAAATATCCTCCTTCTCCTCTTCTGGAACATTTCTGAATCTCAAAGTCTTCTCTTTAATCTGCATCTGTATCATTGCTAGCGCGTCCCTTCCTTTCTTCAATAGAAAATTCTATTGTCTCCTTTAATGTAAACACCTCTGTAGACAAAATACTATTTCAGTTTTGCAGCTTTCCCAGAAGATAACAAGTCCTGTACGAATCCAAGAGTATTTTTCCACTTACGACCGTTCTTGTAATGTCCTGAAACCCCTCTAGGGGAATTGTAATAACTTTGTATCCTGTAATCCAAAAGTCAAATTGTTGTGCCTTATTTTCCGACAGTTTATATCCATATTGTATCAAATTGTAACAAAATTAACCAGCAAAGTCCTCCTAACAAAGTCCTCTTTATATTCTCCAACTTTGACAGCTACTTTGACAGCTGTCAAAGTCTCCGTCTCTCTTCGCCAGGCTCTGCGAATCGCCCCGGTTCCCAGGGGGGGTTACATTTTCCTTCTCACCCTCCACTCTTCTCCTCCAGCAAAGTTCTTGTAATTTCCCATCGTGGAATTAATGATTTTTGTCAAGAGTATGCTTCTCTTTCGACCTTGGTTACCCAGTCCTTGTTTTAGAATGTTTACAGTAGGGGGGGGACTGACTTCCTTTTTAGATCACCCCCGCTCGTGCCAAATCCGAAAAAAATTCTTTTTTTCTCCTTTTGAACCCGGTTTCCCAATTACTCACGGGTTGTTGTTAATAGTCCGAATTTCCAATGGAAGAAGTCAGCGCTCTCCGTCGAATGGCATGCGGCTTCGCTCGGCAGGGAAAGCAGAGGACTCAAAGCACCACGACGCTCCCCGGCACCCGATCCGAAGCCTTTAAAAAGGCTCCTTCACGAGTCGGGAGGGCGCTAATGGTGCCAGCCGAGTCACCCATGTCCACAGGCTCCGTGCCCGTGGTTTTTAAGGGTCCCCGCATCGCCGGCGCGGTAGGACCCAGCCCCTGCCGAGCAGACCCCCTCCGGAGCTCGGAGGGAGTCCGCCATGCCGCGGTGGCGACAACCCGGAAGTCTATAGGTGTCATCATTTTTAACGCTCCAAAGGATGACGGTTTGACATTTCTGACACAGGTCACCTATGTTTTGGCTACCCCCTTGTCTCTCACACCTCTCCCCTCTGCATTGACCCTTTTCGCAGATGGAACAAGAAGTAGAGGGGGTAGTGACATGGGAGGAGGGAGGACAATGGAAATGTTTATTTACCCCCCCCCCCCACAGTCTTCTGCTCAGCAAGCTGAGCTAGCGGCTGTGATTATTGCATTTCAATCCTTTCCTACTCAACCTTTCAATCTTATTGTGGATACTCAGTATGTATATCACCTTTTTGCTATTTTACCAATATCTTATATAACTCCTTCCTTGGATTCTGACTTGTTTTCCTTGTTTCTTGCCCTGCAGACCTTACTTCAGCACAGAGAGTTCCCTTATTATGTTGCACATCTTCGCTCCCACACATCGCACCCATGGTATTTAGCAGAGGGCAATGCAAGAGCAGATGCGGCTTTGGGGGACATTTCTGCCTTTTCTCTCTTTTCTGATCCTATACTATGTCATAACACCTTTCACCTTCCTGCGAAAGCATTGGCAAAGCAGTTTTCTATTCCCTTGGCCCAAGCAAGGGATATAGTTTCCCAATATGCTTCTTGTTCTAAATCTCAGCTGGCCATTCATAGAATCATAGAATCATAGAGTTGGAAGAGACCACAAAGGCCATCGAGTCCAACCCCCTGCCAAGCAGGAAACACCATCAGAGCACTCCTGACATATGGTTGTCAAGCCTCTGCTTAAAGACCTCCAAAGAAGGAGACTCCACCACACTCCTTGGCAGCAAATTCCACTGTTGAACAGCTCTTACTGTCATTCCTTTTGATGCTGTCTGGGGGCTGCAGCAGGTTGCTCCGCCACTCACTGTGGGTGAGGACCAGGTCCAAGATAGATGATTCCCTTGTTGCTTCTTCCAACTTCTGGGAAATGAAATTGTCAGCTAGATAATGGAGGAATACAGTGGTGCCTCGCAAGACGAAAATAATCCGTTCTGCGAGTCTCTTCGTCTAGCGGTTTTTTCGTCTTGCGAAGCAACCCTATTAGCGGCTTAGCGGATTAGCGCTATTAGCGGTTTAGCGGCTATTAAAGGCTTAGCGGCTTAGCGGCTAAAAGGCTATTAGCGGCTTAGCGGCTTAGAAAAAGGGGGGGAGTGAAAAAAATTGCAAGACTCGCAAGACGTTTTCGTCTTGCGAAGCAAGCCCATAGGGAAATTCGTCTTGCGAAGCGCATTGAAAAACGGAAAACCCTTTCGTCTAGCGGGTTTTTCGTCTTGCGAGGCATTCGTCTTGCGGGGCACCACTGTATGTTGGACCTTACATGAAACCCATCTGCAATCCATTTTCCCCAAGCTCACAAACTTCAAATGCAGAAAACAACACCTTAAACTTTTTCAGACCTGGAACCCATGCTTATTTCTTTATAAGAATATTTTTAAACTACCAACTCATTTTTAGAAATTGATGTGGTATAGCTTCCATTCAAACATGAATTTGTGGACTCTCCTCTTAGCTGGTCCCAGGACAGTTGTTGTGAGCCACCTTCTGTCAGCTGTGGCCGCAGACCCACCCACTGAAGATCCAAGCTTTGGCCCAAGTCTTCTGGAAAGCCATTTCCGAGCTAGAGAGGAGAGGGGGTTGCGGGCTAACCCCTCCCACACACTCCACTCGCGGGGGCTGGCCTTCTGCCCCCACGAGAGCAGGGGAATCCCCGGGCGTGCCGGCAACCCTGCCCGCCAATCGGCGGGGCTGGGGGGGGCATGGCCTAGCCCATTTAAGGCCAGGCACGTCCGGGGACCGCCCTCTTTTGCCCCATTCAGCTGAAGGTATTGGCGGCGAGCTTTGCTCGAGTGGCGGTTAGGCATTGGCAGGGGTTATTGTTAGGCAAATGAATGGGGGGGAAGGGAGCGCCATCACCTTCCCCCAATGAAAATGGGTAGTCCGGTAGAGGACTCCGGGGGGCATTGCCTTGTCCGAAACCTAGGGAGGTAAGGGCCTCCGGCACGCCCCCGAGAAGTGACACCCGTGGGATCCTAGTTGGCGTACTCCAACAGGACCCCCCCACGGCTTGTGGTTAACCCTTCCCGGTCTCCATGCCGGGTAGTCGATAGGAGCCAATGCCTAAGGCCAATACCTTCCAATTCTGTAATCAATACAGTTGTGGCCTTTTTATGCCCATTAACCTTAAATAATGTGTCACGTGTCTTTATTTCAATTGGGGGAGGGGACTTGCCACGCAAAGCCATTTCCGAGCTAGAGAGGAGAGGGGGTTGCGGGCTAACCCCTCCCACACACTCCACTCGTGGGGGCTGGCCTTCTGCCCCCGCGAGAGCAGGGGAATCCCCGGGCGTGCCGGCAACCCTGCCCGCCAATCGGCGGGGCCGGGGGGCGTGGCCTAGCCCATTTAAGGCCAGGCACGTCCGGGGACCGCCCTCTTTTGCCCCGTTCAGCTGACCGGTTTTCCCACCCCACCCACCCTTTAGGTTTAGGTAGGTTTGACCTTGCTATGGACTTCGGTTGGTCGCCGCAAGGGGCCTGGTAGGAATTTTTCCAACTTGGTGCGCTTCCAGCCTTTTGGTTTTTTCGCCTACCTCATAGCAAACGTCACAACTTCTCGGTTTTGGCGGTTAGGCATTGGCAGGGGTTATTGTTAGGCAAATGAATGGGGGGGGGAAGGGAGCGCCATCACCTTCCCCCAATGAAAATGGGTAGTCCGGTAGAGGACTCCGGTGTTGTAATTGCAGAGTCCTGTACACAGCGGAATGATGAGCAGTACGTGCCACATGCTTAACTTTGCTTTATTTTCATTTCAATGTTGAGAGATTACAAACATGCAATCATCCTTTTCCTCGGAACAAAGAACACCGAGAGAAACAGTGAAAAACAGGAAACCAGTGTACATCACATCCAGTCTCCCATTCCCGTGGGAAACCCAACAGTACTCTGACCGTGGAATGCAAAACATTGTCCCGTGACTAGCACTTCGCTGCACAGTGAAGAAAGCAGAAACCAACATCCTCCCCCTTTCTGTGAACATCACTGGGCAGCGTGTTCGTACAATATCAGTACAAACCCAACTTCTGTACATAGGTACAGTGTTGATCCCTTGATACAATCTTGGACAATACATCAGCAGGAATTTCATTACCTGGCATATAGGACACCGTTACGAGTCCCTTCTGAATATGTTCCCTAGCATGTTGCAACTTCAATTGCAAGTGCTTCGTGCTTTGCTTACAACCTTCCGAATTCAGCAAAGCCAAACATGCTTTGTTGTCCTGGTAAACCTGGATTGGACATTTGACAGGAATTCTCATGTCTTTGCACAATTGTAACAACCATTCACAATCCTTAAGTGAATAAGACAGTGCATTCAGTTCAGCTTCACAAGTACTTAAGCTAATTCTTGTTTGCTTCTTGCATGACCAATCAAATAGACCCTGATTGTACATGTAGCAAACTCCAGACGTACTTTTCCTGTCTGTTGTGTCACTTCCCAAACTTGCATCTGCAAAAATCTCAAGACCACCAGACTTCTGATTGTTAAATCTCAGTCTGTAATGCATAGTGCCTTTCAAATAGCGTGCTATGCATTTCAGAGCTTTCCAATCCTTAACGGTGGGATTGTTAACTTGTCTGCTTAGCAAATTACAGCTAACAGCAATGTCAGGTCTTGAACATCTGGCAATGAAGTTTAGCTTGCCTAGCACACTTCTGTACAGTGTAGTGTCAGAAAATGCTTCTTCAGTGTCTTCTACCTGATAACCTGTTGTCATCGGTGTGTCTACAGGGTTAGCATCCATCAGGTTTAGTTTGCTTAACACATCAGCAATTTTTCGTGACTGGTGTACTAGAATGTTACCACTTTGATCTCTCTCTATTTCCAGAGATAGGTAGTTGTTTACCTCACCAAGATCTTTCATGTCAAAGTGCTCTTTCAGTTGAGCTAGGGCGTTACTGTACATTGTGACATCTTTCCAAAAGAATAAAATATCATCAACATAAAACAAACAATACAGCTTCTTTTGCCCCTCCTCTTTGACAAACACACATGGATCAGCTTTCCCTTGCTGAAAACCTAGAGAAAACAATGTCTCAGTGAGTTTTGTGTGCCAACACCGTGCACTTTGTTTGAGACCATAAAGGGACTTCTTTAGAGCACAAACAAATCCCTGTTTTACCTGTATGCCATCAGGTGGAAGCATATAAAGTGATTCACCTAGAGATCCGTAAAAAAATGCTGTATTCACATCGTGGTGACTAACGTGTAGATTCTCCTCTGCAGCTAGCTTGAGCATAAGCCTAATGCTCTCATATCTCACTGTGGGTGAGTAGGTCTGGTGATAGTCTTCACCTGGTACCTGTGCAAAACCTCTGGCTACCAATCTGGCTTTGTGTCTGACTATCTTGCCATTTTGATCAGTCTTCACTTTGAAGACCCATTTGCTTCCAAGCAGTTTCATTCCTGGAACTAGAATCATAGAATCATAGAATCATAGAGTTGGAAGAGACCACAAGGGCCATCGAGTCCAACCCCCTGCCAAGCAGGAAACACCATCAGAGCACTCCTGACATATGGTTGTCAAGCCTCTGCTTAAAGACCTCCAAAGTAGGAGACTCCACCACACTCCTTGGCAGCAAATTCCACTGTCGAACAGCTCTTACTGTCAGGAAGTTCTTCCTAATGTTTAGGTGGAATCTTCTTTCTTGTAGTTTGGATCCATTACTCCGTGTCCGCTTCTCTGGAGCAGCAGAAAACAACCTTTCTCCCTCCTCTATGTGACATCCTTTTATATATTTGAACATGGCTATCATATCACCCCTTAACCTCCTCTTCTCCAGGCTAAACATGCCCAGCTCCCTTAGCCGTTCCTCATAAGGCATCATTTCCAGGCCTTTGACCATTTTGGTTGCCCTCCTCTGGACACGTTCCAGTTTGTCAGTGTCCTTCTTGAATTGTGGTGCCCAGAACTGGACACAGTACTCCAGGTGTGGTCTGACCAGAGCAGAATACAGTGGCACTATTACTTCCCTTGATCTAGATGCTATACTCCAATTGATGCAGCCCAGAATTGCATTGGCTTTTTTAGCTGCCGCGTCACACTGTTGGCTCATGTCAAGTTTGTGGTCAACCAAGACTCCTAGATCCTTTTCACATGTACTGCTCTCAAGCAGTACTAGCTCCCATGTTTTGTTCCTTTCTAAGGAATCAAGCTCAGCCTTCATGGCATTTAACCATGGCTCAGCTTCCTTAGAATCCAAATCCTGTATTTCTTGGAAACTTGAAGGTTCAAATACCTTCTTGGAGCTTTTAACAGCTGCTACTGCTGTCTTAGCATATTCATCAGCAAATCTCTTTGGAGGTCTGCCTTTTGTGGCTCTTTGTGACCTACGAATCAGCCTTAAGTCCTCAACACTTTTCTCTTCCTTCTTAGGAGAAAAGTGGCCTATTGTGAACAATGGTTCTTCCAATTCTTGATCAGAGCTTTCAGAGGGTCGCATAGAGGCTTTCGCACTCTTGAAATCTTCTGAATCATCCGATTCAGTTTCAGACTCAGAACCTTCATCAGTGGGTGTGGGTTGTTGCGGCTGCTTTTGCTGTTGCTTATCCTCAGTCTCATCACTGTCATCAGGATAACATTGGAAAATTCCCACATTCTCCCCCCACTTGGCATTGTACTCAACACTTCTTGTGAGCTTAATTGTCTTAGAGTCAGTCATCATTATTCTGTAAGAACCTTTCTGATAACCTAGAAAGATACCATGCAATCCACGCTTGCCTAACTTGGAGCTTTGTGGTGTGTGAACCCACATGTCAGAACCAAAAATTCTCATGTGTTTGATGTACGGTTTCTTGCCAAACATCTTCTCATAGGGGGTACAACCAATCGCTGAAGATAACCTGCGATTGTAACTGTAAATGAAACATGAGAGAGATTCGGCCCAATAACTCTCTGGAAGATTGGCATCATGCAGCAAGGTTTTTAACCCTTGAAGCAATGTCTGATTTGCCCTTTCGCAAAGCCCATTCTGCCATGGCGAGCGAGGACTGGACAAATCGTGTTGAATTCCTTTCTCAGTCAGAAAAGCTTCAAACTGCTGAGAAGTGAATTCTCCCCCGCGATCAGTGAAAAGAGTCTTTATCTTCTTACCATGCACATTTTCCAACCAAGCACAGAATTCCTTGAACCTTGGAAAAGCCTCTGATTTCTGCTTGAGATTGTACACATAAATATACCTGGAAAATGCATCAATGAGAACCATGAAGTACCTATTTCCACCCAAAGAGGGCGATAGTGGACCAACTAAATCAGCATGAACAACCTGGTATGGTTCAGTAGCTTGCTTACTAGACACCTTACCTTTCACAGCCATTTTCACCTTGTTTGCTGCGCATGCCTTGCACTTTATGTGGTACCTGCAGGGTTTAATAGTCGTACCTTCAACCAAGGCAGGCATTTTAGATACTGCCTCAAAATGCAAATGACCAAATTTTCTGTGAAAATCATGAATACATCCTGCATGCAAACATTTGTTAGAACCTGCAATGCAACAAGTCTCATTCTGCACAACATCATCATAATACAAAACAAATAAACGACCAACATTTTCAGCATGCAATACATAATCGTCTTTCTTTGTGATGGTGCATTTCTTGTTCTTGAAGGAAACGTCAATGTTCCGTTCATTCAGCTGCATAACACTGAGTAGATTGTGTGTAGCATCTGGAACGTAAAGCACATCTTGTATCGACAAGTCCAAACTATGAAGAACAACAGTTCCGTAGCCTTGACTGGGGATCGTGTGGTCATCCGCCTGGTGAATCGCACCTTCCTGTGGTGTAAAAGACACGAACAGTCGCTTATCGTTGCACATGTGGTGGGTAGCTGCTGAATCAACAACAAAGAAAGATTTAGACGTCTTCTGGTCCTTTGCGATGTTTGGAGTGAAGCGTGAGACCATTGCCTTGTGCTGCGTTGTCCTGGAGACCGGACCTTTGCCTTTGCTTTGGCCTTTTCCACGCGATGAGCTTCCGCTGCGCTGCTCTGTCTTGGCCCTGGGATATCTGCATTCCCTCTTCATATGGCCTAGACATCCACACAAGTAGCATTTCACTGCCTTCAAAGCTTTGGCGCCATCTGGTGGTTTCACTGCACTCTGGGATGACGTCTGTGAAGACTCCTCCTTACCCATGCAGCTAGCACCCTGGCGGTCTGCTTCATTCAGAATCACGGCAGTAACATAGGCTACTGTGAGCTGAGCAGTTGGCTGAACAGCAATCTGAGTGGCAACGAACTCCCAACTTGGACCCAAAGAATGTAGTATCCTGAAGGAATACACAGCCTCTGGAAAGGTGAGTCCTCTCTGTTGCAGCTCATGTCTCAGATTCTGCATTTCCATCAGATGTGTACGCACATCTCCACCTTCAGCAAGAGCCATACCATGCAGCTTGGCATAATAGTACATTGAGGAACCAGCCTCTGTCCTCAAGTGAGCTTCTCTTAAAGTGTCCCAAATTTCTCTGGCTGTGGTCTTACCACGCAACAGACAGAGCTCTTCTGGGGATACTATCAATGTAAGAGTTCCCATCGCTTTGGTATCTTTAGCTCTCCACTCGTCTGTAACTGGAGCTGGGGGGTTGTCTGTAATAACTTTATACAGACCCTCTTTCCGCAGAATAGCCTCTGCATAGAGTACCCAGTCCGCGTAGTTTTTCTTATTGAGCTTAGGAATCCCAAAAGCATCAGCCAGCTTTGCATCTGCCATCTCCGCGGCGTTTAATCAAGCTGCGTCACTGCTGCTTTCAAACCTCATTCCAAAAGCACGTTCAAAGGTACTTTCGGTTTTCAAGCCTCCCAAGCCTGTGAGCCTGTGCCTTAGAGTCTTTGCCTGTATTGCAGCAAAACGGCTTTAAAAGTTCAAAGTCCAGCCATAAAGCCATAAACTAGAAGCTGGCAGGCTGCCCGGAGCATGAGCACATACCTCTCATCAATCAACTCGACGCGCAGAGCAGATAACACCGATCCGTTTCTCTGTTCCTCTGCTGGCATTCCGACTCGGCTTCTGGAGTCCATCCTTCAGCTGACTGCGTTTATCTGGGCCCGGAACTAAAAATGTTGTAATTGCAGAGTCCTGTACACAGCGGAACGATGAGCAGTACGTGCCACATGCTTAACTTTGCTTTATTTTCTTTTTAAAAAAAATTATCGGTTTTACAAAGTTTTTATAAACAATACAAACAAATAAAGAAACAAACAAACATGTATAATTTCATCTCCTTTTTTCATAAACCTCACTTCTCTGACTCCCCCAAACCTCCCCTTTCTACATCCCAATTTCCAAAATTGTTTCAGCAAATCCTAAACTTAATTTTATCAAATTTGTCTCTTATTTGTTCTTTTCTTTTACTTAATCTTTTGTCGCTGTAATCTCCTTTTCTTACTAAAAACCTCAACATTTTAGCATTCATTAATTTTGCAGTATTTCTTGAGATAAGTTTTAAATTTCTTCCAATCTTCATCCGCCATCTCTTTCCCCTGTTCACGGATTCTGTCGGTCATTTCAGCCAATGTCATATAGTCTATTACCTTCATCTGCCATTCTTCCAGAGTGGGTAGATCTTGAGTCTTCCAATGCTTTGCGATAAGTATTCTTGCTGCTGTAGTAGCGTACATAAAAAAAGTTCTATCTTTCTTCGACACCAATTGGTTAACAATGCCCAAGAGAAAGGCCTCTGGTTTCTTAGGGAAAGTACATTTTAGTACCTTTTTCATTTCATTATATATCATTTCCCAGAAAGCCTTAATCTTCGGGCACGTCCACCAAAGGTGGTAGAAAGTACCTTCAGTTTCTTTACACTTCCAACACTTATTGTCAGGCAAATGATAGATTTTTGCTAGCTTGACTGTGGTCATGTACCACCTGTAGATCATTTTCATAATATTTTCCTTTAAGGCATTACATGCCATAAATTTTAGGCTTCCGGAGGCGGCGCGAAACAGCAATGGCGGTCCTCTTCAGGCTCTGAAGAGGGGCTCCACGGAAAAGGGTCGTGCGCTGCGGCACAGCGACGACCCATTAAGAAAAACCACGGGCAGAGCGAGCCCGTGGCCGTGGGACTCAGCGGGCACCAGAAGCGACCCCAGAAACGGAGAAGGAACCCCGTAAGGGGCTCCGGAACGTGGAAGGGGGAGCGGTGTTGTGAGTTCATCGCTCTTTCTGCGGAAGCGAAGCCGTGCGGCTGCTGCTGCTGAGCGCTGACCTTTCTTCTTGAAACATCAGGCTTCAAACTACATACTCGTGAGTAAGGATTAAATTTTCGGGACTAAAAGATCTAAAATTTGGCTGAAAACGGGAGACGCAAAACAGGAAGTCCGTCTTCCGACCGTGCTTTAAAGATCAAAAGCAAAGACTTTGACAAGCGGGAAGCGCTTTAAAAGGGATTACAAAGTTGGGACTATCGTGTATTGACGGAATTGGCTTTTAAGGGGTAAAAAAGAGGCATCTGTTTTTAAGCTTACGGGATTTTAAATGGGACTTTCCTCCCTTTTGTGGATTACAAAGGATTAAGAAACCAAGCCTCGGACTGCCAGGAGATAAAAGAACTGTCAAATTGCGGAAACTGTATCTAAAATTGAAATTGTTACATTTGAGCGTTGCTGACAAGATACAATCAGGGAAACTGTTTCTTGCACCTCTTTTGTGAGACTTTGTTTTAACTGGGGAAGAGCTCTGCACGTTAAAAGAGTGATTGAAGGACTTTTTGTAAACTGTTTGGGACTTCAGGAACTTTAATGGCGGATAAAATCCTTTCTTTCTTGTGAGCTACAGTGGTACTCCCCCTAGTGGATTCTGGATTTTTAATTGTCTGGGAACAACATTTTATTTTGACTCTCTGCTGCTTTGTTATTTACACTTTGGAACTGTTTTTTCCCATGGGACAGTATATAATTTGACCTTGACACATAGACAGGTGTGGAATGAGTGGCCCAGCGAAAACAAGATCTGCAAAAATGAAAGCAAAACAAGCCCAACTTGTTCAAACAACTTTGACTTCCCAGTCACGTAGATCATCCGTCCCAGCTGTTTTGGGAGTACAAGAGGGGGAAGTTGAGCAGCCAGCATCAGAGGACATGGCTACAGGAGGATCTGAAACCTTTTTAAAACAAATCTTGGAACAATTGGCAATCTTGAACCAGAAGGTGGATGACCAATCGACAAAAATTGATCAAGCTACAACCTCTATTAGTAAACTAACTGACCAAGTTGCTCAACATACACAAGTAATTGGGAACCTTAAGGAAGCAACTGTAGAAAATCGTAAACTGGCTGAGGAAGCCAACCAAAAAGCAGAACAAGTAAATCAGAAGGTTGAGGCAATAAAAGGAGAGGTAAGGCCGTTACACAAGCAGATCAGTGAACAGCAGGCCTACCCGTCTATGGTGGAGCTGAGAAATCGGGAAAACAATCTGAGATTGAGAGCTATTCCAGAACTTGAACAGGAAGATCTGACTGGCTACCTGACAGCGGAATTTTCAAAGTTCTGGGGTATAGAAGAAGACAAAGACTTTAAAATTACAACTGCGTTCAGACTGGGAAGAGTTGTGAGGAGGGACAGATCCAGAGACTGTTTGATTATCCTGAGATCCAAGCAGGAGAGAGACAAGATATTAGGCCTTCATTTTAAGAAATCACTGGTTATTCAAGGCAAAAGAGCAGAAATTTACAGAGACATACCAAAACAACTTTTGGACCTTAGAGCTACATACTCAGACTTAGCAAGATTACTGAGAGGCAACTCAATTCCTTATAGGTGGGAGTTCCCTCAAGGATTATCCTTTAACTTCAAAGGAAAGAAAGTTAAAATTAAAACAACAGAAGACAATCAGAAGTTCCTGAACGACCACGGAGAGGATCTCCAAAAGGGAGCAGCAGCATCTTGGCCACTGCCACCGCCTGGAATTGTACCGACACCTACACCCTCGGGATCAGAGGAAAAGGAAGAGACGACACTATAAGACCAACAGATTGATCCAGGATGTCTCTGCAGCTACTCAGTTGGAACATTAATGGCGGGAATTCTCCGGAAAAAAGAAGAAGAATCTTTCATATATTGAAAAAAGAACAATTGGACATTATTTGCTTGCAGGAAACTCATGTGACTAGGCTCCACAGGAAAGTATTAATTAACAAAAGACTAGGCCAAGAATTTATTTCATCGGATAGAGTCAAGAAAAGAGGAGTGGTGATCTACGCAAAGGAGAGCCTGTCACCAAAATTTTTATTTAAAGATGAGCAAGGAAGAATTGTAGCTATTGAAATACAGACACAAGGAGAAAAATTTTTGATATTAGGAATTTATGCACCAAATGAGGGGAAATCAGACTTTTACAAGAAGCTGCATGAGATAATGCTGGACTATCTGGACTATACCAACATCATTATGATGGGAGACATGAATGGTGTGGTCTCTACAAACATGGATAAGTCACAAAACCAAAACTTAACAAAAGATGGTAGACTACCTAAGACTTTTTTTGAACTAACTGACAATATGGATTTGATTGATATATGGAGGACAAAGAACCCCTTAGGTAAAGAAGGAACCTTCTTTTCTGAGGCCCATTTGTCATGGACAAGAATCGACCAAATATGGACAACTAGAGGGCTGGCACCTAAGATTAGAAAAGTGGAAATCTGCCCTAAAACCTGCTCCGACCATAACGCCTTGAAAGTGGAATTGAGACTTACTCCAATCGGTTCCTTCAGATGGAAAATGAATGACACCCTACTAAGAGATCAGGAGATTGTGAAGAAGGCCCCAAAAACTTTAAAAGACTATTTTGAAATAAATTTGAACACCCCGGTGGAAAAGAGAACAATCTGGGACGCGAGTAAAGCAGTTATGAGAGGGTTTCTGATACAACAGAATACGATTAAGAAAAGACTCTGGAATGAAAAAAAAGATAAGATCTTAGAGAAGATAAGAGAAGGGGAGAAAAAACTGAGATCAAAACCAAAGTCGAAGGAGGTTCTCAGAGAAATTAAGTTCCATCAAGCACAATATGCGAAACTGATAAATCAAGAAGTTGAATGGAAAATTAAACAAATGAAACAAAGATCATTTGAATCAGCGAATAAGTGTGGGAAACTGCTAGCATGGCAGTTGAAAAAGAGACAAAAATTGAATACGGTTACAAACCTAGAGATTGAAGGGAGAAATATCCAGAAACCAGAGGAAATTAGAAAGTGCTTCCAGAGATATTTTTAAAAACTTTATACGCAAGGGCCGCAGGAAGAGACTGAGATAGACCAATTTCTAAAAATTAATGGATTACCAAAATTAGCCCAGGAAAAGAGATCAATCCTGAATTATAAGATAACACAACAAGAAATTGAGGATGCCATTCAGAATATGCAACTAGGCAAATCTCCAGGACCAGATGGACTTACCTCCAAATATTATAAGACATTGAAAGACTTCTTGATACATCCACTATTGGAGGTTTGCAATCAGATCATGGAGGGGAAGAAGGCGCCGGAATCGTGGAAAGAAGCTTTCATCACATTGATACCCAAACTGGAAACTGAAAAGACTCAACTCAAGAACTACCGTCCCATCTCACTCCTAAATGTGGATTACAAAATTTTTGCAGACATTTTGGCAAGTAGGCTTAAAAAAGTGTTAAATGAAGTAATTCATAAAGACCAAGCAGGCTTTCTCCCAGGTAGACATCTGTTTGATAATACCAGGAATATAATCGACATTTTAGAACTCTTGCAAACTAATATCAATACGAAAGCAGTGTTGATTTTTATAGATGCGGAGAAGGCCTTTGATAATATTTCTTGGAAGTTTATGAAGAGAAACTTGGAAGGGATGGGAGTGGGACGGGGGTTTGAAAATGGAATAGAGGCTATATACTCAGAGCAAAAAGCTAAACTGATAGTGAACAATGTGGTGACAGAAGAGTTCAAAATTGAAAAGGGAACACGACAGGGGTGCCCCCTATCCCCTCTTTTATTTATCTCAGTCCTGGAGGTGCTTTTGAACATGATTAGGGAGGACCGGTTGGTGCAAGGAATACAGGTCGGAGTGAAACAATATAAACTGAAAGCTTTTGCAGATGATTTGGTTTTAACATTACAGGAGCCAGAATCTAGTACAAAAAGAGTTTTAGAACTGATTCATGAGTTTGGTCGGGTGGCAGGATTTAAGCTGAACAAGCAAAAAACCAAGGTTTTGGGGAAAAACTTGACACCTTTAGAAACAGATGGGTTTCAGAAGGAGACAGAGTTAAATGTGGTTAAAAAAGTGAAATACCTAGGGGTCAATTTGTCTTCCAAAAATTTGAATTTATTCAAAGATAACCATGAAAAATGTTGGTCAGAAGTTAAAAAGGATTTAGAAATTTGGTCAAGATTAAAACTTTCCTTGTTGGGTAGAATTGCAGCTATAAAAATGAATGTATTGCCAAAGATGTTGTTTTTGTTTCAAACCCTACAGATTGTGGACAGAGTGGAATGTTTTGGAAAATGGCAGAAGGATATTTCTAAGTTTGTCTGGCAAACATAATGTTGTGTCAGCAAACATAATGTTGTGACCAATATCCTGTGCCCACTTAATCATAGCTGATTTAACTGTTTCGTCTTGTGTATTCCACTTCAGCAACAAGTTATACATTCTTGACAAATTCTTAACATTGGGTTCTAACAGTTCTGTTTCTAATTTTGATTTCTCCACCTGGAAGCCAATTTTCCTGTCTTGTTTGTATACCTCCATTATTTGGAAATAATGGAGCCAATCTCGTACCTTTGTTTTTAATTTCTCATGACTCTGTAATTTCAGTTTATCTCCTTCTTGTTACAAAATATCCCAATACTTTGGCCACTTGGCCTCCATATTGAGTTTTTTCACCGCTTTAGCCTCCAAAGGTGACAACCATCTAGGAGTTTTGTTTTCCAACAAATCCTTATATCTAGTCCAAACATTATATAGTGCTTTTCTGACAATATGATTTTTAAAGGCCTTATGCACTTTAGCTTTATCATACCATAAATATGCATGCCATCCAAATACATTATTAAAACCTTCTAAATCCAAGATATCTGTATTCTCGAGGAGCATTCACTCTTTCATCCAGCAGAACGCTGCTGCTTCATAGTACAGTTTTAAGTCCGGCAGGGCAAATCCCCCTCTTTCCTTTGCATCCGTTAATATCTTAAATTTTATTCTGGGCTTTTTGCCCTGCCAGACAAATTTCGAAATATCCTTCTGCCACCACTTGAAACAGTCCATCCTGTCAAGAATTTGCAATGTTTGAAATAAAAATAACATTCTAGGCAATACATTCATCTTTATAGCTGCAATTTGGCCCAACATTGAAAGCTTCAAATTTGACCATGTTTCCATATCCTTTTAAAACTTCTGACCAACATTTCTCATAATTGTCTTTAAATAAATTCAAATTCTTAGATGTCATATGAACCCCTAAATATTTCACATTCTTAACCACCGTCAAACCTGTTTCATTCTGGAACTTCTCCCTTTCCATGACTGATAAATTTTTTTCCAAAACCTTAGTCTTTTGTTTGTTCAGTTTAAATCCAGCCACTTGACCAAATTCTTGAATTAATTCTAAAACCCTTTTTGTACTAGTGTCTGGCTCTTGTAAGGTAAGCACTAAGTCATCTGCAAATGCCCTAAACTTGTACTGTTTGGCTCCGACCTGTACCCCTTTAACCAGCTGGTCACCTCTAATCATATTTAGCCACACCTCCAAGACAGATATAAAGAGTAATGGGGAGATTGGGCACCCCTGTCGTGTCCCTTTTTCTATTTTAAATTCTTCAGTTATCACATTATTTACAATCAGCTTTGCTTTTTGTTCTGAGTATATTGCACCCATACCATTCTCAAAACCTTGGCCTACCCCCATCGCATGAAGATTCTTTTTCATAAAGCTCCAAGAAATATTGTCAAAGGCTTTCTCCGCGTCCACAAATATCAAAACTGCTTTAGTGATTATGTTCACCTCTAATAGTTCCAAAATGTCTATTATGTTCCTCACATTATCTGACAAATGTCTTTTTGGGAGAAAGCCTGCTTGGTCCATATGAATCTCTTCCATCAGCACTCTTTTTAATCTTTTTGCCAAAATGTCTGCAAAAATTTTGTAATCCACATTAAGTAATGATATAGGGCGGTAGTTCTTAAGTTGAGTCTTTTCAGTCTCTGTCTTTGGTATGAGTGTAATGTACGCTTCTTTCCACGATTCTGGTGCCCTTTTCCCCTCCAAAATCTCATTGCAGACTTCCTTTAACGGTTGCACTAACCACTCCTTCAAAGCTTTGTAGTATCTGGAAGTCAGCCCATCTGGTCCTGGAGATTTGCCCAGCTGCATGTTTTGGATGGCACCCTCTATCTCTTGTTCTGTTATTTTCTGGTTTAGATCCACTTTGCTTTGATAAGAGATTTTTTGTAATCCATATTGCTTGAAAAACTCGTCTATATCTTCTTCCTTCTGCGGCCCTTGTGAATATAATTTTTAAAAATAGCTCAGAAAGCAATTCCTGATCTCATTAGGTTTATATATATTCTTTCCATCAACTTCTAGGCTTGTAACCGTATTTAATTTCTGTCTTTTCTTCATTTGCCAGGCCAGAAGTTTGCCACATTTGTCTGCAGATTCGAATGTCTTTTGTCTCATTTGTTTAATCTTCCATTCAATCTCTTGGTTCGTCAATTCCATGTATTGTGTCTGATATAACTTGATCTCTCTCAGGATCTCCTGGGACTTTGGTTTGGATCTCAATTTCTTCTCTCCTTCTTTTATCTTTTCCAAAATCTTATCCTTCTTTTCATTTTGTTTTCTCTTCTTTATTGAATTTTGTTGTATTAAGAATCCTCGCATCACAGCTTTACTTGCATCCCACATTACTCTTTTTTCCACATCTGTTTTTAGATTTATTTCAAAATAGTCCTTTAGGGTTTTTGGGGCCTTTTTGTGGATCTCCTCATCTCGAAATAGGGTGTCATTCATCCTCCATCTAAATGAACCAGCTGTTGTAAGTTTCATCTCCATCTTAATGGCGTTATGGTCGGAGCAAGTCTTTGGGCAGATTTCCACTTTCTTAATCTTTGGAGCCATCCCACTAGTAATCCAAATTTGGTCAATTCTAGTCCAGGTCATCATAGCTTCAGAGAAGAAAGTTCCCTCTCTCTCGAGAGGGTTCCTTGTCCTCCAAATATCAATCAAATCCATATTTTCAGTCATTTCAAAAAAAGTCTTTGGTAATCTCCCATCTTTGGAAATTATCTGTCTTTGTGCTTTGTCCATATTCGTAGATACTACTCCATTCATGTCTCCCATCATAATTAGGTTGTAATCCAAATAGTCCAATAATGTCTCATGCAACTTCTTAAAAAATTCTGACTTCCCTTCATTAGGTGCGTAAATCCCTAATATCAAAAAAATTTCACCTTGAACTTGGATTTCAACTGCCAAATATCTCCCTTGTTCATCTTTAAACATAAATTTCGGGGAAAGTTTTTCCTTTGCATAGATTACCACTCCTCTTTTTTTTTACTTTATCTGATGAAATAAATTCTTGGCCTAATCTCTTGTTGATGAGTAGCTTCCTGTGCAATCTTGTCACACGAGTTTCCTGTAAACAAATCAAGTCCAAATGTTCCTTTTTCAATAGGTGAAATACATTTCTTCTCTTACGAGGGAGGTTCAAACCGTTACAATTGCCGCTTAAAAGTTGCAGAGCCATATTGAAACTATTTGCCTCCTGTCGCTCCGAGTAGCTCTTCTTCTTCTGTCAGTAGTTTAAGTCCAAACGACAAATTTAAGATGTCTGTTACTTTTTTTGTCTCTGATGTTGGTTCCACTCCCACTGTTCCTTTCAGAAGGTCTTCCCTGTAGTCTTTCAAGAATTGGTCTCGGTCTTGAACTGATCTTATCCTGATTTTCCTACCTTTAAATTTAAAAGATAGGCCTTGAGGGAATTCCCACCTGAAGGGTATTTCGTTCTTCTTCAGCAGACCCACTAGTTCTTTATATAGTGTTCTTGCATCCAGAATCTCTTTTGGTATATCCTTAAAAATATCCACAAAAGAATTCTCAATCTCAAGGGTTCTTTGATAATGCAAATTCAATATTTTGTCTCTTAAAGTTATCAGGCAATCCCTTGGCTTTTTCCTGCCTTGCGCTCTGCCCAGTCTGAAGGCAGTCACTATCTTAATTTCTTCCTTCTCCAACTCCTCTTGCCAAAAATCCGAAAATTCTTTTGAAAGGAAGTCCACCAAGTTATCTCCTTCACTTTCAGGAACTGCTCTCAATCTTAAATTCCTTTCCTTCCTCTGCAGGTCAAGCATGGACAGGGCTAATGTATGATCTTCTAGTTTTTTGCAAACTGGCTCTATTTTTTCCTGTGTAGCATCTGCAGAGACTTTGGCCTCCTCAGCAGAGACCTTAGCTTCTTCTGCAATTTTACGTATGTTGGCAGAGTCCTCTAATATTTTATTAATAGATTCTGTATTAGACGTCACTCTTTTCCCTAATTCATTCACGCTTTGTGTGTTCTGATCAAGTTTTATTGAGAGTTCTGTCAACTTTTTGCTATTTTCCAATCCCTGCTTTGTCAGAGATTCCAAAGACTCATTTATCTTGACTAAAGCTTGTGTTACAGCATCTGATGTCATTGTTGTTTTTGTCTGGCCAGTTGCAGCTGGTGCCGTAGGGATGCCTGAAGCTGAAACTCTACGCTGTTGTAAAGATCTTGTCTTGTATGGTCTTCCAGATCTAGTTGTTGTCTCCTCTGGTACGCCGCTCATTGCCTAGCCAAGGTCACTCTCACGCCTGGGTTGTTTTTAAAAGGAAATTTCCACTGCCTTAATAGTTACAGTCCAAATTGCAGCAATTACCAGAATGTCCTCTAGGGGAAAAAAGTTTCCAAAACTTCTGAAACAAAATGTCTTATAGTCAGTCCCCTAGGGTTTTCCAATAGTCAATTGCAACAGTTTCCTGTATTTCCAGAGATTAACAAAACAGTAATTTTGTAACTCTCCTGAGCCCAATAACTTTAAAACAAAGTAGCTTTCCAAGTAGCCATTTAACTCACTTACAGTTCTCTTCCGGCATCCTCACTTAGACAGTCCGTTTCAGGAGCATTTGACACAGCGGTAAAAGTTTTTTAAACTCCTTTTCCAGCAGGTTTAAATCAGAAATTCAGCCCCCTTCTGCTCCTGCCAGCCAAAAGGGGGAATTTTCAAAGCCAATGTCTAGTTCGCTTAGTTCTTTAAGATCTTTCAAAGGTTGCAGCTTTTAACTTTCTTTGCTGTATACTTTTGCAGTCCGGGAAAGGCTGACTTCCTTGCTTTAAAGCCAATCCCGTTTTCAGCCAAAATTCTTTAAAGTAATTGTAAATCCCAAATTAGTTTCAGTCCTACTCACAGGTTTTAATTTGTAATCCAGATTTCAGGAAGGAATCGGCACTCTCCGGCTATGGCGATGCGGCTTCGCTTCACGAGCTGGGTGACGACTCTCAGCACCGCGCTTCACCCCCGCTGCCATTCCGGAGCCTTTAAGAAGGCTCCTTTGCGATTTCGGGGGGGGCGCAATGGTGCCCACCGAGTCTCCTTGTTTACAGGCTTCAGCGCCTGTAATTTTTAAGGGTCCCCGCTTCGCCGTAGCGACAGGACCCGAACTCGAAAAGCAGACCCCCTCCAGAGCTCGGAGGGAAATCCGCCATTAACCGATGGCGCCGACCGGAAGTCAACTTTGCTTTATTTTCACCTCAAAGTTGAGAGATTACAAACATGCATCTTGCCTCTGCGGGAGCAGAGAAGCAACCATCCTTCTCCTCGGAACAAAGAACACCGAGAGAAACAGTGAAAAACAGGAAACCAGTGTACGTCACATCCAGTCTCCCATTCCCGTGGGAAACCCAACAGTACTCTGACTGTGGAATGCAAAACATTGTCCTGTGACTAGCACTTCGCTGCACAGTGAAGAAAGCAGAAACCAACATCCGGGGGGCGTTGCCTTGTCCGAAACCTAGGGAGGTAAGGGCCTCCGGCACGCCCCCGAGCGGTGACACCCATGGGATCCTAGTTGGCGTACTCCAACAGGACCCCCCCACGGCTTGTGGTTAACCCTTCCCAGTCTCCATGCTGGGTAGTCGATAGGAGCCAATGCCTAAGGCCAATACCTTCCAATTCTGTAATCAATAAAGTTGTGGCCTTTTTATGCCCATTAACCTTAAATAATGTGTCCCGTGTCTTTATTTCACTTGGGGGAGGGGACTTGCCACGCAATAGAATTCCCATCAGCCCCAGCATCATATGGCCATGCTGACAGGGGCAGATGAGAGCTGCAGTCGAAAACATCTGGAGGGCACCAGTTGTGGTGGGAGGATGCTACTGTTCACAGAAGACCTTCCCATTAGGAAGCACCATAGCTCCGTGACCGAGTATCTGCATTGCAAACAGAAGCTCCCAGGTTCAATGCCCAGCATCTCCAGGTAGGGTTGGGAGAGAATCTTGCCTGGAACCTTAGAGCAGGGGTCCCCAAACTACAGCCCGCAGGCTGGATGTGTCCCGCCACTGTCCTGGATCCAGCCTGCCTGAGGTCAGGAGAGGAAGATGCCCAGAGTTGCTGGAGGACGGATGCCTGCAGGGAAGCTCGCCAGCCTCGGCCGCAGGTTTGGCTTGCCTTCCGCTGTGCATGGGGGCATGAAAGGCCTGCACATAGACTGGGCCATGGGAGTGAGGGAGATCCATGTGTAGGCTGGGTTGTAGGGATGAACATTGGTGATATTGACCATCTCATTAGCCAAAAGCAGGCCCACACTTCCCATTGAAATACTTATAATCTCCCTTGGCCAATAAAGCGAGATGAGCGCCACAACCCCAGAGTTGGCCACGACTGGACCTAATGGTCAGGGGTCCCTTTACCTTTACCTATTCACCAAACTAAATGTTTTTCCTTCTGCAGTGTTGGATGGCAGATTGAGAGGAGTTCCCTACCAGGACAGACTTTGCTCGTGTGACCAAGACATCGATTCTATAGAACATATTTTGCTGCACTGTGCGAAATACGAGCACGCCAGGGCTGAACTGATATTACCCTTGCTGGTACCTTTCCCGGGAAAATCAGAGGTTCACTATGTCAGGTTCCTATTGGAAGACTGGACAAACACTAGAACATTAGCAGTGGCAAAGTTTTTATCAGTGGTTGCAAGAACCAATGATCCCTATCTTTAAGTCTGAACAAAATGCTTGTTTAACCTGGTGGTAGGCTGTCTGAATTGTGTACAGTGGACGCTCGGGTTGCACACGTGATCCATGTGGGATGCACGTTCGCAACCCACAGTGGCTCGTCTGCACACACGCGGGTTACAATTTGGCGCTTCTGCGCACGCACAACTGCCGAAACTCGGAAGTAACCTGTTCCGGTACTTCCGGGTTTCGGCGGGTCTGTAACCCAAAAAAATGCAACCTGAAGCATCTGTAACCTGAGGTATGACTGTATTGTTTTGTAATGATTTGTTGGGTCTCTGGACCGTAATAAAGACTGATGATGATTTACTCGAACCTACTTTTCAAAAATTAGATACTGCTTCTTATAATGCCAAAATCAACATCTTGACATAATAAATTAAAATGTAGCTTTCCAGTTGACCACCAAGTCCAGTATGTACAAAACACAAGTCCTATATTGTCAGCACCATAGTACATTCTTTTCTAATTTCTTCATCTTCTCTTGTATTTTGTTGTCTGTCCTATTGCTTAGAAGAGTGGCGTGAAATAATCTTCTAAGTGTCTAATGAAGATGATTGGGTTGGCAAACAAAAGAACTTGGCACTGATGGAAACTGGCACAGGCAGACAAGACAAGGATTCCTGGATATTTCCCTGTTTCGCCCGAGGGGGCTTCATCAGCTGTGCATGGTTCTAAATCATATAAACATAGACACTTTGTAATATAATAGCTACACAAATTCCAAACTAACAAACAAAGATATTAAAAAATGTACATATATATAATAGCTACATGAAGCTTATTCGTAATGGATTCTCAGTCGTGGTGACCCAATAGGCAACAAGTGCAGATAATTCATGTTAATTCACTCTTAAAGGAACATTGTTCAATGACATACTACAAACAGTAAATTGTTACAACAGGCATACTATATGGTCATAAAGGTTTTCCCAATATATAACTAAAGAAAACAACTATAATCTAATTCAGTGTTTAACCATAAAGGATGAAGCATATTCCATAGGAAAACAAACCTACTTTCTTTCTGTTGTAGAACCTTCCTTGCTTGATCTAGAGGCCCCTGGTAAGCCTAAAGAACAAAAAATGTTAGATCATCTTCAGTATGTGATTCCTGAATGAAGTGCTGTACCAAAGGTGCATCTACGTTTTTGTTTCTGATCCTACTGCGATGCTCTGATAGGTCCTGATAGGTCTTATGCCCAACATACAGTAAGCCACAAGGGCACTTAATTATATAAACAACCTGTGCTGTGGCACACATGACTGTATGGTAAAGTTGAAGTCTTAACTATTCTTTTACTAGTAATGCAAACCTACATGTGGTGCAATGTCCACATTTGAAAAAAACCTGTTGTCAAGGTCTACTGTGTACATGTGTGTTTTAAGTCAGTGTGTACTAACATATCCCTAAGTGATCTAGTACGTCGTTTGGCGAGGCAGGGAAAGACTTCACAGCCAGGAATTTCTTTCAGAATATACCAATGGCGTCTTGTTATTTTTTCAATTTTGGCTGTCATATAGTTGTACTCAAAGGAAACATAAATCCTCCTATGACTCTTGTTGGTATCAGAGTGGGTTTTTATTTTTTATTTTTTTATAAGATATTTATTAAGATTTTCAGAAAAATTACAAAAGAAAAAGAAAAAAGAAAAATACAAAATAAAAATAGTTAAAAAACAGTTCAATCTTTCTATCACATATTTTTCATTTGCTTATTTCCCGGACCCCCTCACACCTTCCTTTTCTGTATTCCAGTTCCAATTGTTAATTCAGCAAATCCCTCCCCTCTTCATTCATCTTAATCTTCAATTTTTAAATATAACATTATTATTTTTTTACCTATTAATAACCATTTTCTCATATTCCCTTATAGCATTACAGCAAAAGACCACTTAATTTCTATCCACCATCATTCTAACATTCATTAATTTTACAGTGTTTCTGTAAATAGTCTTTAAACTTTTTCCAATCTTCTTCCACCAACTCTTCTCCCTGGTCTCGGATTCTGCCAGTCATTTCTGCCAGTTCCATATAGTCCATCACCTTCATCTGCCATTCTTCCAGGGTTGGTAGATCTTGTGTCTTCCAGTACTTTGCGATGAGTATTCTTGCTGCTGTTGTGGCGTACATAAAGAAAGTTCTATCCTTCTTTGGCACCAATTGGCTGACCATGCCCAGGAGAAAGGCCTCTGGTTTCTTCAGGAAGGTATATTTAAATACCTTTTTCATTTCATTATAAATCATCTCCCAGAAAGCCTTAATCCTTGGGCACGTCCACCAAAGGTGAAAAAATGTACCTTCAGTTTCTTTACATTTCCAACATTTATTATCGGGCAAATGATAGATTTTTGCAAGCTTGACTGGGGTCATGTACCACCTGTATATCATTTTCATAATATTCTCTCTTAGGGCATTATATGCCGTAAATTTCATACCTGTGGTCCACAACTGTTCCCAGTCAGCAAACATAATACTATGTCCAACATCTTGTGCCCATTTAATCATGGCAGATTTCACAGTTTCATCCTGAGTATTCCATCTCAACAGCAAGTTATACATCTTTGACAAAGTCTTAGTTTTAGGTTCTAACAGTTCTGTTTCTAATTTTGATTTTTCCACCTGGAAGCCAATTTTCTTATCCAAGTTATATGCCTCCATTATCTGATAGTAGTGAAGCCAGTCTCGCATTTTATCTTTTAATTTCTCAAAACTCTGCAATTTCAATTTATCTCCTTCTTGTTCCAAAATTTCCCAATATTTTGGCCATTTGACCTCCATATTAAGTTTTTTCTGAGCCCTCGCCTCCATTGGTGATAGCCACCTTGGGGGTTTGTTTTCAAGTAAGTCTTTATATCTTATCCAGACATTAAACAATGCTCTTCTGACAATATGGTTTTTAAATACTTTATGTGCTTTAACCTTGTGCCACCCAAAAACATTGTTAAAACCTTCTAGATCCAAAATGTCTGTGTTCTCAAGAAGCAGCCATTCTTTCAGCCAGCAAAATGCTGCTGACTCATAGTAAAGTTTAAGGTCTGGCAGGGCAAATCCACCTCTGTCCTTTGCATCAGTTAATATTTTAAATTTTATTCTGGGCTTCTTGCCCTGCCAGACAAATCTAGAAATGTCTCTCTGCCACTTCTTGAAACAGTCCATTTTGTCCAAAATTTGCAATGATTGAAACAAAAACAACATTCTTGGCAATACATTCATCTTTATAACAGCAATTCGACCTAACAAAGAAAGCTTCAAGTTTGACCATATCTCTAAGTCCTTTTTCACTTCTGACCAACATTTCTCATAATTGTCTTTAAATAAGTTCAATTCAATTCAAAATCCTTTATTAGGCATAACACACCACACATTAACAAACAAACATCATATACAGACTGTATAAAATACGGGCTCAGTGAACACAATTTATCCTAGTCCTATTCTTAACTCCAAGAAATGAATCGATGTACAAAGATAATATAATACAACACAGCAACATCACCTACCATTAAAACCACTAAGTCTCTTTATCATGGCCCATTCTTTCTTCATGGACAGCACTTAAAAATCTTTAAATAAGTTTAAATTCTTAGCGGTCATATTCACCCTCAGGCAGGGGCGCCGACTTATAAAAAATATTGGGGGGGGGGCCATACCGGGGTCCTGCCACTGGTTCGCTCGGGTAGCCGGGAGAACGCAGTTCGAGGTGGCGGTGTTGGGGAGAGACCCTCGCTCAGGGCGCCACGAGACTTGGCGGCCGGCGGCCTATCTGGGGGGTTTTGGAGCGTATTTTGGCGGAGCGATTGGGGAGGAGGGGGCTTGTTGCCGGATTCTTCAGCTGGGCCGGAGATCCGCTGCTGGGGGGTCCCTGGGCCGAGTTGTGAGCACGGCCTGCTGAAGGGAGATCCAGCCGATTGCGCGACGGGGACGGCTGGGGCTCTCCGGCTAGGGCGCGCGGCTGGCTGGCTGGCTGGCTGGCGAGGGAGCAGGTGGGGAGGAGGCGGGGGTCCTGATACAGTCGGGGGCGGAGGCAGACGGGGCCGAGGGGCGAAGAGGGCAGGCGGGGACGGGGCGCTTGCTCAGGAGCTCAGCTAACCTGTCCCAAGAGACATAGCCTAAGTACTCCTTCCTTCCTTCCTTCCTTCCTTCCTTCCTTCCTTCCTTCCTTCCTTCCTTCCTTCCTGTTTTTTCCCCTCCCTCTTTCCACTGCTCCCCTCTTTCTTCCTTTCTTCCTTTCTTCCTTTCTTCCTTTCTTCCTTTCTTCCTTTCTTCCTTTCTTCCTTTCCTTCCTTTCCTTCCTTCCTTCCTTCCTTCCTTCCTTCCTTCCTTCCTTCGTCTCATTCCTTCTTATTTCATTCATTTTCTTCCATTCCTCCAACCCTTCGATGCTCCTTCCTTCCTCCCTTCCTATTTCATTCCTTTCTTTCCTTTCCTGCAACCCTTCCCTGCTTTTTCTTTCCTTCCTTCCTTCGTCTAATTGCTCCTTATTTCATTCATTTTCCTTCCTTCCTTCCTTCCTTCCTTCCTTCCTTCCTTCCTTCCTTCCTTTTCCACCCCCTCCCTCAATCTCACCCTCCCTCCCTCCCTTCCTTTTTCCTTCCTTTCTTCCTTTCTTTGTTCCAACCCTTTCCTTCCTTCCTTTCTTCTCATTGCTTCCTGTTTCATTCATTCCTTTCCTTTCCTCCAACCCTTCCCTGCTCTTTCTTTCTTTCCCTTCTTCCTTCCCTCTCTCTCTTTCCCTCCCTCCTTCCTTCCTTTTCCACCCCTCCCTCAATCTCACCCCCTCTCTCTCTCTCTCCCTTCCTTCCTTCCTTCCTTCCTTCCTTCCTTCCTTCCTTCCTTTCCTCCAACCCTTTCCATCCTTTCTTCTTCTCGTTGCTTCCTGTTTCATTCATTTCTTTCCTTTCCTCCAACCCTTCCTTCCTTCCTTCCCCCACCCCTCCTCCCTCCCCCTCTCTCAATCTCACCCCTATCCCTCCCTCCTTCCTTCTCGCCTTCCCCACAGATTCACACTCCCCCCCCTCACCGCCCGCCCTACAGCCCAGCTGAAACTCTCGCTCACCCTCCAGCCGCAATTGATTTTATATCGCTATTCTCCCTTACTCCCCGCTGCTGCTGCCGCCTCTCCCCTCACCCCCCGCTCCCCCCGCCCACCTCCCAGCACATGCCTTTCCCTGTGGTGTGTGTGAGAGAGAGAGAGAGAAAGGGGGGAGAGGGAGAGAGAAAGAAAGAAAGGGGGCACACACCCTTGTCGATGCCTTCTATACACTGAGAGGTAGAAATCACATTCATAATAGGAACCAGAGAAGCCACACTGAGGCTAGCAGGTGGGCGCTCGTTAGGAGCACGCTGGGCAGGTTGTGTGTGTGTGTGTTTGGGGGTGGTGTCGGTGGAGAGGGGGGGCGGACAGACCGTAGCTGGGTGCCGTGACATCAAGGCGAGAGGGAAGCTGAGCCGAGGAGCAGAGCTGCACGATTGGCGGCGGCGCTCTGCTGGAGGGGCGCCCAAGATTATTGGGGGGGGCAGAGCCCCCCCAAACGAATTTTTGAGGGGGCTCGGGCCCCCTCAGGCCCCATGGAGTCGGCGCCTATGCCCTCAGGTATTTTACTTTCTTGACTAATGTTAAACCTGTCTCCTTCTGAAACCTCTCTTTCTCAATCGGTGTTAAATTTTTCTCAAGCACCTTAGTTTTTAACTTATTCAGCTTAAATCCTGCCACATGACCAAATTCCTGAACCAATTCTAATACTCTTTTAGTACTAGATTCTGGCTCCTGTAACGTCAATACTAAGTCATCTGCAAAAGCTTTCAATTTGTACTGTTTAGCTCCGACCTGTATACCCTTGATCAAACGGTCCCTTCTAATCATGTTTAGCAAAACCTCCAGGACCGAAATGAAAAGCAATGGGGAAATTGGACAGCCTTGTCGTGTCCCTTTTTCTATCTTAAATCCCTCTGTTACCACATTGTTAACTATTAGTTTGGCCTTTTGCTCTGAATAAATTGCACCTATACCATTTTCAAACCCTTGGCCAACCCCCATCCCCTGAAGATTTTTCTTCATGAAACTCCAAGAAATATTGTCAAAGGCTTTCTCCGCATCTACAAAGATTAAGACAGCTTTAGTGTTAATATTCACTTGCAGCTTCTCTAGAATATTAATTATATTTCTCGTATTGTCAGACAAGTGTCTGCCCGGGAGAAAGCCCGCTTGGTCCTTGTGTATCTCCTCTACTAGGACTTTTTTCAGTCTTTTAGCCAAAATGTCTGCAAAAATTTTGTAATCCACATTAAGCAAGGATATGGGGCGCTAATTCTTAAGTTGCGTCTTTTCAGACTCATTTTTAGGTATTAATGTAATATAAGCTTCTTTCCACGACTCTGGCGCTTTTTCCCCCTCCAAAATTTCATTACAAACCTCCTTTAGTGGTTGTATTATCCAGTCCTTCAAAGATCTATAATATTTTGAGGTTAAACCATCTGGCCCTGGAGCTTTGCCCAACTGCATATTCTGAATGGCACCTTCCCAGAGTGGGTTTTTAAAAGTGTTGACCTATCTAGCATTGTAGTTCTCTGCATTGCAGCAGAGACTACTGTGCATGCGATGTTGATTTTGGCATTATAAGAAGCTGTATCTAATTTTTGAAAAGTAGTTTCGAGTAGATAGCTTTGCAATTGTTACTATATGGCCTATTACGCTTATGTATCTAAACTTCCAAGCTGCAAATCACGACTCAGAGTTCAAGGGCCAATGGCAGAGGCCCAAATCCTGAAATGTTCTGTGATTGGACATCATTTATCAAATCAATTTATCTAATTATCACAGGAGCTCAGAATCCTTAGTCCAGGCTCAAGCTCAGGCAAAGACAGACCACTGAATACATAACAGTGAAAATATATTATTCCTTTCCACTTGGGATAATCTTGCCATAAATGCCCAAAACTAGCCTGACTAAGGAGTGGTGGAGAGGTATACTTCTGAATATTCAATAATTCCATAACACTTGCAGTATCAGATTGAGGCCTGCTGTTTCACATCAACAAGCTGAATGGATTTACTCCATGACTTTATACTTTCCTTAATGGTAAATATTAAGTAGGGTAGACAAATTGCAACACTGAGCTATTGTAGTTCCCATGCCAATATTGCAGTTCCCCATTTAAAATTCCTTCTTGCTCCCTGTCAGTGGAGGCTCATCCTTAAGGGGGACTGGGGCACTGCTCCACCAAGCTCAATTGCTTCTCTGCTGTCCTCCAACAGCCTGCTTCTTTCTTACATCCTCTCTAGGGTTGGCATGAGCAGTGAGCTCTTTCCTCCTCAGTCTCAGGCTGCCTTTGCAGAACTCAACGAGGGGAGAGGGGCATGCCCCACATGCCCCTGTCCAGGGGAGGAGAGGGGCAGGGAAGCTGCTGCTCAGGCTCCTTGAGTGCGCCAGGTCAGACGTGACCCGGAGGCGGAGCTGCTGCTGTGACTGGGAGCGAGGTGCACTGCGGCCACCCACCCTCCTGCTCTCTTCCCTGGGTCAGGCCTAACATAAGGACAGAACTCTGGCCAGCAGAAGCACAGCAGCTTAGGTCAGCTCCTTCTCACACAGAGCCAGGCACCAATGAGGGAGCCTGCTTTGGGGGCACCTGTTTGTGCCCCCTGCCACAAATTTGTGCCCCCACGGCCCACACATGCTACACTGTAGTTGGCTTCATCCATGGGCGTAGCCAGCATTTTTGTTAGTGGGGGCAGGCCTTTTGTTAGGGGGTCAGAACCTCAGTTAGCTATGTATTTTTATTTATTTTTATTTAGTAGGCCCCCCTTGGCCACATCCATGGCTCCATCTATCATAACATTTTGGAAATGCCCTGACCCACCCACCCCAACACTGATGTTGATTTTCTGAGATATCAGGCGCTCAAGCACAAGTCAAACATAAAGAATCGCTGCTGTTTCTTTTTGTGTAGCCTGTTTAGGCTGGAAATTTGCCTCAGTTTTTTATTCTCTAAGGAAGGTTCTGTAAAGTGCAGGATAATGTAGTAGCTCACAGCATGGCAGGATCACTTAGTTGGGGACATGGGCATAGCCAGGGGGTGAAGTGGCCACCCCTAAATCAAGTAAATAAAAAAAAATACAGAGAGTCTGATATTCCAGATGCAATCACACTTCTTCCTTAGGGCAGCCTCCTATTCATTTATTTCTTGTTGAAAGATAAAGAAGTGTTTTGCAGAAACTAGCAACAACTTTATATATCAAGAAGACACATGTAGTTCATAGTAACTGTCTTTCAGGGCAGTTTGTCTAGGAACAAAAGCAACTGTTGCTATGAACACTGACTAGTCACTAGAATAATAAGATGAAAGCTGGAGGTGGGGTTCGGGGTGGGGTTAGTCTTTCTTTAAACAAACATGTAAGTATGGATGCTAAGCAGAAGAAGTAGTAAGACAAGCGTTTCTGTGGGGGAGGGAGTTTATTGACTGCTCAGATATAAGACTCACAACATCACTTTATAACCAAAGAAAGTGCCTTTATGTGACCATTAAAACAAATCAACTGGAATTATATTCACAGAAAGCCTTTAGCAGAATCATTTCCTGTCCTCGGAATCCAGCTGGAAGTGTTGGACGAGCCGACTGCATAATCAAAAAAGCCAGTAAGTTACTGTGAGACAAACAGAGGAAGCTGTGTTCCTTTTCAAATCTGTCTGTCAACAGTCACACACACCAAGCAAAAGCCACCCATAACAGACGTTTTCCTTGATAAATGGGAGAATTGTCTGATAATCAACAACCATATAATTTTATCCAGTAGTATTAGTTTGATCTGACGGAAACTGCACATTTCCCAAGAAGCACTGAAAGAACGCTTCATTTAACTACAAACCCCCAAATCTGGGATCCCATCAAAACTGATGTTTGGCAAAAGTTTTGCAGCAAAACCCCCACATTTTGTAACACCCCACAAACAGAGTAATTGATACATCAAACTGGGGTTCATAATTAATATCCAAAACCAAACATTGTCCAATTCACTCCACACTGGTGCCAAAGTCTGGCAAAAGTTTTGTAGCATTTTGCAGCACCCCACAAACCAAGTAACTGACAGGGGTCATGAGGTCACCCAAAAACCCAATGTCGTCTGACTCACTCCAAATCAGGGCCAAAGTCTGGCAAAATGTTTGCAGTAAAAACCACACATTTTGCAGTGCCCCACAAACGGAGTGGTTCCTAGCACATCAGGAGGAAGAGTCCAGGCAACCAAAAGTGGATAAATAGGTTGTATTTATTAAATATAACAACTTGAGGATCAGCAAAACTAGTCAGATTTGACCAATGAAACCAAATCAAATTAAGTCTGGGCAGGTGTGCTTGTTCCCCTCCACCCACAAACACGCAAGTGCTCAAACAGAGCTCTTTGCAGATCCTTAAGAATCATGTCACAACCCAAATCAGAAAGATGCATACCACCAGGTCTATACAATTGTGGGGCACAGAACATAATTCTGCCATGAGGGATATAAGCACCCACATTCTCAAACACAAACATCGTTGTAGAATGATTAGCTTGATGTCTTGCCCATCCACCTTCTTAGGAAGGCTGCCCCCACTCCATAAGCACCTCTACAACATTCCAAACCAAACTATGATAAACTCAGGGATGAGGAAGCACAGCTGATATTTAGTGATCTCAACTGAATTTACCTCACCAGATTGTTATCCCCAAGATGGATGACCAGAATATCAGGATTAGGGTTAGGGAGGGGATAGGTGGACGTTCAGGGTTAGGGTTAGTGCCTGGGTTTTTTTTTTTTTTCATGCTTTTTAAGCTTCTAATGATATTGCTTCATTTTTATGAGACTCGATAATTCCAAAAAGTAAGCAAACTACCTGAAACGTAGCAAAACTAAGAGAAATGTGAAAACCAAAAGTGAGATACCAGAAACCCAAGAAGGAAGGAATTCATGAAAAAGGAAAATTGCCAGACAGAGACTTCAATCAAATCATTACCAAATTCACCAGAATCCCAAAACCAATTGAAAAGAAGCAGATTTATAACTTTGTAATCAACTTTGCATAGCCTCCCCTCTCCCACGAAGTGTTGCTATCTTTCCTTTCCGGGGATTTCTGTTTGTCGTTGGCTGTGGACTGCCATGGACGCTCAACGGAGTATAAATCAATTTTACAACGGCTAAGAGTACTTCTGCTGACTCACGTGCTCTGACATTTTCTTAGACCAACATTTTCCTGGTTTGAGGAACGGAAATGAATTGTATAAGACTGACATAGACTGACATAGATTGAGAAGAGGGTTGAAAATTGCAGAGAGGGAGTGACTCAAACAGCGACATCAGCTGGTGAATAAAAATTTTGCACTCTTTCGAAAAAGACGTTCCTCTAACAAGACTTATAAGATCAATTACAGGGATTTTTGCAAGATCAGCAACTAGTGAAGATACCAAAGCACTGCATCATAATCTGCTGAAAGAGAAAAGGTTTCATAAAATTTTATAGACCTTATACCCCATTACTAGAATAGCATTCCTGTTGCCTCTGGAAGAGTAACATCTAGAGAGAATAGTACCTAATATTATTGCATTGTACATTATTAATTGAAAATACTCACCAGCTCCTTTCTTATTATTTATATATACTTTTCATATTTTCTTCCCCCTCTTTATTCCTTTACAAATTATAAATTATAAATAGCATTATTATTATTACTTTCTCTTGCTTTATTTCTCTCTTACCCTCCCATCTTTTCTTTGTTTCTTTCTTTTGTAAATTTTTTTGGGGGTATTTTTTGTTTTGTTTTGTTTCTCTGTTTCACTTCTGTTGTTTTTCTGGTTGTGTTTTTGTGTGGTTTTGTCTTGTGTTTGTTTTTTGTTTTTTGTTGCTGTTTTTTCTGTTTTTATTTGCTTTGCCTTTCGCCATCTATTGGTAGCTAATGCAGCTGATATTAGCATCAGATGTCATTAGTTTTGTTGTAAGGTGCTGATTAACTGAACCGCTAACCTGTTTAAAGATTTGTATATATGATCTATCACCCTGAATGAGTAAGTGAACGCAAGGATTGCAATCATTTATTATATTTATTTGAGCTGATGAATTTGTGATAGTTCTGTATTGATGATTGGCTGTCACTAATTAGATAATTGTCCATAATCAATTTTAAATATATTTAGTGAAACTGGTGAATATAAAGAATTAGTGGATACATAGGCCAGAGATTATTATCAGATTGGTAAAACTGTCGTGATTGCATTAAGAAAGATTGAATTTAATTGACATTCATTAATTATCACATTGGAAATATTGTCACGATTGCATTAAGATTGAATTTTATTGATATTCAGTCTGTAAGACAGAAAGAAAGAGAACAAATTACCTTGTGAGCTAATTGAATTTCTTAGTGATGTCTGGTAAAAAAACAACTGTGTCAGGTTCTGTGGCAGTTTCAGTCTCACAAAACAGGAGAACTTCTGTAATTGACATGGATCAACCACTAGATATGAGAGAATTAATTTTAAGTTTGAAGAAAGATATCCAAGATTTAAAAAATAATGTAAATGAAAAGGCAAAAGCAACAGAAGAAAAATTTATTTCAATGGGTGTTAAAATAGATGAAAATGTGAAAATAACAGCTGAGTTATCAACTTAGGTCAACAATTTAGTACAAAAAAATTCAGAACTGACGAAAATAGTGCTAGACCTTAAAGGTAAAACACAGAACCTAGAGGAAGCTCAGAAAAAATTACAAAATGAAAATAGAGAGTCGAAAAGGGAATGTGATAAGATAAGGAAAGAAACAGCAGATCTGAAAGCGCAGCAGGATTCAACTCTGGACTCTGTTGCGATGTTGCAAATGCAGAGAAGGGAGAATACCCTAAGATTCAGAGGACTAACAGAGGACGCAGAAGAAATAACTGGGGGGAAAAACTCAAAAGAGCTAGCAGCTTGGTTAGACCTAGAAGAAGCAGAAGTAGCACAAAAAATAGAAAAAGCATTCAGAGTCAAATCTAATGCAGCAAAAGCAAATAACTGTCCGGCTGACTGTTTAGTCTCTTTTAACTCTTTAAAGGAAAAGAAGAAAAGGTTAAAAGGTGGCAACTTAATGAGAGTATGTTAAATGATGAAAAAACTGTACAGAAGGCCAAGCAAATCTTAGAATAATATTAAAGAAGAAAAAGGAAGATAGAATTATCAATAAAATTAAAACTGAAGACAAATGGATCCAAGAACTGAAGGAAATTAGTAAAAACTTTGCTAGTTTTTTTGGGAAAACTATATAAAGAAGGTCCAGAGACTCTAGAGAAAATAATTGATTATTTGGGCAAAAATAAACTACCTAACCTAAGGAAAAAATTGAAATTTTGAACTCACCAATAACAGCTATGGAGGTGCAACAAGCTATACAGAGATCAAAATTAGGAAAGGCCCAGATGGTCTCCCAGCTAATTACTATAAAAAGTTAGAACAAGCATTATTTCTTCCCATGAAAGACCTAATGAAAGCTACCGAAAACCTGGAAGGACAGCTTTATTACTCTTATCCACAAACAGGGAACAGATGCCTCAAACATGGCCAATTACAGACCCATTGCACTGCTAAATAACGATTACAAGATATTTGCAGACATTCTTGCAAATAGATTAAAAATGGTGCCGAAAGAGATAATTCATAAAGATCAAACCAGATTTCTTCCCAGACGATTTATGCAATCCAATATTAGATGTGTGTCAGGGAACTGCAGGCAGCGAGGGGGGAAAGAATTAGAGGATACAGGGAACGATCTCCACTGCTCAGTACTGAGTCCTCCTCAGAAGACAGAGAAGAGGATGAGTCTGGGGAGGAAGGGGTGCTTCAGAGAGATGGGGATCCACGTCACAGGGGGAAACGGAAGGGGCTGAGCCGTTGGCTCTGTTGGTCTCGAGGGAGGGGTCACTTTGTTTATTCGGCATGTAATCTTGTCTGAAGAAAATAAAGAAAGGAATTTATGGCTGGCTGCCGGGAGTGTTTTTCTGCTAAGTGCAGCAACGTGTGCAGCTGGCAAGCTGACAATGTGTGATTAATGTATTGGAATATTTGGATATTAACATTGATAAACCAGCAGCTATTATGTTGGTGGACGCTGAAAAACCTTTGACAACGTGTCCTGGAAGTTTATGAAAAAATTAATGGAAGAAATCAGACTGGGAGAAAATATTTGTAAAGGAATAAATGCCATCTATTCAGAACAATATGCAAAATTAATCATCAACGGAAGAATTACTGAGGAGTGCAAAATAAACAAGGGAACCAGACAGGGCTGCCCACTGTCACCACTGATATTTATCTTGGTGATGGAAGTCTTGAACAATCAGGTAAGAAAGGATCAGCTTGTTAAAGGCATCACTCTGGGAAACAAAACATATAAAATTAAAGCTTTTGCGGATGATTTACTTGTTATGACTGAAAACCCTAAAGAAAGTCTGAAAAGAGTGCTGGAATTGATTAAAGAATTTGGAGAAGTGGCAGGCTTTAAGCTGAATATAACAAAAACAAAAATGCTTGTTAAAAATGTAACCACGGAAGAAAAGGATGACTTAGAAAAAATATTGGGCCTTAAAATCTCCTCAAGAGCGAAATACTTGATGTCAGGGGTTCAGGAGCAGAGGCACAGGAAAGGGAGGAAACAGAGAGCGAGGGGGAGGAATCCGAAGGTAAAATGAGCGATGACAGCGGTCCGAGATCTCCGAGTCTTTCCAGTGAGTCGGAAGATTCACAGAAAGGGGCGCCAGTGGTCAGAGCAAGGGGGGCGCCTAGGGGGACACCCCAGGTAGAAGGGACCAGAGGGGACTCAGAGAGCAGCAGTTGGAAATCGGGACCAGCTTCCCCACCAGAGCGCAGTAGGGGGGAGGGGTCCCAGGTATCGGGATGTGGCGGCTCGCCGCAAGCGGGAGGGCAGGAGTTAGGATTGGCCACACCTCCATCGGGGAGCGAGGAAACGGTCAAGAGGAAGGTTGAAGGCTGCGCGCGTGCGTGCCAAGTTCAAATGCACAGGAAGGCGGCACAGTAAGCAGCCCGGATAGGGAGCCAGGTCCTAAAGCCCGCCGCAAGGAGGGAGAAGAGTCGGGGGGGTCAGCGTCAGAAGAGTCCAGGAAGGAAGAGAAGACGGGGGGTAGAGGGACCCAGAGGAGAAAGGAAAGACGGAAGAGGTGGAGTAAGGCTAGAGTATTAAGTTGGTGTACAGGAGGCGGAGACTCAGACGGAGCTTCGCCGGTCTAGCTTCTAAGACGTAGAGCTGCGCGCTGCGGCTTGAAAATGGAAACTGTAACTCAATAAAGAAGTTTGTACAATACTGCCAGCTAGCGTGGTCCTCTGTGAGCTGGGACCTGGAAGCGGCTCTGACAGTAAGCTCCGTCCCAAGATTTTGCACCAAAAGCCTCGCAGCGTGAGTGGGCGCAGCGAGGGGTGGAGATTGGTGCTTCGCAAGCTCACGAAAGTCGGAAGAGATGAATACTGAACAGCAGATAGCAGCCCTGCAAAATGCAGTGTCACATCTAAACACCGAGATACTAGCCTCCAGGAAGAGGGAGGAGGAAGCGGCTGCCGCCTACAAGGATCTCCAAGTCAGGTTGGAAGTGCTTACTAAGCAGGGGCAACTGGGACCCAAATCGGAGGGAATTGGGCTGGGGAGAAGAGGAGGCAGCCTTGTATCTCATTTCAATGGGAATTTACAGCAGTACCCCAACTTCCGAGCAGATGTGCAGTTTGCGCTGCAACTGCTGGATAAAGACTTTAGAGATGAGCAAGAGAAGGTGGGGTTTATTTTATCCTATCTGCATGGAGACGCTAAAGCGTGGCTGCGCAATCTATGGAGAGATAAGGATCCGGCGCTCCGAAGTGCGGATGCCTTCATTAAAGCGATGGATTCGTGTTTTCTATCAAATATAGACGTTGATATCGCCAGAAAAGAGATACATGGGCTGAAACAAGGGAGGGCCAGTGTGAGGCAGTATCATTCCCGCTTTTTTGCACTGGTCAGTGCCCTGGAATGGGACAAGGATTCAGCTCCAGTCAGAGACCTGTTCTGGGAAGGGTTGAACAGTGCGGTAAAAGACGAAATTGCGAGGGGGGAGAGGCCCCGGAGCACTCAGGAGATCGTTCAGAGGGCGCTGACGATTGGAGTGCGTCTAGAAGAACGTCCATGGAGCAGAGATGAAGGGCGTGGAGGACGCGAGTCGGCGAGAGCGCCTTCCTTCTTTCCCAGGGATGCAGCGCGTGCGCTCTCCACGCCTCCGCCAGGAGGAGGAGGGGAACCTATGGAGGTTGGAGGTGCCAGGGCTCAGTCAGCAACCAGAGCCCTAGCACCGGGAGCAGTCAAGGCGAAGCCTCCTAGAGGGAACAGGAAGTGCTACCTCTGTGACAGTCCTCAGCACATGGCGAAAGAGTGTCCCCAGAGGCTCCACAAGCACACTGCAGCCTCCGCGACGGTAACAGAAGCAACTCAGCAGAGAGAACCACAGCAGGGAAACGACGGAGTCTGGCTGGAAACAGAGGCACTGGGGCCCAGCTAGACGAGTCAGTGAAGCAGTCCCCAGGGATGTTGCAGCCCACAGACCCCCTCCCGCCCAAACCAGTAGTGCAGCTCACCGCATCGCTCCAGCTACCCAACGGACTTACAATGGAAGTGCCAATTACCATTGACTCTGGTAGCAACGCGGATTTTATAGGGCAGGATTTCATCGAGCAGCACAAGATAACGCTACTGCCAGCCACGCTGCCCCTGAAGGTTGTCACGGTGGATGGCAGAGAATTGCTAGGGGGGCAAGTGGTGAAGCAAACGCCACCGATGGTGATGCAAATTGGAAATCACAGGGAAGTCATCAGCTTTAATGTCACCCAACTGTCGGACACGCCTGTAGTATTGGGCATGAGTTGGCTGGACAGGCACAGTCCGACGTTGGCTTGGTACCAGCGGCAACTAACTTTCGGCTCCTCTTACTGTGCAGAACACTGCATCCTACCCAGACTGGAGGGGGAAGAAGAGGACGCACAGCTGCAATTGAGCATGCTGCAAGCAGTGCCCCACAAGTACGCAGAATTTTTGGAGGTTTTCTGCGAGAAGGAAGCGGACAAGCTACCTCCACACAGGCCCTATGACTGCAAGATTGACCTTCTGCCAGGGGCGACGCTGCCGACAGGGAACCTGTATTCCATGTCTGAAGATGAACTACAGGAACTCAGGGAGTTCATAGATCATAATTTGAAGCGCGGGTTCATCCGGGAGTCCCAGGCAGTGGGGGGCAGTCCCGTATTCTTTGTGAAGAAGAAGGACACGCCCCAAAAAAGGCTGGTGGTGGACTATCGCATGTTGAACTCGAAAACCAAGCCCACGGCTTTCCCCATGCCCAAGATCGACGACCTCCTCGCGACGGTGCGCAAAGGACGCGTGTTCACCAAGTTGGATCTGCGAGGGGCGTACAATCTTATTCGCATACGGGAGGGCGACGAGTGGAAGACGGCCATGTTCACGCCCCTGGGCACCTACGAATACAGAGTTATGCCCTTTGGATTACAAAATGGCTCCCACTGTTTTCAAGCTTTCATGCATCACGTGTTAGCGGGGCTCCTCTATAAGAAGTGTGTCTGCTTCCTGGACGACATCCTGATATTTTCAGAATTGCAGGAGGTTCACGACAGAGACGTCAAGGAAGTTCTGCAAAGGCTACAGGAGCATAGACTGTACGCCAAGCTGGAGAAGTGTCAGTTCGACATGACGGAGGTGGATTTCCTGGGCTACAAATTGTCGGACAAGGGGCTCACCATGGACAGCGCCAAGGTTCGCGCAGTGTTGGACTGGAAGAGCCCGTGTAACCGGAAGGAGGTCCAGCGGTTTGTCGGCTTTGCTAACTTCTATCGAAAGTTCATCAAGGGGTTCGCGATGCAGACGGCGGCCATTACCGACACGCTCAGCTCCAAGAAGAAGAAGTTCATCTGGACGGAGCAGGCGGAGCAGTCCTTTCAGAAACTCAAGCGTCTCTTCTCGTCCGAAGAGCAGCTGCTGCATGTAAATCCTAGCAAACCGATGAGGGTTGAGACAGACGCCTCAGACAGGGCCGTGGGAGCAGTCCTGTTGCAGCAAGATCCGCATGGGGATTGGAGGCCGTGCGCCTTCTACTCCAGGAAGCTCAGCAAGTCGGAGCAGAACTACACCATCTGGGACAGGGAGTTGCTTGCCATTCATGCAGCATTCAAGGCGTGGAGGCACTTCCTGATCGGAGCCAAACAGACAGTGCAGGTCCGCACGGACCATAAGAATCTGGAGTACTGGCGCACGGCGAGGTTCCTGAACCAGAGGCACTTACGTTGGGCGGAGTTCTTTGCGGACTTCAACTTCAGGATAGAGTACGTCCCAGGTGACACCAACATCATGGCGGATGCACTGTCCAGGAAGCCGCAATACCTCGAGGAGGCAACGCCAGCGGCGGCCAAGCACATTTTCACACCAGAAGCGTGGGCGTGCGCTTCGGCAACCGTCGACCTGGATGCGGTACGTCACGCGCTGCAGGACGACTCTTTCGCACGAGCAAAGATGGAGGAGGTGCACAGGGGCACGGCGAAGGGCGGCGAGTTCCAGATACGCGAAGGGTTGCTCATGCGCAAAGGGGCCCTCTACGTGCCGGGAGACGAACTCCGCGCTAAGGTACTGCAGCAGTTGCACGACGCACCCACCGCCGGGCACTTTGGCACAGAGAAGACGATAGAATTAGTCGCCAGAGACTTCTGGTGGCCCAAGATGCGGGGGGGAGTCGCGGATTACGTCGCGAGGTGCGACACCTGCCAGAGGGCTAAGCCAGTGCACAAACCGCCGGCGGGACTGCTGGAAACGCTGCAAACTCCGCTCGAACCGTGGGAGAGAGTGGCCCTGGACTTTGTCACGGATCTGCCCAGCTCGAGGGGCAAGACAGCAGTGCTAGTGGTGGTGGACTTGTTAACCAAAATGGCACATTTCATTCCGTGTGCGAAGGTGGCCACGGCGGAACAGACAGCCAAACTGTTCATAGATCACGTGTTCAAGGTTCACGGTCTGCCACGGTCTATACTGTCCGACCGGGGGCGGCAGTTCATCTCGAACTTCTGGCAGAAGCTGATGGGCATCCTGAACGTCAAGATCAACCTAGCGTCGGCGAGACACCCACAGACCAACGGGCAAGCGGAGCGGGTCAATGCCATCATGCAGCAGTACCTGAGATGTTACGCAAATCAGCAGCCTGCAACGTGGGTGGACTACCTGCCACTCGCCGAGTTCGTCTACAACAACACGAAGCACGTGTCCACGGGGGTGACGCCGTTCTTCGCCAACAATGGGAGGCATCCCAGAACCTTCCCGGGATTAGAGAGAGTGGGGGAGGGGGAGCCACAGACAGCGGACGCCTTCGCGTCAGAGTTGCAGGAAGTCCACGAACAGCTTCGAAGGCAGTTAGAGCTAGCTAAGCACGCATACAAACTGCAGGCTGACAGACACAGGAGGGTTGGGGAAGAAATACAGGTGGGAGACTGGGTTTGGTTGGCAGCCCAGGCAGTGCCGGCCAGATCGTTAGCGAAAAAGAAGCTCGGCCATAAGCAGCTAGGGCCCTACCAAGTCGAGGCACAGGTCAACCCGGTGGCTTTCCGGCTGACACTTCCGGAGGGATCCAGGATGCATCCGGTTTTCCATAGATCAGTGCTCACTCCCTACAAGGCACCGCACAGATTTCAGGAGCCAGGGACGGCACCAAGCCCGCTCAGGGAAAGGACCACGCAGGGGGGGTCACCAGAGGGGGAGCCCATCAACGAGGTCACAGAGATTTTAGACTCAAAATGGGGGGAAGACGGAGTGGAATACCTTCTCGCCAGAGAAGGCACCCCAGTCAGTGCCAACAGCTGGGTGCCGGGCTACGCTTTGGAAGAACGTCTGCTAAAAGACGAGTTTCATGCCCTCTTCCCACACAGGCCCATGCCAGCCGAGTTTTTCGACGACTGGCTTTTCACACCCACGCTTTCAGCCAGCACGTTCCAGGGGTTCGACTCGGACGAGGAACCGACACTGAACACACGTTCCCCGGAGGGGTCACCCTCGGGATCTGCCTCAGAACCCTCGTATTGGTGGGATGACCGACCAGAGGAGCAGTGGCGCAGGAAGTGGCTGGAGGGTCCCGGGCGAGCAACGTCCCCAGAAGGGACCGAGGGAGAGACGGACATGGACGTGTTTGGGGAGGACCTTGGGTTCGAGCACGGCGGCACAGAGATGGAAGCAGAGGAGATCGACGTCGGCGAGTGCAAGGAGGAAGAGCCGGACTTATCCAGTTGGATGTACGCCACGGGGAATGAACTGTATCCGGCACTCACCCCCATATCAACGGAGCACCCAGCACCCACGCCTGAAGGAGGGGAGGGGGGAAGGGGGGGCTTCGAGGGGGGGATGGATGTCGGGGGTTCAGGAGCAGAGGCACAGGAAAGGGAGGAAACAGAGAGCGAGGGGGAGGAATCCGAAGGTAAAATGAGCGATGACAGCGGCCCGAGATCTCCGAGTCTTTCCAGTGAGTCGGAAGATTCACAGAAAGGGGCGCCAGTGGTCAGAGCAAGGGGGCGCCTAGGGGGACACCCCAGGTAGAAGGGACCAGAGGGGACTCAGAGAGCAGCAGTTGGAAATCGGGACCAGCTTCCCCACCAGAGCGCAGTAGGGGGGAGGGGTCCCAGGTATCGGGATCTGGCGGCTCGCCGCAAGCGGGAGGGCAGGAGTTAGGATTGGCCACACCTCCATCGGGGAGTGAGGAAACGGTCAAGAGGAAGGTTGAAGGCTGCGCGCGCACGCCAAGTTCAAATGCACAGGAAGGCGGCACAGTAAGCAGCCCGGATAGGGACCCAGGTCCTAAAGCCCGCCGCAAGGAGGGAGAAGAGTCGGGGGGGTCAGCGTCAGAAGAGTCCAGGAAGGAAGAGACCACGGGGGGTAGAGGGACCCAGAGGAGAAAGGAAAGACAGAAGAGGTGGAGTAAGGCTAGAGTATTAAGTTGGTGTACAGGAGGCGGAGACTCAGACGGAGCTTCGCCGGTCTAGCTTCTAAGACGTAGAGCTGCGCGCTGTGGCTTGAAAATGGAAACTGTAACTCAATAAAGAAGTTTGTACAATACTGCCGGCTAGCGTGGTCCTCTGTGAGCTGGGACCTGGAAGCGGCTCTGACACTTGGGTATTTGGATCACCCCCAAGAACATAAACTTATTTCAGGATAATTACGCCAAAACTTGGTTAGAGATTAGAAAAAACTTTGTAACCTGGAGTAAACTAAAATTAACATTTCTGGGTAGGATTTCCATTATAAAGATGAATGTGCTTCCAAAATTCATCTTTTTATTTCAAATGATTCCAATACTGGGCGAAGCAGGTTGTCTCAAGATATGGCAAAGAGAAATTTCCAAATTCCTGTGGGAAGGGAAGAAACCTAGGATTAAACACCTGATCTTAATAGACATAAAAGAGAGAGGAGGCTTTTCTCTACTCGACCTAAAACTTTACTACGAGGCAGCCTGTTTCACCTGGCTAAAAGATTGGTGCACGTTGCAGGATTCGGACCTCCTGGAAGGTTTTGACAACTGTTGGGGATGGCACGCCTACCTGATATATGGAAAAGCGAAAATTCATAAAAAAATTACCAACCATATAATAAGAAAGTCACTCTTTGCTGTATGGGAAAAATATAAAGACCTGATGGAGCCTAAAGTCCCGTGGTGGACTTCTCCAATAGAAGCCATAGCAGTAAAACAGAAAAAAAAAACCAGGAAAGCTGGCCAACATATAAAACACTTCTAAAAAATGGAGATTACCAAATAAAATTTAAAAACTTTGAGGAAATAAGAGAACACATCTCAGACTGGTTTCAATACCATCAGTTATTTGAAAAAATTAAATCTGACAAACAAAAGGGGTTCTCAACAGAAATTTCCCGATTCGAATCTGATCTGGTAAATTCTAAAAGAAAAACTCTTTCCAAAACTTATCGACTCCTCCTTGACTGGACAGTCAAGGAGGAGGAGGTAACAGTGGCAATGGTGAGGTGGTCCCAGAATTTTGGCCATTCAATAACCATGGCACAATGGGAAAATTTATGGAAGATCAATTGGAAATTCACAAATTGTTACACGATTAGAGAGAACTTTCAAAAAATGCAACATCGATGGTATTCTAACACCATGGAAACTTTCAAAAATGTATAAAAATGTGTCAAGTAATTGTTGGCAATGCGGGGACTCAGGAACATTCTACCATATGTGGTGGATATGTAGGAAAATACAGGTATTCTGGGAGAGTATACATGCAGAACTGCAAAAAATGATAAAGATCTCTTTCAATAAAAAAACAGAGGCCTACCTCCTGGGAATAACAGATTTAGATATTCCACAAAAGAGGAAGGGTATCTTTTTATATGTGACAGCAGCAGCAAGAGTTTTGATCGCAGCAAAATGGAAGAGTAATGAAACCCCCTCTATACAAGATTGGATTCAAAAGCTGACAGAATATGCCGAATTAGATGGTTTATCAGAAAAAATAAAGAATAAATCAAAACAGGAATTTGTTTCAAAATGGAAGGTTTTCAAAGAATATCTGAAAAATAAATATAGTAGTTTAAATTCTGTTGCAGCATTCGAGTAATAGTTGCAAGGTAGATATAAGAAATTATATTTACCGTATTTTTCGCCCCATAGGACGCACCGGCCCATAGGACGCATCAAGTTTTTTTGGGGGGGAAATAAAGGGGGGGGAAATTATTTTTCCCCCAGGCGCTTGTGGGGCCGGCAGCAGGGAGAAGCGCTCTTCTCCCCGCTGCCCGCCTTCAGATCAGGTCCGGGGACAGCGGGATGACGCGCTGCGCCTCCCCGCTGTCCCCGGAGCTTGCGGGGCTGGCGGCGGGGTCTCCCCGCTGTCAGCCTCCAAAACACTTCGGGAGACAGCAGGATGGCGGCGTTCCGCCTCCCTCTGTCCCCCGACCTTGTGGGGCTGGCGCTGGGGCTCTCCAGAAGTCTGGAGAGCGAGAGGGGTCGGCGCGCACCGACCCCTCTCGCTCTCCAGGCTTCAGCGAAAGCCTGCATTCGCCCCATAGGACGCACACACATTTCCCCTTCATTTTTGGAGGGGAAAAAGTGCATCCTATAGGGCAAAAAATACGGTATTAAGAATAAGTTTAATTATGATAAAAGTGTGTATTGGCAATAAGTAATATGAATTTGAAATATGGAATAGAAGGGAGGTTGGTTCTTTAGTGTTAAGACCAATAGATGTTTTATTATTTGCTAAGAAAATTATGTGTCTATGGTTATTCTTGTGCGTAATTTGGTAATTGTGTTCTTTTTCTTTTTTCTTGTTGTACCAATAAACTTTATTAAAAAAGAAAAGAAAAGAAAAGAAGTAGAAATGTGAGAAGCAGAAGAAATACCACCAGAAACCCCCGACAAGAGGGGAAAAGTAAATTGCGCAGAAACCCCAAAGCCAGTTAAACCTTAGTTTTGCATGGTGTGGGGGTGATTTCGCTTTTGCGTGGCTATTCCTTCCCCCCCCCCCCACAGGTGGAATAAATAAAGACAACGGACACAGCGTTTTAGGTTAATGGGCGAAAATGGCCACAACTTTATTGATTACAGGAAATGAAGGGTATTGGCTTTAGGCATTGGCCCCTAACCGACTATCCGGTCTGACCGGGAAGGGTTAAACACCAACAGGGGGAGCCACCTGAGATGCGTATCCCTAGGCGCTCCCCGAGGGGTTACCGCTCGGGGGCGCGATTTAGGCCCTAGCCTCCGTAGGTTTCGGACGAGGCGTCGCCCCTCGGAGTCCTTTAACGAACTACCCTTCAAGCATTGGGGGAGGTGATGGCGTTCCTCCCCCCCAACCTCATCTGCATGACAATACCCCGGGCAATGCCTACCGCCAAATCCGAGGGAGTTGTGAAGATTTGCTACGAGGTACGCGAAAAAACCAAGTGGCTCACAAAACCAGCCAATTAGCCAAATGGAAAAACTCCTACCAGGCCCCTTGCGGCGACCAGCCAAAGCCCATAGCAAGGTCAGTGGCAAAACCTAGAGGGCGGGTGGGTGGGAAACCGCGTCGTCTCCAGGGTGAAAAGGGGCAAGCCGAGGGCTGCCCAGACCTTAAGTGGCCTTTCTAAGGCCCGCCCCTGCCGCCAGCCGATTGGCTGGCGCCACAGGGGATGCTAATTGGGGGAATCCCTTCTCCTGCGAGGCTGGCGCCAGCCTCGCGAGAGCGAGTGTGGGCGGGGTCGTGATCCCGCAACCCCCCCTCCTCCTGACGATCGGAAGGGGCATTGCGTGACTATTCCCCCCCCCCACAGGTGGAATAAATAAAGACAACGGACACAGCGTTTTAGGTTAATGGGCGAAAATGGCCACAACTTTATTGATTACAGGAAATGAAGGTTATTGGCTTTAGGCATTGGCCCCTAACCGACTATCCGGTCTGACCGGGAAGGGTTAAACACCAACAGGGGGAGCCACCTGAGATGCGTATCCCTAGGCGCTCCCCGAGGGGTTACCGCTCGGGGGCGCGCTTTAGGCCCTAGCCTCCGTAGGTTTCGGACGAGGCGTCGCCCCTCGGAGTCCTTTAACGAACTACCCTTCAAGCATTGGGGGAGGTGATGGCGTTCCTCCCCCCCAACCTCATCTGCATGACAATACCCCGGCCAATGCCTACCGCCACCGAGCCTCAAGCCGGCTCGCCGCCAATACCCTCAGACCTGTAACCAATCCCTAACACCTTGAAAAATATCAGCCAACCAAATATCATTTCCCGCATCAGATAGATGCACGCCATCCCAGCGATAAAGCATTTCCTTGTCAAACCGTATGCATGGGTGCTGAATGACCCGACCGCCCCATGCGGCCACTCTACGTGCCACCGTGCGCTCCACAATCCTTCTAGCTTTATTCACAGCCACGGGTTTCTCTGCATCCCGCCAACATCGCCTTTCCAGCAAAGATGACCAAATTATTGTAATGTTTTCATGGGATGCCCTCAACAATTCCAAGTCATTGATAATGTTCCACATCAAGTTCACCCCTTTCCTATACGCCAAGTCGTTCTCGCCCAGCTGGACGACCAAGGCACTGGGTGGGCCCTCGGCAGCGATTTTTTTGGATACAACTGGGAAAAACTCTTCCCAACGCATACCCCTCCTAGTGATCCATGATAGTTTGACCCAGCTGGGTAGCCGTAGCTCTTTAACCCAGCCCCTTTGTTCGGCGCGCCGCTTTGCCCAATATACGATGCTGTGGCCGAGGATCCAGTCGAACCACACCAGTACCTGAAAAGAGAGAATCGGAGAACCGGATCAGGAGGAGTGCCCAGGGGGAAAGCTGAGGGGAATTTAGGTCTACCGTATATAACCCTGGAATGCGTTGGATTTCCAGCACCCCATGTCCATAATTCTTTCAGCTGGTAAGCCCATATGGGCGGCGGTGGTCGCCGCCCCAATGCGAAAGGAGTGCGCGGCGTACTCCTCTTGGGGAAGCCCGATGGCGGCAATTGCTTTGCGCATGACCCTCGTGAACTGCTGCTTTGAGAGGGAGGAACCGTCGGAATGCAAGAAAAAGGGGCCATTAGATTCTGGTCTTACACACAGGTATTTTCTAGCATCCTTTACAGGGCAAGGGCCCGCCTTTTGAGTCGCCTGGAGGCGAACCAAGGCTCCCTTGCCAAGCTGATCAGTCTTCGAACTACGGATTCTTAACATTACATGCGCACTGCCCACAGTTACGTCCTCAAGTAGTAGCCCCCTGGACGCTGCGCGGTCCTCACAAACCACTTCGCCTATGCGTAGGGCGCCAAAAAATGCGAAAGAAAACGCTGCTGAAAATAATCTGGCTTCATATCTTGACCAACACAGGGCCCTCAGCTTCCTACGGATTTGGGTGAGTATATCTAAAGTTATTGGCCTTCTCCTGTCCCGGCCGTGAGGCCTGGACCTGCGCCAGCCCTCAAGCATCTTACACACAACGAAATGCGAACAGGGATCCACAGAAAATAAAGTTTTAGAAAAGAAGGATATAGCTGCTGAATGAATATTGAGGGTTTTGGGGGCCCGGCCAAGATCTCTAAGGTGGACCAAGTACTCTATGACTTCAGACTTGGACGGTGGCCTGCCTGGCTTGGACCGTCCCTTTTTGATGCGGAAGGATGTGAAGTCTAGCCACGCCTTATTATACGATCTCAGGGTAGAAGGCGCTAGCGCAAACAATACTCCTTTATTGCTTCTCGTTGCCAATATTCCAGAGGTGCTCCGGGAATGGTTGCGGCTGCTGCTGCGCATCCAGCGCCAATGAGCGAAAGCGTTCCATCTGGAAACGAGATAGAGCATCCGCGATGTTATTATCAATACCAGGGACGAACTTGGCTGAAGCGTGAAGGTTCAACCGCAGGCAGGAGAGGACAAAGTACCGTAAAAGGGACGCTACTCTGGGTGAGCGTGACGATTGTTTATTCAAAACTGACACGACCGCTAGATTGTCCGTCCAGAAACAGACCCTATGGTTCTTGAACTGGTCTTCCCATAAGTGAATTGCAACCACGATGGGAAAGAATTCTAAGAATGTCAAGTCACGTAGTATTGGTTTACCTTGCCAGGAGGGAGGCCAGTGCTGGGCACACCACTGGCCCCTGAAGTAGACCCCAAAACCTAAGGACCCAGCCGCATCCGAATGTACTTGGAAATCAGACTGCAGCACCAAACTATCCTGCCAAAGCGATATGCCGTTGAAACCATCCAGGAATTGCAACCAAACAAGGAGGTCCGCCTTTACTGCCTTGGATAAGCATACCCTATGATGGGGTGACCGTAAGCCCGTGGACAGCTTTGCTAGGCGGCCACAGAACGGACGACCGGGGGAAATTACACGGCAGGCGAAGTTGAGGTGCCCCAGGAGGGATTGAATTTGCCTCAAGGTGACCTTCTTTAGGGGCAGTATTTGGCCGATAAGCTCTCTTAAGGCAACCAATTTTTTAGCCGGTAATCGCGAGGTTTGGGCAACGGTGTCAAGTTCAATGCCCAGGTAGGTCATGGTAGTGACCGGGCCCTCGGTCTTCTCGCTTGCCAGAGGGACACCCAGTTCCCTAGCTAAGGACTCGAAGGCCAGGAGGAGGGACCTGCACTCCCCAGCGTCACTTGCCACGAAAATAAAATCATCGAGATAATGACCCACCCCCAGAGAGCCAGTTCTAAACTTTAGGGCCCATTCCAAGAATGTGCTGAAGGTCTCGAACGCAGCACAGGCAACAGAACAACCCATGGGCATAGCTTTGTCAATGAAGTAAGCTCCCTGGAATTTGAAACCCAACCAGTGGTAGTCTTCCGGATGAACCGGGAGTAGGCGAAATGCTGACTCGATGTCGCATTTTGCCAAAAAGGCGCCCCTGCCGAAGCTCCGCACCAACCGCACAGCTTGATCGAAAGACGAATACTTCACCGTGCACATCTCTTGGGGAATGGCGTCATTAACCGAGGATCCTTTGGGATAGGACAGGTTGTGTATCATTCTAAATTCACCGGGGGCCTTCTTTGGGACAATACCAAGGGGGGAGATATGAAGCCCTTCGATAGGCGGAGTTGCGAATGGACCGGCCACCCTGCCGGCTGTAATCTCCTTCTGTATCTTTTTAAACGCGATGTCGGGCCTTTCTAATACTGATTTCTGGTTAGGGGGGCAACTGGAATTGGGTGTGAAGGCAACCGGAATTCTAAAACCTTCAGAAAACCCTTCATCCAGTAGGTGGGCTGCACGTCTATTTGGATAGAACTTTAACAATGCTCTCAAGGGCTCCAATTTTATCGGAGAGCACGCAAGGCCTAGGGAGATGTTAGTAACGAGCCCCAGTTGGCCCTTGGGAGGGGGCTGCAGGTCCGGCGGGGCCACCCCTGTTTCCCCGGGAGAGGTGACCCCTGCCTCCCCGAAAGGGCTGCTGCCTCCCTTTGAAGCAGTTGACTGCTGGGTGGCTGCCTAGGCACCTATCGCATTCGTGCAAGTACTTACAAGTAACGCGCTGACAGGTACCCTTGTTGAAGTCCCAGCACTGCCTACGGCGTTGGGTCTCCACCTTACCAGATTTTGGCTGTTGAGCGGCTTTCTTCTCAATATTGGGCCCCACATGTTCAAACCAGCAATTGTTGTCCTTTTGGTCCCAGCGCGTTGAAGACAGCAGCGAGGCATTCCTCCGAAAGTCTTCATCATACGCCAAAGCAGCTTCATCTCCTGCCATCTCCCGTGCCCTCCTGACGTGTGCCAGGTAGGACACGTGGTGCGCGCCCCTCTTGGGATAGCAACTTGACACCACAGCCATAAACACTTGATAGCCATTAAGCCAATTCTCGAACGTTCGCTCTACCCGGGGTACCCTGTACCTCCTTTTCCCATAGTACTTAATTTTTTCCCCTTTTCCCTTGACCTGAGCTGGGGGCAGCAAGGAAAACATATCTACATAATTGCCATTCAATATCTTATTCCTCTTCCTCTTAGAGAGGTGGTTCCCCAGAATAAAGTCAGTGGCAGCGTTGGTTGAGACTTTAACGTCTGGAACCAGAGCCCCATCCTTCCAATCAAGCGTGCTGTTAAATGTCTTCCTTGGGGGGGAATTGTCATCGCGTCACTCCTTGGTGTGTGGAGTGCCTCAGGGTGCGATTCTCTCCCCGATGCTTTTTAACATCTTTATGCGCCCCCTCGCCCAGCTTGTCCGGAGTTTTGGGCTGGGTTGCCATCAGTATGCTGATGACACCCAACTCTATCTGTTGATGGATGGCCATCCTAACTCGGCCCCAGACACACTGACCAGATGTCTAGAAGCTGTGGCTGGATGGTTACGTGGGAGCCGGTTGAAGTCAAATCCTTCGAAGACAGAGGTCCTCTGGCTGGGGCGGGACGATATGGGATTGAGGGGGCAACTCCCATCTCTTGCGGGGGTGCAATTAGTGCCAGCACCGTCCGTTAAGAGTTTGGGTGTAATCTTCGATACCTCCCTCTCTATGGAGGCGCAGATTACAGCTATAACAAAGGCGGCATTTTTCCATCTCCGCCAAGCTAAGCAGTTGGCCCCTTATCTCTCTCGCCCTGACCTAGCCACTGTGATCCATGCGACGGTCACCTCCAGACTGGATTATTGTAACTCGCTCTACGTGGGGCTGCCCTTGAGACTGACCCGGAAACTCCAGCGGGTGCAGAATGCCGCAGCGAGACTCCTTACGGGGTCTTCGCTGTGGGATCACATTCATCCGGTGCTATACCAGCTGCACTGGCTCCCGGTGGAGTACAGGATCAGGTTTAAGGTGCTGGTTTTAACCTTTAAAGCCCTATACGGCCTAGGACCCTCGTACCTACGGGACCGCCTCTCCTGGTATGCCCCACAGAGAAACCTACGGTCTACAAATAATAACACCCTCAAGGTCCCAGGCCTCAGAGAGGTTAGGCTGGCCTCAACTACAGCCAGGGCCTTCTCGGCTGCAGCTCCAACCTGGTGGAATGCTCTGTCACAAGAGACTAGGGCCCTGCGGGACTTGACATCTTTCCGCAGGGCCTGCAAGACAGAGTTGTTCCGCCAGGCCTTTGGTCAGGGCGCAGCCTGACTCCCTCCTCTGGCAACCTGCACAGAATTTTGTTTAATCGGTTGCCATCAATTCGATTTTAACTAATTTTTATAATGAAATATTTTTAGAATGTGTTATTATTTGATTGTTTATTTGATTGTTGTTAGCCGCCCTGAGCCCGGCTCAGCTGGGGAGGGCGGGATATAAATAAAATTTATTATTATTATTATTATTATTATTATTATTATTATTATTATTATTATTATTATTCCTGTGTGTTTGCCCTCCGCTCATGCACCCACTGGGGTGCTCCAGTGTCCTCCCCCTCCCCCCAATATGCCTCCATTGGGGCGTCACTATCCCCATCTGATGAAGAGGTACCTGTTTCCTCCTCGGAGTCCGAAGTGTCCCTCTTCTTGCTTTTCTTCGACCGGTGTTTCTTCTTCGCCTTCCGCTTTCCGCCCCGTGGAGCGTCGTCACGGGGGGCCGGGTCGCTGGCAGCGGCCACCTGCTGAGGGGGCAGCTCCTCCTCAGAAGATGACTCCTCCGATGTGCTTGGTTGCCTAGGGTTATCCTGGAAAACACTGGGAACATCAATCACCTCCTGGCGCGGGGCTGATGTAGAGGCCACTGCCGGCCTGGCCTTTTGTCCGCTCGCCCTAGGTTTTTTAGCTGGTGCCTTGCCTTTCAGTGGACCTGACTTAGATTTTTGAGTTCTAGCAGCTTGTAGGCGCGTCCGTGGCCTGCTGGGGGCCTGCTCAACCACGTTAGCTGCACTAGTGGAGGGACCATCCTGACCCTGCTGACTGGGGGGGGGGGTGTGGTATGCAATCTTGTGACACCTCGACAATGTTCGGAGAGGGAGTGATAGGTGCCCTGCACTGCGCGTAGAATGATTGCAGCGCGGAAAAAAGCTGGGCCAAGGCCTGAGGGTTACAAGGGCCTGTTGGCATTAGGGCGTTGCCACGCTGAGATTGTTGGGGGTTGCTGCTGCCCTCCATGACCAAGCTGAAAGCAGTGCCTCGGGGGGGGGTGGGCGCAAGTCAAGTCAAGTTAGTAAGCAAATCGAGTGTCTATTTTATTTATTTATTGTTTACCTATTTGTTTATTTATATGTTTGCTTGTTTTTTAATTTTATTTTATTTATTTTATTATTATTATTATTATTATTATTATTATTATTAATTTATTATTTATTTATTTATGCTTGTTTTTCTATTTATTTATTTATTTATGTATATATATATATATGTGATTACTTATTTATAATTATTTATGTAACTGGGGCTATATCACTATCAGTCTAACCTGCTAAATGAATTTCCAGGCAGAGGCGGCCTGGATAAGCAACGAAACACAGCAGGAATTGCGGTCAATGGGGTCAGGTAGCCCTTGTCAACCAAGCAAGATATTCTGTATTAATATATTAGCAACCAGTACAATTGACAACCACTTTGGGAATAGCCTTATAAACCACCAAATGTCCTTTTAAATACAACGCGTAAGGCTATCAAATACTAAATCAGCTCAAATTAATTTAGCGCCAACCACCAAATAATTATAAATAATTGTAAATGCTGGGAAAGCGGCCGGAAAAACCGGCTAGGTTATAGCCTATACAACCTCAAATATAATTCAGTACCAGCTAAATCACTATGACTGCGAATGCTTTCCTCAAACCAGGCTAGGTAGCAGATCTAGTTTAAAAAGGCCGCCCCCAGGCCACGTGGGCGGAGGCAAATTAAATTAAATTAAAGAGGGACTTCTCAGCCAGGTAAGAAGGGAAGCACTAAGCCTCTATGCGCTCCCAACTAGAGATGCCTCTACTAAAATGGCTGCTTCTAAAGCCACGTGGTTCAATCAAAATGGCGACCGTTGGCTAGGCAACCAGGACGCTGCAATCTGCAACAGTCGCTGCAAAAGCCCCCCGCGTACCCGCAAAAGGACTCTCCGGCCCTGAGGCTTCGTGGCCGCTACCCCTCACCACGCTCCCCAATAGCCTCCCGTTCCCCCTTGTAACCTTCAGTGAGCGCTGCAGCTGCTCACTATGGCGATCCGTCCAGGGAGGGTCAAACAAAGCGGCGCGGCACCAGCGATGTGCCGATGGCTCGTGGGGAAGATGCGGACAGTGGCGCTTCGGTGGCGCGGCTCGTAAGCCTTGAGCGCGGTGGCTGCTCGCACCCGAGAGACCAGCACGGAGGTAGATTCAGGCAGGGGCGCGTCGCTCCGATCCGCTGCCGGAGGATCAGCTGATGGGCGGCCGCTTGCTGGCAGGCTGCTGAGAGGCTGAAGGCGCTCCCTTTCGCTGCCGCAGCTCAGCTGATGAGCGGCCGCTTGCTGGCGAGCTGCTGATCGGCTGCCGGCACGACAATCCCGGGCGCAGCTGACGAGCGGTAGCTGGCGATCCGAAGCTCAGCTGATGAGCGGCCGCTTGCTTGCGAGCTGCTGGGATGCTGCCGGCACGGCGATCTAGTGCACAACTGAAGAGCGGTAGATCCGATCAGCTGATGAGTGCTGCCGGCGCGGCGATCCGAGCGCTGAAATCCGAACCACGAGGAGCGGCAAGTCTGGAAGACGACGAACCTCACGGCGACCCAGCAAACCGCGTCGTCTCCAGGGTGAAAAGGGGCAAGCCGAGGGCTGCCCCGACCTTAAGTGGCCTTTCTAAGGCCCGCCCCTGCCGCCAGCCGATTGGCTGGCGCCACAGGGGATGCTAATTGGGGGAATCCCTGCCTCCCGTGAGGCTGGCGCCAGCCTCGCGAGAGCGAGTGTGGGCGGGGTCGTGATCCCGCAACCCCCCCTTCTCCTGACGATCGGAAGGGGCATTCCGTGAGATGTTTACTGTGTGGGTTTCTTGTGGTACTATTCCATTGGTTTTCTCATCTTTGGTGGATTTGGTTTGTTTCTGTTGTTTCTGGTTCGTTTTTGGGCTTATGTTGAATTTGTTTCTTTTAGGGCGGTTTTCGTTTCATGGATTCTTTTATATAAATTACGATTGTGAGATATACTTGGGGTCCTGTATGTATTTCTGTTGGTTTCTGCTCTCTTCACTGTGCAGCGAAGTGCTTGTCACAAGACAATGTTTACATTCCACAGTCAGAGTACTGTTGGGTTTTCCCACGGGAATGGGAAGCTGGATGTGACGTACACTGGTTTCCTGTTTTTCACTGTGCTCTCGGTGTTCGTTGTTCCGAGGAGAAGGACGGTTGCTTCTCTGCTCCCGCAGAGGCAAGATGCATGTTTGTAATTTCTCAACTTTGAACTGAAAATAAAGCAAGTTAAGCATGTGGCACGTACTGCTCATCATTCCGTTGTGCACAGGACTCTGCAATTACAACATATTTGGTTCCGGGCCCAGAAAGACGTAAATCAAACTGAAGAATGGAGACTCCAGAAGCCGAGTCGGAATGCCGGCAGAGGTACAGAGAAACGGATCGCGTTATCTGCTCTGCGCGTCGAGTTTGATTGATGAAGGTATGTGCTCATGCTCCGGGCAGCCTGCCAGCTTCTAATTTATGGCTTTATGGCTGGACTTTGAACTTTTAAAGCCGTTTTGCCGCGATACAGGCAAAGGCACAGGCTCACAGGCTTGGTGGCTGGGAAAGCGAAAGTACTTTTTACAAGTGCTTTTGGAAGCAGCTGTACTGTGACGCAGCTTGATTAAAGTAGCAGAGATGGCTAATGAAAAGCTGGCTGATGCTTTTGGGATTCCTAAGCTCAATAAGAAAAACTATACGGACTGGGTACTTTATGCAGAGGCTGTTCTGCGGAAAGAAGGTCTGTTTAATGTTATTACAGACAACCCCCCAGCTCCAATTACAGATGAATGGGCTACTAAGGATTCCAAAGCGAGGGGAACACTTACGTTGATAGTATCCCCAGAAGAGCTCTGTCTGTTGCGTGGAAAGACCACAGCCAGATAAATTTGGGACACTTTAAGAGAGGCTCACTTGAGGACAGAAGCTGGTTCCTCAATGTACTACTATGCCAAGCTGCATAGCATGGCTCTTGCTGAAGGTGGAGATGTGAGTAAACACCTGATGGAGATGCAGAATCTGAGACATGAGCTGCAACAGAGAGGACTCAACTTTCCAGAGGCTGTGTATTCCTTCATGATACTACATTCTTTGGGTCCAAGTTGGGAATCCGTTGCCACTCAGATTGCTGTTCAGCCAACTGCTCAGCTCACAGTAGCCTATGTTACTGCCGTGACCCAGAATGAAGCAGATTGCCGGGGTGCTAGCTGCATGGGTAAGGGGGAGTCTTCACAGACGTCATCCCAGAGTGCAGTGGAACCACCAGAGGGCGCCAAAGCTTTGAAGGCAGTGAAATGCTACTCGTGTGGACGTCTAGGCCATATGAAGAGGGAATGCAAATATCCCAGGGCCAAGACAGAGCAGCGCAGCGGAAGCTCATCGCGTGGAAAAGGCCAAAGCAAAGGCAAAGTTCCGGTGTCCAGGACAACGCAGCACAAGGCAATGGTCTCACGCTTCACTCCAAACGTCGCAAAGGTCCAGAAGACGTCTAGATCTTTCTTCGTTATTGATTCAGCAGCTACCCACCACATGTGCAACGATAAGCGACTGTTCGTGTCTTTTACACCGCAGGAAGGTGCGATTCACCAGGCGGATGACCACACGATCCCCAGTCAAGGCTACGGAACTGTTGTACTTCACAGTTTGGACTTAGAGATACAGGATGTACTGTATGTTCCAGATGCCACACACAATCTTCTAAGTGTGATGCAGCTGAATGAACGGAACATTGACGTTTCATTCAAGAACAAGAAATGCACCATCACAAAGAAAGACGATTATGTATTGCATGCTGAAAATGTTGATCGTTTGTTTGTTTTGTATTATGATGATGTGGTGCAGAATGAGACTTGTTGCATTGCAGGTTCTAACAAAAGTTTGCATGCAGGATGCATTCATGATTTTCACAGGAAATTTGGTCATTTGCATTTTGAGGCAGTATTGAAAATGCCTGCCTTGGTTGAAGGTATGACTATTAAACCCTGCAGGTACCACATGAAGTGCAAAGCATGCGCAGCAAACAAGGTGAAAATGGCTGCGAAAGGTAAGGTGTCTAGTAGGCAAGCTACAGAACCATACCAGATTGTTCATGCTGATTTAGTTGGTCCACTATCGCCCTCTTTGGGTGGAAATAGGTTCTTCATGGTTCTCATTGATGCATTTTCCAGGTATATTTATGTGTAAATATATCTCTCTCGTGTTTTGTTTACAGTTACAATCGCAGGTTATCTTCAGCGATTGGTTGTACCCCGTATGAGAAGATGTTTGGCAAGAAACCGTACATCAAACACATGGAAATTTTTGGTTCTGACATGTGGGTTCACTCACCACAAAGCTCCAAGTTAGGCAAACGTGGTTTGCATGGTATCTTTCTAGGTTATCAGAAAGGTTCTTACAGAATAATGATGACTGACTCTAAGACAATTAAGCTCACAAGAAGTGTTGAGTACAATGCCAAGTGGGGGGAGAATGTGGGAATTTTCCAATGTTATCCTGATGACAGTGATGAAACTGAGGATAAGCAACCCACACCCACTGATGCAGGTTCTGATTCTGAGTCTGAAACTGAATCGGATAATTCAGAGGATTTCAAGAGTGCGAAAGCCTCTATGCGACCCTCTGAAAGCTCTGATCAGGAATTGGAAGAACCATTGTTCACAATAGGTCACTTTTCTCCTAAGAAAGAAGAGGAGAGTGTTGAAGACCAAAGGCTAATTGGCAGGTCACAAAGAGCCACAAAAGGCAGACCTCCAAAGAGATTTGCTGATGAATTTGCGAAGACAGCAGTAGCAGCTGTTAAAAGCTCCAAGAAGGTATTTGAACCTTCAAGTTTCCAAGAAATCCAGGATTTGGATTCTAAGGAAGCTGAGCCATGGTTAAATGCCATGAAGGCTGAGCTTGATTCCTTAGAAAGGAACAAAACTTGGGAGCTAGTTCCAGTAGTTCCAGGAATGAAACTGCTTGGAAGCAAATGGGTCTTCAAAGCGAAGACTGATCAAAATGGCAAGATAGTCAGACACAAAGCCAGATTGGTAGCCAGAGGTTTTGCACAGGTACCAGGTGAAGACTGTCACGAGACCTACTCACCCACCGTGAGGTATGAGAGCATTAGGCTTATGCTCAAGCTAGCTGCAGAGGAGAATCTACACATTAGTCACCACGATGTGAATACAGCATTTTTGTACGGATCTCTAGGTGAATCACTATATATGCTTCCACCTGATGGCGTACAGGTAAAACAGGGATTTGTTTGTGCTCTAAAGAAGTCCCTTTATGGTCTCAAACAAAGTGCACGGTGTTGGCACACAAAACTCACTGAAGCATTGTTTTCTCTAGGTTTTCAGCAAGGGAAAGCAGATCCATGTGTATTTGTCAAAGAGGAAGGGCAAAAGAAGCTGTATTGTTTGTTTTATGTTGATGATATTTTATTCTTTTGGAAAGATGTCACAATGTACAATAACGCCCTAGCTCAACTGAAAGAGCACTTTGACACGAAAGATCTTGGTGAGGTAAACAACTACCTATCTCTGGAAATAGAGAAAGATCAAAGTGGTAACATTCTAGTACACCAGTCAAGGAAAATTGCTGATGTGTTAAGCAAACTGAACCTGATGGATGCTAACCCTGTAGACACACCGATGACAACAGGTTATCAGGTAGAAGACACTGAAGAAGCATTTTCTGACACTACACTGTACAGAAGTGTGCTAGGCAAGCTAAACTTCATTGCCAGATGTTCAAGACCTGACATTGCTGTTAGCTGTAATTTGCTAAGCAGACAAGTCAACAATCCTACTGTTAAGGATTGGAAAGCTCTGAAACGCATAGCACGCTATTTGAAAGGCACTATGCATTACAGACTGAGATTTAACAATCAGAAGTCTGGTGGTCTTGAGATTTTTGCAGATGCAAGTTTTGGAAGTGACACTACAGACAGGAAAAGTACGTCTGGAGTTTGCTACATGTACAATCAGGGTCTATTTGATTGGTCATGCAAGAAGCAAACAACAATTAGCTTAAGTACTTGTGAAGCTGAACTGAATGCACTGTCTTATTCACTTAAGGATTGTGAATGGTTGTTACAACTGTGCAAAGACATGAGAATTCCTGTCAAATGTCCAATCCAGGTTTACCAGGACAACAAAGCATGTTTGGCTTTGCTGAATTCGGAAGGTTGTAAGCAAAGCACGAAGCACTTGCAATTGAAGGTGCAACATGCTAGAGAACATATTCAGAAGGGACTCGTAACGGTGTCCTATATGCCAGGTAATGAAATTCCTGCTGATGTATTGTCCAAGATTGTATCAAGGGATCAACACTGTACCTATGTACAGAAGTTGGGTTTGTACTGATATTGTACGAACACGCTGCCCAGTGATGTTCACAGAAAGGGGGAGGATGTTGGTTTCTGCTCTCTTCACTGTGCAGAGAAGTGCTTGTCACAAGACAATGTTTACATTCCACAGTCAGAGTACTGTTGGGTTTTCCCACGAGAATGGGAAGCTGGATGTGACGTACACTGGTTTCCTGTTTTTCACTGTGCTCTCGGTGTTCGTTGTTCCGAGGAGAAGGACGGTTGCTTCTCTGCTCCCGCAGAGGCAAGATGCATGTTTGTAATTTCTCAACTTTGAACTGAAAATAAAGCAAGTTAAGCATGTGGCACGTACTGCTCATCATTCCGTTGTGCACAGGACTCTGCAATTACAACAATTTCATGCTCTTTATTGCCCCCCCCAACAACCTCAGGCTTTTATATACATTATTTACACAATGAGTCCTGTCTGACTGGCTAATTCTGGTTTTTTTTAAAAAAAATATTTTTTATTGGTTTTACAAAATTTTTTATAGACAATACAAACAAATAAAGAAACAAACAAACATGTATAATTTCATATCCTTTTTTTCATAAACCTCACTTCTCTGACTCCCCCAAACCTCCCCTTTCTACATCCCAATTTCCAAAATTATTTCAGCAAATCCTAAACTTAGTTTTATCAAATTTGTCCCTTATTTATTCTTTTCTTTTACTTAATCTTTTGTCGCTGTAATCTCATTTTCTTTCTAAAAACCTCAACATTTTAGCATTCATCAATTTTGTAATATTTCTTGAGATAAATTTTAAATTTCTTCCAATCTTCATCCGCCGTCTCTTTCCCCTGATCACGGATTCTGCCGGTCATTTCAGCCAATGTCATATAGTCTATCACCTTCATCTGCCATTCTTCCAGGGTGGGTAGATCTTGAGTCTTCCAATGCTTTGCAATGAGTATTCTTGCTGCTGTAGTAGCATACATAAAAAAGTTCTGTCTTTCTTTGACACCAATTGGCCGACAATGCCCAAGAGAAAGGCCTCTGGTTTCTTAGGGAAAGCTGACTGGCTAATTCTGCTTCCCTCCTGGCGCCTGAATGGCCGGGAGGAAAAGACCAATCAGTTGTTGCATTCTAGGATCCTACTTGCCTATTTTTCTAGGATCCAAGGTTAGTACATAACAGATTGCTTCATTTCTAGGTTTTTGGGGGTTTGCACCTTTGAGTATATTAATTTTTATGAGATCTGATAATCCCCCCCCCAAGAAAGGAAAACCACCAGAAATGAAGCAAAACCACCAGAAATGTCTAATGACCATTCCAACAATGAAGTCAACCACTAAAAACACAAGAACCTATTGAAAAGAAGCAGAAGAAACATGTAAAAGCAACATCAATGGAAACTGACAAAGAAGCCAACCAACCCCAAGCAAAGCAGATTCACCAGAAACCCCCAAAGCATTCAAAAGTATTACCACCAGAATGCAAAAACAAGAAAACTTCTCAAAGGAAGCAATAAAGCAAAAGTCCAAAAAACAAGCCAAACCAATGGAAAAGAAATGAAGCCAGCCGCAAATGAAGCACATTCACCAGAAACCCAAGACTAAGTGAAAACTACCGTATTTTTGGCCCTATAGGACGCACTTTTTCCCTTTCAAAAATGAAGGGGAAATGCGTGTGCGTCCTCTGGGGCGAATGCAGGCTTTCGCTGAAGCCTGGAGAGCGAGAGGGACGAACTGGCCGCCACAGGAGACAGGAAAGTGTTTTCTCCTCGTGTATCTTGTCGTGCCAGAAATGGGGTGGCCATGTTACACGGAAACCAAATTCCCTGCTGGGTCTGAGCCCACCCAGGGGCAGCAGCCTGTGCAGCACTAAAATCCAGCACCCTCTGCTTTGAGCATGTCCTGCTTTACAACGTCACAGAATGATAGCATTGTAGAGCTGGATGGCACACCCAGGGTCATCTACCCTGCAGGTGGGTGCTGGGAGTCAAGGAACGGCTCCAGATCCCACCAGCCCTTGTCCTTTCCTAGGAGCTGGCCCCACCAGGTGGGCGTGGCGGGGTGGCACCTTGGAACAAGGTCTGCTTGACGACCACACCCTGGGCACACCGGAGGGTGAGTGGTGCCTTGCGGCAGGTTGGACTGGATGACCCCCAGGGTTTCCAATCCAGAAGAAGATCTAACTGGAACACATCTCTTCCCTTCCCCATGGCACTACATGGTTGCCGACACCAGCACTGGCTCTCTGGTGTCAGGTCAAGCAGCGGCACTGCGGATGGGGATATACCCGCTGCTTGGGGGCACCCAATGCATCGGCTTCTGGTACTACCTGAGCTCAGGGTGGGCTGGACGGCCCACAGAGTTCCCTCTTGCCTCCAAGCTAGAGGACCCCAGTGACTTCCACCGCCCCAAGTCCTTCATCCATTCAGCTGAGAGTCCCAAATGCATTGCTGTGCTGGTGGCCCCAATCCGAAAGGAGTTGGCCGCGAATTCAGCTGGGGGTAAACCACAGGCAGCAATCGCCCTTCGCATAGCGCGCATGAACTGATGCCGTGCAAGGTAGGAGCCATCCAAATGTATGAGGAATGGGCCTGAGACGGTTGGTCTCACGTACATGAAATGTCTAGTACTCTTTACTGGGCATGGCCCATTGTGACTAGTTGCTCGGAGCCGAATAAGGGCCCCCTTTCCCTGCTGATCAGTTTTGGAACATCGGACATGCAGGACTAAATTGGATCTGGACAAGGTCAGGTCTCTCAAACTTCCCCAAGCAGCGGAATCTTGTTGGCCCTCACAAACCACTTCGCCAATGCGCAGAGCGCCAAAGGAGGCAATGGTGTAGCCTTATTAGACTTTACTGATTGGTGGGCTCTGCGTTGCTCCCGGACAGGAGGAAGGAAGTCAAATGACACCAAGGTTGGTTCAAAGAAAGAGTTTATTCTGCTCTCCAGATAGCAGAAGGCACTTGTGTGGTGAGTCCACAGCAAGTCCAAAGAAATGAGAAATTTCATGCAGTATATATATCCTCCAGGCACCCTCTCCCTCCTTCCCCAGGAATCCAACCACATCAGCCTATACACGCAGGTTGACATCACATGTGTTCCTGCTCCGGTATTCTTAACCATAAAAGGATATTCGTTCCTGTACTTCTGACCATAAAAGGGTATTCCTGTTCCTACTCTTATCTTGGAGCAAGAGGTCACCAACTCCAAGAACACACTCTGGCACTGTTCCCGGACTAGGTTTATGTGTCAGGACGTAAGATAAGACCTAGACATTGTTGGGATACTGCCAGGGAGAAAAAGGCCATGATGACCCCACGTCGATTCCGGACGATCCATCGATCTCCCGTAGACATGCAGTATCATTCAATTAGCAACACGAGCTCCAGAAATAGCTTGCCACATTCCAGAGCTGGTGCACGCTCTATCAGCAGAATTTGCACAGCGAAAGATGCACGCAGGAGAGCATTATTTACAACTTTATTCAGCATTGGTCAGAACAAAGAAAACATGACTGCCTGCGTTGATGTCTCGGGCACATAGAGAGAAACGAAAGCAATAGACAAACAGAAACTTCCTGTGAGCAGGAAATACGTAGGTTGTGAATCACAACAGCCTGTCCCCTTTTTAAGGTGGAACGGAAATATCCTAACAGACATGTCATCCCTACTCCACTAGAACAGCCAAGGAAAAAAAACCAGCACAACTTTTACAAACAACTCTGACCCAAGGACGCCGATCATCGGTTCCAACTGTGCTGGTGGCACAAAAGGTGGAAGCTGAAAAGACTGAGAAGCCCACTGAGGAAGATATGGCAGCAGGTGGATCAGATGCAGTTTTGAAACAAATATTGGAGCAATTGTCAAAGTTAAATCAAAAGGTGGACAACCAGTCTCTGAAAATAGATAAAGCGACATCCTCGATTCAAAAACTGACTGAACAAGTTTCCCAGCACACACAAGCAATAGAGAATCTGCAAGGAGCAACAGCTGAAAATCGTGAATTAGCTGGGGAAGCTATTCAGAAAGTGGGAGTCTTACAGAAGGAGGTCGAGGAGATAAAGGGAGAAGTCAAGCCTCTGCACAAACAGGTGGGTGAACAACAAGCCTACCTGTCAATGGTGGAATTCAAAAATCGCGAGAACAACCTTAAATTGAGAGGTATCCCAGAACTTGAGCAAGGAGATTTGATTGGATATTTGACACAAGAATTTTCCAAGTTCTGGGGTATAAAGGAGGACACAGACTTTAAAATTGTCTCGGCATTCAGACTGGGAAGATTGGTAAGGAAGGACAGATCCAGAGACTGCTTGATAATCTTAAGATCAAAGGAAGAGAGAGACAAGATTCTAGGCCTTCACTTTAAAAAAGCAATTGAAATACAAGACAAAAGGGTGGAAATATACAGAGATATCCCGAGACAGCTATTGGACCTCAGAGCCACCTACACAGAACTAGCAAAATTGCTGAGACACAACGCAATACCCTACAGGTGGGAGTTCCCACAAGGATTATCTTTTACTTACAAAGAAAAGAAGGTGAAAATCAGAACAACTGAAGATAATCAAAAGTTCCTGCACGACCACGGAGAAGATCTTCAAAAAGGAGCAACTTGGCCACCACCTCCACCTATACCAGCACCGTCTGGAGGCGGGCCAACGCCTACACCCTCGGGATCTGAGGAAAAGGAAGACACCCCACTTTAAGAACAATATAATAGAACAGGATGTCTCTGCAGCTACTTAGTTGGAATATAAATGGCGGAAATTCCCCGGAAAAAAGAAGGAGGATATTTCATATTTTGAAGAAAGAACAACTGGATATAATATGTCTTCAAGAAACACATGTGACTAGGCTCCATAGGAAAGTGCTAATTAATAAAAGATTAGGTCAAGAATTTATCTCATCGGATAAAGTCAAAAAAAGAGGTGTGGTGATATACGCAAAGGAGAACCTGTCACCAAAATTTTTATTTAAGGATGACCAAGGAAGAATTATGGCAATTGAAATCCAAACACAAGGAGAGAAAATTATGATATTAGGAATTTATGCACCAAATGACGGGAAATCAGAATTTTATAAGAAGCTGCACGAGACTATGCTGGACTATTTGGACTATTCCAATATCATTATGATGGGAGATATGAATGGGGTGGTGTCAACAAATATGGACAAATCTCAAAACCAAAACTTAACAACAGATGGCAGACTCCCCAAAACTTTTTTTGAAATGACAGACAATATGGATGTGATTGACATATGGAGGACAAAGAACCCCTTGGGTAAAGAAGGAACCTTTTTTTCTGAGGCCCACCTGTCATGGACACGAATCGACCAAATTTGGATATCTAGAGGGTTGGCACCTAAAACAAGAAAGGTGGAAATCTGCCCAAAAACCTGCTCCGACCATAATGCTTTGAAAATGGAATTGAGACTTATCCCAACCGGATCCTTTAGATGGAGAATGAATGACACCTTGTTAAGAGATCAAGAGATCGTGAAGAAGGCCCAAAAAACGCTAAAGGACTACTTTGAAATAAATTTGAATACTACGGTGGAAAAAAGAACGATCTGGGACGCAAGTAAAGCAGTCATGAGAGGGTTTCTGATACAACAGAACACAATTAAGAGAAAATTCTGGAATGGAAAAAAGGAGAAAATTTTAGAGAAAATAAGTGAAGGAGAGAAAAAGTTGAGAACTAAACCAAAGTCAAAGGAGGTGCTAAGAGAAATTAAATTCCATCAAGCACAATACTCGAAATTGATTAACCAAGAGATAGAATGGAAAATTAAACAAATGAAACAGAGATCGTTTGAATCAGCAAATAAATGTGGAAAGCTGCTAGCATGGCAGCTGAAAAAAAGACAAAAGTTAAATACGGTTACAAATTTAGAGATTCAAGGAAGAATAGTTCAGAAACCAGAAGAAATTAGGAAGTGCTTCCACAGATACTTTAAAGATCTCTACGCACAGGGGCCTCAGAAAGAATTTGAAATAGACCAATTTTTAAAGATAAATGGACTATCTAAAATAAGCCAAGATAAAAGATCAATCCTGAATTGTAAAATAACTCAACAGGAAATTGAAGGTGCCATCCAGAATATGCAACTTGGCAAATCTCCAGGCCCGGATGGGCTCACCTCCAAATATTATAAGACTTTGAAGGACTTCTTGATACAACCTTTGTTGGAGGTTTGCAATCAGATCATGGAGGGGAAGAGGGCGCCGGAAACGTGGAAAGAAGCATTCATCACATTGATACCCAAGTCAGAATCGGAAAAGACCCAGCTTAAGAACTACCGTCCCATCTCACTCCTGAATGTGGATTACAAAATATTTGCAGACATTTTAGCAAGCAGATTTAAAAAAGTATTAAATGAAGTAATTCACAAGGACCAAGCAGGCTTTCTCCCTGGTAGACATATGTCAGATAACACCAGGAACATTATTGACATTTTGGAGCTTTTGCGGATTAGGAACACAAGGGCGGTGCTAATCTTTATTGATGCGGAGAAAGCATTTGACAATATCTCTTGGATGTTCATGAAGAAAAACTTGGAAGGGATGGGAGTGGGGCGGGGGTTTGAAAATGGAATAGAGGCAATCTATTCAGAGCAAAAAGCTAAACTGATAGTGAACAATGTGGTGTCGGAGGAACTCAAAATTGAAAAAGGGACACGACAGGGGTGCCCTCTATCTCCTCTGTTATTTATTTCTGTCCTGGAGGTGTTGCTGAACATGATTAGGGAGGACCGGTTGGTCCAAGGTATAGAGGTCGGAGTGAAACAATACAAATTGAAAGCTTTTGCAGATGACCTAGTTTTAACATTACAGGAGCCAGAATCTAGTACAAAAAGAGTTCTTGAACTTATCTCGGAGTTTGGTCGGGTGGCGGGATTCAAGTTAAACAAGCAAAAAACTAAGGTTTTGGCTAAAAATTTGACATCTACAGAAACAGAGGGGTACCAGAAAGAAACAGAATTAAGTGTGGTTAAAAAAGTGAAATACCTGGGGGTATTTTTGTCCACCAAAAACCTGAATCTATTCAAAGATAATTATGAAAAATGTTGGTTGGAAATTAAGAAGGATTTGGAAATTTGGTCAAGATTGAAACTTACCTTGTCAGGTCGAATTGCAGCTATAAAGATGTGTGTTTTGCCGAAAATGTTATTCCTGTTTCAAACCCTACAGATCGTGGACAGAGTGGAATGCTTTGGAAAATGGCAGAAGGATATATCTAGGTTTGTCTGGCAGGGCAAAAAGCCCCGAATAAAATTTAAAATACTAACTGACTCGAAAGAAAGAGGGGGGTTTGCCCTGCCGGACTTGAGGTTGTATTATGAAGCTGCAGCCTTCTGTTGGTTGAAGGATTGGTTCCTGTTGGAGAACACTGATGTCCTAGATCTGGAAGGGTTTGACAACGCTTTTGGTTGGCATGCATATTTGTGGTACGACAAGGCGAAAGTTCATAAACTGTTTAAAAACCATATTGTCAGGAAAGCAATTTTTGCCGTCTGGATGAAGTATAAGGATTTACTAGAAGGTAAGACCCCGAGGTGGCTATCACCAATAGAGGCCAAGGCTCTTAAAAAAAGACCCAATATGGAGGCCTACTGGCCAAAATATTGGGAATTAATTGAAAGAACTGGAGATAACTGGAAGCTGCAGAGCCAGGATAAACTAAAAAGTAAGGTGCGAGACTGGCTACATTATGCTCAAATTCAAGAGGTTTTTAAAATGGATAAAAAAGTTGGTTTCCAGGTGGAAAAGTCGAAACTGGAGACGGAATTGTTAGAACCAAAAACTAAGGTACTTTCGAGAATGTATAACTTGCTGCTTAAATGGAATACACAGGACGAGACAGTTAAATCTGCTATGATAAAATGGGCACAGGATGTTGGACATAACATTATGTCTGAGGACTGGGAAAGGTTGTGGAACACCGGTATGAAATTTACGGCATGTAGTGCCTTGAAAGAGAACATTATGAAAATGGTATACCGGTGGTACATGACCCCAGTCAAGTTAGCTAAGATATACCACCTGTCTGATAATAAATGTTGGAAATGCAAAGAGGCAGAAGGGACATTTTTTCACCTCTGGTGGACCTGCCCGAAAGTGAAGGCCTTCTGGGAAATGATATATAATGAATTGAAAAAGGTATTTAAATATACCTTTCCCAAGAAACCGGAGGCCTTCCTTCTAGGCATGGTGGATCGGAAGGTGTTAAAAAAGGATAGAACTTTGTTTATGTATGCAACTACAGCAGCAAGAACTCTTATCGCAAAGTATTGGAAGACACAAGATTTACCCACACTGGAGGACTGGCAGACGCAGATGATGGACTACATGGAATTGGCAGAAATGACTGGCAGAATCCGAGATCTGAGCGAGGAAACAATTGAGGAGGACTGGAAAAAATTCAAGGACTATTTGCAAAAATACTATAAGTTGTTTGAATGTTAAGATTGTGCACGATTAGGAAATGTTATGCTTCTGCAACTTGATTAGGTAAATGATAAAGTAAGTTATGACAAAAAAAAAAAGGAGACAAACTTGGAACAAACATATTATGTTTATTATAAAGGTACTAAAATTAAATTACAAATTCTGAAATTGGTAACATAATAAATTGAAAGGTACAGTAAGTGGTGAAATAAGGTAATAAATTGCTGATATTGTTAGTTTAAAGAACGCAATGTTGGGAGGACGTGAGGAGGTCCATTGGAAAGTAATCTATAGAAAGATGATTTGAAACATATTTAACTTTTTCTTTTTCTTTATTCTTTTTTATTTCTAAAAATTGTTTCTTGTTTCCTGCTTTGTAACGGAACCTGTGAACCTATGGAAAGAAACGCAATAAAAAAATTATATATATATATAAAAAAACATAAAGTACATCTTTGATGGTAGTGTGCAGACTTGCAAGTCTCACAGTCCCTTCTCCTGCGATTCACAACGTCTTTCCATCAGCCTGGTGGATCTCTCCATCTTGAGGTGTGAAGGAGATAAACAGATGCTTATCTTTTGCCAGATGGTGGGTGCATCCCGAATCAACAATAAATCTGGCTTTGGCCTTTGGAGCAGCTTTTACAGCAAGCAAAACCTTGTTTTCCACCGGCGTGGGCTTTTGCTGCTTGCCCCCCTGCTCCTCGCCATCAAACAGGCATCTGTCTCTGTTTACTTCTGGCCTTCTGGCCTCTGCAAAGACGATGACCTTGGCTCTCATGGGAATCAGAGCTCTCAGCTGCCGACTCCTTGGCTCCCCCTGGAGGCTGGAATGCTGCCTGGGATGACATCACAGTCAGCTCCCCCTGCAGCTTGCAACCGGTGCCCTCAGCATCCCTGCATTCACTCGCATTCTGGGAAACAGCCAGGACCTCCGATGCAGTCAAACTCTGGGCTGGGATGACCGGCAGATGAGCTACTTTCAAAGCATTCCACATCTGACGTGCTGTCGTATTGCCAGCTAGCGTAGCAATTTCCTCCAGAGAGACGGACAAGACAATTACGTCTATGGCCCTTGAATCTTGGGCCCTCCATCTATCTGTCAGAGGAACTAGTGGGGCTTCACACACAGTATGCCACACTCCAAACTGACGAAGTAGACTCTCACAGCAACTTGCCCAAGTCTCATAATTGTGCCTGTAACTTTGGGCACTCAGTGCCTTCAGAGGCTTGGAAAAACTCCATTCCAGGCTTTTACTTGAGCCGTGAGCCTTTATGCCTTCAAAAACTTCTTATCTCGGCAGCTCATAAATCACGAAGCGCGGCTCCCAGGTCAATTAAGCCAGCCGGACATCAAAGTCACTCTGCCTCGGCAATTTTTCCACATAACTCACAGCAGTCTGTCGCAGTCTTACTCTCCTGTAAGTGCTGTGAATCTGGGACCATAACCTGTTGTTGGGATACTGCCAGGGAGACAAAGGCCATCATGACCCCACGTTGATTCCGGACGATCCATCGATCTCCCGTAGACACGCAGTATCATTCAATTAGCAACACGAGCTCCAGAAATAGCTTGCCACATTCCAGAGCTGGTGCACGCTCTATCAGCAGAATTTGCACAGCGAAAGATGCACGCAGGAGAGCATTATTTACAACTTTATTCAGCATTGGTCAGAACAAAGAAAACATGACTGCCTGCGTTGATGTCTCGGGCACATAGAGAGAAACGAAAGCAATAGACAAACAGAAACTTCCTGTGAGCAGGAAATACGTAGGTTGTGAATCACAACAGCCTGTCCCCTTTTTAAGGTGGAACGGAAATATCCTAACAGACATGTCATCCCTACTCCACTAGAACAGCCAAGGTCATCCTTGCCGTCACAAACTGATAAAGGAGAGGGCTCTGAGCACTTGTTTATACAGCTGGGTTTGGCTCAAGAGCTCAAGTTAAAGCATTCTAGAAATGCTCCCTTGGAAACAGAAAAAAGTGGATTTTGGGTCCCTGCACAGAAACCCATTCCTTCAATGGCGTATGCAGCCGAAAAATAACCGGGCCTTGTACTTGGACCAACAGATACTTCTTAACTTTTATTTTTGTTGTTGTTGTTGTTTGGATTTGGCATAGAATGTCATATGTTATGGGCCTTCTACCATCACTGCTGGGAGGCAGCAGCCTGCGCCAGCCCCCCAGTGCCCTTCACACTAAGAAATCCGCACAAGGGTCTATGGAGTAAATAGCCTTACAGAAGGAGGAGATTGCAGCTGACTGGATGTTATAGAGTCTTTGCTGTGCGACCCAGCTCCCTAAAATGTACCAAGTATTGCAGAACCTCAGCCTTGGTAGGGGGTGTGTCAAGCCTAGCATTTTTTAATTTGCCTTGAAACTCCATAAAGTCCAACCAAGCCTTTTTATGATGTCTAAGCGTGGATGGGACTACTAAAGCCAATACTCACTTCAGGACATCATGTTCCAAAGGTGCTCCAGGAATGGCTGTGGCAATTGCTGCACCTCTGGTGCTAATGAGCGGAAACAGTCCATCTGAAAATGAGACAGAGCATGCGCGATGTCATTGTTAACCCTAGGTGTAAATTTGGCAGAGAAATAGGTGATTAATTCTAAGCACAAAAGGACAAAGCACCGGAGCACGTTTGCCACCCTAGGAGAGTGTGATGATTGTTTAGACAGGACACTGACAACCGCTTGATTGTCAGTCCAGAAGCATACCTGGTGATTCCTGAACTCATCAGCCCACAAGTGCACCAGAACTACGATAGGAAAATTCTAAGAAGGTGAGGTCACGCGTGATAGGTTTTCCTTGCCAGCTGGTAGGCCAACGCTGAGCACACCAGCATCCCCTAAAGTAGACACCAAACCCCAGGGAACCAACTGCATCAGACTGTACCTGAAAGTCTGAACGCAGCATCAAATTGTCCTGCCACAAAGAATTCCCCTGTACTTATCCAGGAACTTTAACCAAACCTCCAGGCCTTACTTGATCACTTTAGAGAGGCGCACTCTGTGTTGAGGAGCATGCAGTCCCGCTGACAGCTTAGCCAATTTCCTACAAAAGGGGCAGCCAGGGGGCACTACCCGGCATGCAAAGTTGAGGTGACCCAAGAGTGATCGACTCTGCCTAAGGGTGACCTTCTTGAGAGGAAGAAGTTACAGAATTAATTCCTTAAGTGCTGCTAGCTTCTCCCTTGGTAGGCTGATGTCTGTGCGATTGTGTCCAATTCAATACCCAAAATAGGTTATGGTCGAAACTGGACCCTCTGTTTTGTCTGCCACCAAAGGTACCCCAAGCTCCTCAGCCAGGGAGGTGAAAGCCTCTAAAGAGAAGCGCAATCAGGGCTATTACTAGTGATGAGAGAAAAGTTATCGAGGTAATGGGTCACCCTTTCAGAACCAGTTCTAAAGCAAAGGGCCCAGTCTAAAATTGTACTAAATGACTCAAAAGCTGCACAAGCTACTGAGCACCCTATTGGCATAAATTTGTCTATGAATAAGCCCTAAACCTAAAACCTAGCCACAGAAAGTCCTCTGGGTGAATTGGCAGGAGGCAAAAGGCTGACTCAATGACACACTTAGCCAAGAGTGCTCCCCTGCTGAACCTGCGAATAAGCTTTTATAGCCTGATCAAAGGAGGCATATTTCACAGAACAAGGCTCCTGTGGTATTGCATCATTGACTGAGCCACCTCTAGGGTAGGATGGGTTGTGGCTCATACGATACTCTCCTGGAGTCTTTTTAGGGACGATGCCTAAAGGTGAAATGTGTAAAGCCAGTATAGGCGGCTCCCTGAAGGGGCCAGCCACCCTCCCAGCCAGAATTTATTTGTTTATTTTCTTTTTGCAATAGCTAGCATTTCCCTAACTGGTTTGTTTGTTTGTTTGTTTGTTTGGTTTAGGGGGTCCCCTGAGTTAGGAGGGATCTAAGAGGTGAGAGCTTAACAGAAGAGAACGCCAAAACCATGGGCCAAATTAATACCGGTTTGCGGCTGAATTAATACCGGTTTGTGGCTGTTCTTTGGGCTGGTCTGTGAGCATTTCAAGACCCCTGGTGGAAATGCCCCCTACCGCCCAGAAAGGGCTGTTTACCTTTAAAACATGAGGACGCCGGGTAGTTACCTAGGCACTTTTCACATTCATGTGCATACTTACAATTTGGCCCCTGGCACACACCCAGCAAACCTCACGGTGAGGGACTCGCTTAGCTTTGAATTTCCAAACTTAGAGGGATCTGGCTGCTTCTTTTCCACATAGGGACCCACGTGCTCCATCCAGTAATTCTGGAAGCTCAGGTCACAGCAGGTGGTGGGCAGCAGGGAAGCATTTCTGAATTGTCCTCGGAATCAGAAGGCTTACTTCTCTTGCTCTTCTTGGCCGAATGCTTCTTCTTACTTAGACTTCTTTCTCCCTTGCCCATCATTGGAGACTGGTGCTGTTCTGCAGCCGCTGACACTTCCTGTTGCCCCTGCATCTCTTCCTCCGATGATGTTTCGGAGCCCCCTTCCGTAGTAAGGTTGTGAATCCTGTAGAATACTGGGAAAGTCTGGGGTATAGTGAGAGGCAGAAAGGTTATAATTGGTGGGTTTCTGGATGAAAAATCGGCTCTGGATCCATTCCAGTCCGGCTTCCGCGCTGGTCATGGGACCGAGACGGCTTTGGTCGCCCTAACAGATGATCTCCGCAGGCAGCTGGATCGAGGCGGGTCGGGGCTGCTGATTCTTCTAGACCTGTCGGCAGCCTTCGACATGGTTGATCACGAACTTCTGGACCACCGCCTTGCCGACGTGGGGGTCCAGGGCACAGTCCTTCAATGGCTGCGCTCATTTCCCTCCGGTCGGGGACAGAGGGTGGCGCTTGGGGGGGAATTGTCATCGCGCCACTCCTTGGTGTGTGGAGTGCCTCAGGGTGCGATTCTCTCCCCGATGCTTTTTAACATCTTTATGTGCCCTCTCGCCCAGCTTGTCCGGAGTTTTGGGCTGGGCTGCCATCAGTATGCTGATGACACCCAACTCTATCTGTTGATGGATGGCCATCCTGACTCGGCCCCAGACACACTGATCAGATGTTTGGAAGCTGTGGCTGGATGGTTACGTGGGAGCCGGTTGAAGTTAAATCCTTCGAAGACAGAGGTCCTCTGGCTGGGACGGAGCGATATGGGATTGAGGGGGCAACTCCCATCTCTTGCGGGGGTGCAATTAGTGCCAGCACCGTCCGTTAAGAGTTTAGGTGTAATCTTTGACACCTCCCTTTCCATGGAGGTCAGATTGCATAACAAAGGCGGCATTTTTTCATCTCCGGCAAGCTAAGCAGTTGGCTCCTTACCTCTCTCGCTCTGACCTAGCCACTGTGATCCACACAACGGTCACCTCCAGACTGGATTATTGTAACTCACTCTACATGGGGCTCTGGTCCATGGGGTCACGAAGAGTCGGACACGACTAAACGACTAAACAACAACAAGCACAACTGGGAAAGGAAACATCTATGCTCCTATCATGTACTAAGGAAGAGGAAAATAAAAGTACCCAACTTTACACAGAACCCTTTTAGCAGATCTTGAGATAGTTTGAGTGAGTTTGCTTCCTTAGACTAAAGAATGCAAGTTCCTAGAGAAATGATCTTTAAAGGAAAATTGAAGTGAACAGTTTTTTCCTAAGATAGGGAGAGGATCTTTTATTAAGCATAGTTAATTCAATTGACATAATCACTCACAAATGATTAAAAGAGCCATAGAATTAATCAATTAAAATAAAATTAAAATTAAAATTAAAAGGAATACAAAAGTGAACATTTTTTCTGAACTTGCCTAGGAACAGTAAGCCTAATTAAGATTTTTTAAAACAACCACACATAGGAAAGTGAGATTCAAGGTACCTTTAGAAAAGATTACCCCCCCTCCCCGTAGTTTCCTTTTAAAGGAAGCTTACTCAGGAGTAAATTTACCTGGCACAGAAGTAAGAAGGGGGGAAAAACTGAAAGAGACTGATACAAGGGGGGGGGGCATTTTCCAAGAAAAGAGGCCAGGAAGTCTTATAGAGGCTGGTATCAGGGCTCAGATAGACAATTGCTGGCTATGGAAGCTTCTCCCTTTTAATAACAATTTTCTTAGAAGGAACACC